>NC_056630.2:303714832-304314832 GCF_002870075.4 Lactuca sativa | reverse complement strand
CTATTGATTTGTTTATTAAAGAATTATAATTATAATTTCATTTCTTGTTTTTACAACATTCTACCATCGCCTATGTGGAGGTTGACACGAGGATCATCGTATCCAACAGCTACATCGGGAAAGAACTCTTTAGAAACCTGAAAAAAAAATGGGACAAAAATAAAAATCACATTTTTCAAAGTATAATGTCATAGGCAAAAGGAAAAAACAAATGACAAATTTGTAAGAAGTTAGGACTTAATGAAGAAAGCTTCATTTTCTTGATTTTCGTTATGAAGTTGTTTCTTTTTTACATAATCTGTAAACATAATGACTTAATCAGTTAACACAAATAAACTTGGCTTAATGTATTAAGACAACACCCCTTTACATATTTTCCTTTCTTTTGTATTCCTCCCAACTCCTCTCACATTAAAACTGATGAGTATTGTGAAAACTTTGATTCTTTGAATGTAAGGATAAAATGGTCATTTAGATTATTAAGCCAGACAGACATCATTACTCATTTAGCCACTTCATACATGACTTGATGAGTATAAAAATGAAACATCCCTTAAGTCTTATCCTCATTAAGTCTATTAAGTCAAATAGAATGAACAACTAAATATGTAATGATGTGTAAGGATTAAAAAAGATTCAAGAAATTATGAATTTATAATAATTTATAATTTACTCACATCAACAACCATTTTATCAATCTCACATATATCTATATGTTCAATAGAAGTATGTCGAGCTACTTCACGCAACACACCACCATCACCTCCTCCAACAACCAAAACCTAAAAAAGATTTTAGAAAAGAAAAAAAAAATCATACAGTTAATAGAGGGGTTGTAAAATCGAGTGTAAAATCATATATGTTGAACAAAGTGGAAATGTGAAACCTTTTTAGGGTTTGGAATTGAACAAAGGGGAAGATGAGTTATCATTTCTTGATATGCACATTCATCTCTTTCTGTAAGTTGAATTACACCATCTAAAACAAGAACTTTCCCATATGTTGCTGACTAAAAAAAAAGGGAATAAATATATATATTTTATTATTTGAAGTAGGAATTGAAAAAAGAAGAAAAAGGGGTTTTAATATTGAAGATTAGAAAGTAAAATGAAAAATATAATACCTGAAATACCATAACATCTTGATACTCAGACTTTCCTTGAAACAAGATCTTTTCCACTTTTAAAGAGTGTGCTTCTCCTGCATATTTACATGGAAAAAATGAATAATATAAAGATTTTGTATGGATACTTAAAAAATCTATTAAAAAGAAGGAAGTGAATATAATATACATTCAAAGGGTATAACAGTAAAGGGGTGTTTGGTTCTCATTGGAAGGAATGGAATCTGACAATGGAATTGGAATCTGAGAAAGGAATTGGAGTATGTCATTGGTTTGGTTGGATGGAAATGAAATGGAATTCAATTACATTTCTTTGATGTTTAATGTTAGATTTGTGAATATATATCAAAGAAATTGGAATGTAAATTATGTTAAAAGGAGAATGTGTTTGTGTTTTAATGGATTTATGAGGATAATTTTGTCTTTTAATGAATAAAATGAAAAATGGAATTCAATTCTTGTCAATGATGCAACCCATCATACATGGTTTTTTAAGAGACATTTTGGAATTTAATTCCATTGGTTTCACAACATAATGGAATTAGAGATTCCAATTCCACTGGAATCCACAAACCAAACATGCCCTAAGGTAATATAAAGATTAAACATATCAAATCAAGACAATTTGAACCCTGAATTTTCGTATAAATATAGAAATAAAAAGGGGTGTTTGAATGTGCGCTAACTTTATGTAATAATCATACAAAAAAAAAACCCTACAATAGCATGAATGCAGAAAAGTAATAGGGGATTTCATGATTATTATCCACCTTTTGACTTATGAGTGTCAAGTGGGATACTTTTTAATTTAAAAAATTAGAGATGTTTTTGGTTATAAAAAGAATTTCGATAACAATAAAGTATCATCGATACACAAACTCTGTACTTTATTACAAACCTAAAAAACAAGAGTCGATTTTCTATTTTGGACATTAATAGAATGAAGCCTTAAAATAAAATAAAAAGTGGGCTCTAATGATGACACTAATGGAGTAAATCTACTTTAAACTATAATAAAAAAAAACATAAACCCATGAAGTGGATTAAATCACCTAACAATACTTGAGTGAATCTGTAAATCTATGACAAATACACAAGAACAATCACCACATTAATCCCAAATCACCATGAGATTCGAAAAACCCAAACTATTGAAAACCACTGAAAGGAAACAAACATTAAGGAATTGCGCAAATTAAAGAAGAGAGGAGCTCTGTAAACAATTTGAAATCGAAACCCCAAAATAAATACTTTCATACATATAAACACAGTAAGAAAATGAGAAATGAAAGAAAACCCACCAGGCCACATTGGGCTAATCTCTGAAAACCATCCGGGAATGACAGATGATATGTTGGCATTAGTTTCAAACGCGGCGGCGCCGTTCTCGTCTCCTTCTCTTGGCCTCTTTAACGGCGAATCAGTCGCGGCGGCGACGGTGGTCTGTTCAGCCATAACTCGATATGTTACGTCTCTCTGTTGATTTAGGTGTGCCCTGAACCCTGGACCTAAAGAGAGAACGTGTGAATCTGTTTGTTCTACAAAATGCAATTATAAAGAAGCAAAACAAGTACAAATCTCTCCCCCTCCGTATATAAACAGAATTTTTGCTTCAATAATATAAGTCCCAAAAAGAAAAAGTTACACATAACAATCACCATTATGAACTAATTACAATATGGTCCCTATTTTCCATGATTTCTCAAATTTTTAACCCAATCATATTTTGGCAGTACATAAAAGTACTAGAGTATCAATGGACCATTTTGGTATAACATATCAACCTTAAATTTTCCAAAATAACATACATCAACCATGAAAAAGTAAAGTCAATTCCATAATAATATATATTGTACATGAAAACTAAAAAAATAATGCAATAAGGGAGTAAATTTTATCTTCACATTTTTATTTCAGAACTCCTAATGTCTACTTAACATTTGTTTTAGATATTTTTTACAATTATTTCAAGAATTTATGTTTTAAATTTTTTGTATTTATTCTTCGTTCCTTCATAATAAAAAGTACGATTTCACATCCAATATTTAACCATAAGTTGTTCATGGTCACAAAGTGGGTCAAAATCAACTCGGGAACATACTAAATAGTTGTCGATATAGACCGATGACACCCACCAACATGATTGAATCAACATCATAGTTCCAACACTTCGATATATTGGTCGCAAGAGATCATGAGTTTTCTCTTTTCAAAAAAATAAACTAGGCTTCATCAATGAACGCATAAGATACTAAAGGAAGAATGAACATAACAGGATCTTTAGATGTGTGAGAACAAGAACGATCTGATTCGCAGGGACAAGGTTTGAAACTCAAACCTTGAGTAAATGCTTAAGATCAATGTATGTTTGTCAATAAATGTTCCAGTCAAGTCTGGATAGTCAAGTCTGAGATAAAGTATTCAACAAATGTTCAAGCCATAAATGATGAATGAGAGTAAAGATCACGGTAGAGATAATAAATGAAGAACAAGAAGAATGTTTGAAAGAATATTCAGAAAGATGAAGTAACTTGGATATGCTAAAAGGTTTGAATAACCTGTCTATTGATTCAACATTGAATGCTCCTATAAATAAGAGCACATGAAACATAGTGCGAACCAATTACAATCAAAGGACTGGACAAAAGAGTTACATCTCACAGTCTGAATATCCGTGTTTGACAAATAAAACTAAGTCCTATGACAAGTCAAATCAAACAAAAGACAAATTACATTAAATGCATAAAGACAAAATATTGATTTAGGCAAAGAAATCATTTCGGACACAAGGTTCATTCTGGAATGCCTTCACTCTATCTTCACTTCACCACTTTGACTTCAGGTCCGGACACAAAGAAATTCCAGAGCACACTTCACTTCAGAACTAGCTTGACTTCGGAGATGACAACTAGATTTCGGATTGCTAGAGGTTCACTTTCAGGTTCCAACAATCTCCCCTAAGTGAACTTAGCAATCAAGTCAGCTTAGATAGCTTCTTCCTTAATGAAAGTGTATGCTCTGAACAACCATTCTCGGACTTCAATGTACCATGACAACTGACTCAAAAACTTTGCTTTGACATGCTCCGGAGCTTCATACTTGGTTGCACGGCTGATGAACTTCTTGAGAGCTTTTGTAGGAACCAGGTGTTTGTCAAGGACTCGGAAAAAGTCCTTCTTGTTTGTTTTCTTGGTCTTGTATACAAACCCTAGAACCAGATCATCAATAGGGCCTTCAGCTTGAAGATCAGCTTCCAGAAGCACGTATTCTATCTTGGCAACAAAGTCTTTGGTTCCGAAAAGATGGGCAAGCTCATAGTCACGTCGACTAAATTTTGCGACATAGTCTTTAAGGAAGCTCAGGATTGCATGGTACGTACCCATGCTAATATCATCATTCTGAATTCCTCGAAGGTGAGCAGCTAAAGTTAAAATGTCGTTCGGATTCATCGTCGGAAAGTCAGCATCGGTGATGGTTTGATAGGATGGTTTGTTCATGATAACATGGTATCGGAAGAGTGGACAGTTAAGTTTAAACTTGGTGAGGACCTTTTTTCATAACCAAAAATCTTGGTAATATTCTTCCTTGTCCAAAATTCCTTTTATGGGAAGTGCATTCTTGGCATAGAAGGTTTTTAACCTTTCACGATATGTATGTATGGTGACCTTTGGATTGTCATTGGGATGGAGAGGGGCAAATTTGATGTAAAATTTGTTGAAGGGAGAGAGAGGAAGATCAAGTTGTTTGAAATCATTAGAAGGAATGTCGTAGTACATGAAGGGTACTAAATCGACATCCTTAAGAATGTCTTCACGGAAGAGAGGATAAATGTCACGCATCGAATTCGGATTGTCTTTGAGCGCTTGGATCCAGATGTTGTCTTCTAAAGCCTTGTTTATTTCTTCCTGGGACCATCCAAGTGTTTGCTTTGGTAGAGGTATGGATTCCGTGATAGGCTTCTTTCCTTTGTCTTTACTTTTGTTAAGGACTGAGATCACATGCAACATGTTCTCATCCATAGTGACCTTAGGGGGGTAGGATGGAAGAGGTTCTTTCGGAATGTCGTCTGGGGTCCGGAAAGGAGAACCTTCCTTCATTGGAGTGATTTTTGGTGCCAGAATAAGTGGTAACATGGAAGGAGTGTCCCGGAAGGCTTGAGCGATGAGAAGTGTTTTTGCCTTAGCAATTTGAATTGCCCTAAGAAGAGCATCAGGCAAAGTAGATGGCCAAGAGGCTGCAGACCAGATTTTCTTTTCTTCTTCAGTTAATACCTTCGGAAAAGGCTTGTTTGGAGCTTCGAGACCAAGTACTCCAATAGGAACATATTCTTCTTCATCTTTGTCTTCATCATCATCAGTGTCTCCTAGAAGTCCGGAAAGAACTTGGACTTCATCATTGGAATTGAGATCTTCATTGCGAAGCTGAAAAACCGAGGCAGGTTTCCACGGTTGACTCGGACCTTCTCCCCCTCTTGCATCGGTGGCCTTAGGAATCGATGCAAGCGCCAAAGAGTCCTTCAGATCAACAGATTTGTCAAACACCTTTTGAAGACCGGTATTAAGCTGACGAGTAAGCGTATCATAAGCTTCCGAAGTGGGCGCTTGGGAGGAGAGATGATCAAACAGATGTCCAAGGATAGCAAGCATCTCATCAAACTTGCGATTCGGAACATCAACAATGTTCCAAGTAGAGCGAAGCAGCTTGATGAGGACTTGCTGGATTATCAGGTTTATTTCATCCTTTTTCCTTATTTCCTTCTCCAGCCTCAGAATTTTTTTTTCATGGCAAATGTGAGTCTGTTTGATGAGATCGTTTGTAGCAGCTACCAAATCATCATGGACCTTGAGCATTGTGGTAATGGTGTCAAGATAATGCTCAACTGAAGCATCATACTTAGCTTCAACTTCTTCAATGGAGTGCTTGAGCCGGATGGAGATCAGTTGATCTAATTAAGCTTCTCTTTCAGCCACGGAGGGTCCGGACTGATAGGATAAAGACTGGAGAATGGCATCGAACTTGGAGTCCAGTCCGGACACCTTTTCATCGATTTTGGACTTGAGCTCAGCCACTGAGGTCTCAAGAGTGGTAACATTCTTCATTGTGTCCAAAACGTTGGATTGAATATCCAGGAGGGCAAATGGATCTATATGGTTTCCTGTTGAGGATCCGTTGTCTGAGCTTGAAGGTTGAGGATTAGGTTTCAGAGAGTTTGGATTTATTGGAGTGACAGAAGGACCGGGTTTGTTGGTGGCATCATCATGAAGCTTTTGTGTAGATTATGAGTCATCCTTTGTGGAGGATGAGGATCCGAAATCAAAAGCGAGCTTGGAAGAAGATGGCTTAAGATGAAGTTGAACTGAGGAAAATATGTTGGCATCAGCAACGTGTGCAACATCAGTTGTAAGCATCACTTCTTCGGAAATTTCATCATCCGAAGCTGAAGGATTTGAAGCATAAGGAGGAGATTTTGGAGTTTCTCCGGATGTGAATTCTAGATCTGCAAGCTCGTCCGTAGGAAAAAACGTATGGAAGGTTGTTTTGAATGGCCCGGTTCCGCATGGAGATGAGAGTGACTTCCACCTGGGATATTGTAGGTTCTGGATGCCTCATATGTGCCCTGTTTACAAAGTCTTCCCACATAGGATCATTAGTTCCTGGTCGTCCTGTACCCTTACCGGGTATCAGACCAATTGCGGCATCTGAGGTTGGAGGGACAACTCCGGCCTAGGAATGCTTGGGGTCTGGAATAGGGGTTCCAGAGTGTATGTGTGTAGAAATAAGTGGGATATCAAATTTGATACATGGGTGTCTTCCAGGGGGCAAGGATCTTTGTTCAACACCGGCATCACCTTTTTGAGAAGGTGGGGGTGGATTATGTAAGGACTCCCCGTGTGTGTGTGCATGTGTTATTGAAACATCGAGAAGTACCTCGGATGAGTGGATGGGAGGGGTGTTCAGAAGGCCAAAATTAGTCTAAATGTCATGAGTTCCTTCTGTTGGATAACGTGTCTAAGTCCATAACTATATTTTGTATGAACTTGATGTTGGATTAGTGTCTAAACCTGTAACCATATTTGGTAAGTACTTGACCCGGTTGTGCATGGTCTTTTTGGGTTGCCTTCAAACCTGATAATGGAATAGGATAATTGTTGGAGAGAGAAGAAAGATTTATTAATTTATTACTTGGTTAATAAATTAATTTGAAATCAAGGTAAATGATTTATTAATGTACTATAGATATAATATATTGATTAGAAATCATATTGTTTAATTAATATTTAATCAGAAATTAATGTGGAATTAATTTTAGGATTAAAGGAATTAATTGAAAATGCAGGGACTAAAGGTGACAATGTTCAAAAGTTGAGCATTGAAGCATTCTAGAACCTCCCTTAGAGGTTGGGAACAAAATCTAGAGTGTCCTAGGGTTTTCTTGAGCTCTAAGGATGCCTTGGAAGCCTTAGGGAGGAAGTTAAGGGATTAGGGTGATCTAAGATACACCTGCCTTATCCTAAACCTTCATTATCACCTATATAAACCCCTATAGGGTTGGATTTTGTCCAAGGCACTCCAAGAGAGGCTTAGAGCCGAATTTTACACTTCCCTTCTCTCTCCATAGTAATCCTTGGTTACTAGGTTTGTTTGTGAGCCATTAGAGGTGCGACACTTGTGGCGCTTGCTTTCAAAGACAAGAAGATTCAAGATTTAAGTTGTTATTACAATATAACAACAAGAGGTATGTATTTCATCTTTCTTTGTGATTCTCGAAATTACTAGAAGCATGCTAGGTTTCTTTATGTGTTCATAATGTTGTATAACTAATAGTGAAAACATAGATCCAACTCTAGGGTTGCATGCACACATATGATTGTTTGTATAAAACCCAACAGTGGTATCATAGCCATTGGTTTTTGTTTTCAATTAGCATTATACAAATGTATGAACTTGACTGATGTGCACGAAAGTACACACTAATTTTAATATTTATAACCTAACAAACTTAGACTAACTATGCACTTATAGGCAGTGTACGTAGTCAGATTACAATATAGCTTAGGTAAGTCGGGTGTCGATCACAGGGAACAGTGTTATTAATTTTATATATTCGCTACTAAATTAATCTAATTATTAATAAGCTAAAAAGGGTTTGTATCTAATTTTGCAAGTTTAGATGAACTTAATTCTTAAACAAAACTCAATCAATAAACAAAATACTTCTGTTAGTTCGAATCCACTTTCACTCAATGGTTATACATTAGTCAAAACTATTACCGTTGGTTACCAATTTAAGAAGTATTAGCAGTTTAGTTCTAAACCTAATAATTATTAGCCAATTCATGTAAATCTATGCGTGGTCACACAATAGTTAACACATAATCAAATATCAAATAAGATTGGAGCTATGAAGATTGATTAATCAAAACACAATTACATTCATAATATGCGTTTTCTAACACAGCTTAATTCAATGATTCAATTACTTATCTAAGATTGGTTTGGTCTTAGATCTAATAAATTAGTGTTCACTTTGTTATTAGGTATTCATATTCATGCAGATTTGTGTTCACTAACTACACAGAACTAGAATTTAAAGCAATTAAATCATTAACTAAACATGCTAGGTAAAATCAATCAACACAAGCATATAACCAACAAATAAAGTCAAATCTAATGCATTCAAACCATGAGTTCCAACTTCATCTAGCTAACAGAAGCAGCTAGATTTAACTGGACATATTAACAACTAAACATTTAAAAGCTATAATCAAACACATGTTTAATGTACCAAGTTTATAAAGCAAATTATGAACTTCCTCTTCTTTGGTGTTGAAAATCACTTCCAGATCTCTTTTTCTTCTGAATTTCGCCTTCTGGAATCTCTTTCTTCCGCCAAAAGTCACTTCAATTCGCAATGGTCAAGGATATATATAGTTTCCCGATTTTAATAATTCACGTCGTGAATAATAAATTATTCACGTCGTGAGTACAAGATAACCTTTTTCGGCAAAGATTCCTTCACCCGCATACATATCTTCTAGAACTTAAGCTCACATCGTGAATCTTCCAGTTCTCACGACGTGAGAACGCTTTTTCCCTGATTTTCTTGTCCTTTAATCTTTTAACTCCCAAAGTTTCTTCCTTTAATGTTTTTAGTCCCTTTTCTTCAAAATGTCTTCTTTTTGGCTGCAAATAACATTTAAACTCACAAGTACCATTATTCTAAACAAATTACCAACTTATATACAAAAACGTACTTAAATATTGCCTTAAAATAGGTATAAATATGGCAATATC
The DNA here is from genome assembly GCF_002870075.4 of Lactuca sativa. Taxonomy (NCBI): domain Eukaryota; kingdom Viridiplantae; phylum Streptophyta; class Magnoliopsida; order Asterales; family Asteraceae; genus Lactuca; species Lactuca sativa. The sequence continues at coordinate 304,305,414 of NC_056630.2, read as the reverse complement.
AAAATACCCCACACTTGGGCTTTGCTTGCCCTCAAACAAATTTAAACTTAACCCTATATTACTAACATCACATAGAACAATCCGATTCCAGCTCAACCATTATGCCAAGACCTCAACGCATGCATTTGTGTCTAAAATTTTTCTAAAGTACCCCGCCATACTTTAAATACTTACAATCTTCATAAACACTCGCCCATTCTTCCGAACAATGCTCATTTTATCCATCCCTCCGAATCCATCTGCAGAAAACCTCCTAACCTCAAGGTATTTTTGGTTGAGCAACCCAAGCATACATAATCTAGACAACTAAAATTTAAGATACCACTATGGAGCTCTTTGGAATTCTTCACTTTCTTGATAATTTGATCTTTAATTTTTTTGAATTCACCACCTTGTTGTTCGATTTCTTGTATCTTCAACTTTTGAATTTCTTGGAATTTTGGTTTTTTTTTCATACTTTGAATTTGATGCTCCAAAATTTCTTCAAACTTTTTCTTGTAAGTCTCTCTCTTTTTTTCTTTTTAACATGTAACTCACTTCTTTTTGTTTTCACTCAAAACCCTACATGCTTAAGCAGGGGCGCTCAACTTCAACCTTTATTGGTTAAAGATAATAATTTTCCTGGATATATTTCTGGTCACGATGCTAAACATATTGCATCCTTCAAACTAACCGAGGTTGTGTTTTTTTTCCATGATTTCACTAAAATAAGGGAGACCACAAATGCACTATAAGGTGTATTGGCTCAACTAAACATTTGAGCTCTTATCGGATCATCCCATATGACAGTAACAACTATAGTTCAAATTATTATTACTAGATTAAAATTTTCAATTTCAAATTTTACCATTATCTAGTAATTAACTTTTTCTACCCCCTACCCCACACTTATTTCATACAATGCCCTCATTGTATGCCTAGAATAAAACAAAATTAAGAAAAGGGAGAAAAAGTAACAGACTCCCCTGGGCTAGCGGCGTAAGCATCTCCAAAAGTGTGGAAAACGTGCATCTTGAATATGGACTCTGAGAAATAGAAACTTGGATCTTGAACATGCGAGATAAGCAATGTACCGGCAAAATATGAAATCGAGCCTTCAATCTTCTACAAATGTGGTGGAAATCTCCAAAATAGAACGAACAATGTGGGAAAGCATGTGCCACATTGTATGGTAGTGAAAATGAACCATAATAATCTTCCGAATATTCCCCAAAAAGAATAGTGGTAAACCACACAATGAATATGGAAAAAATATAATCTTTTTTGTGAAAAATGGAAATTCACGACGTGAATGCACTAAAACTCATGACGTGAGCTCGTTTGAAGCGGTTTCTGGAAGATCTTCATATACTTATTCACTAGGTGAACCTTAACAGATTCACGACGTGAAAACTGGAACACCAGAAATATTATTCCTCCAACTTTTCTTTCAATTCTTGAATTCAACCCATATCTTAATGGATTAAGATTCTTCTATCTCTACTATTTTGGACTCTTCTCTCAAACTTTCTTCTCACTTGAATCACCCCACACTTAATTTAAAATATGGGTCTCGACTCTTGACTTTAAACACACCCGGCTAAACACATACACACTCATATCTTGATATCCTTTTTAGGCGCTCCTAGCAATTTCTGAGAAATAACAACCAAAGAAGAATAAAAGTAACATAATATCTTAATAGTTTTTACAATCCCAAACAAAATAAAACGAAACAAAACAAAACAAAATAAAAACAACCCAAAACAAATCAAACAAAATAAAAATAAATAAACACTCAATCATCCTCCTCATCCTCGTTCGCCCCGCTCGTCCCGGCTCCGTTGGCTCCATGTCCTCTATACTCCGTCTACCTCGGGCAAATCGGGTAATGATACCCCAAATGAGGTGGCTGCTCCACCCCAAGGTGTCGAACAACGTTCTCCATGGTACCACCAATCCAATTGACAGTCAAAGATAACTGGTCAAAATAACCAGCCATGTCACTACCAAAAGGTGCTCCCACCATGGATACGGGTGGATGCATTGGTTGCCCGCGTTCTCCCCTTCCTCTCACGTTCCTGCGCCTCGGCCTCGGTTGTGGTTCAGGTTGGTCGGTCGGCTGGTCATCACCAACATCACCCTCACCATCTGAAGGTACTATGCCCCAATGCAACCCAAAGTTTCTAACAACCCGCATAGTCTCCAAATACCCCATGCCAAACTCATGCTCATCCACACAAGTCATGGAACGAATAATATCAGGAACAACCAAATGATACGAGCGGGCCAAACACGTAATAAATTGCCCTCCACAAATGGGGCTCCCAGGGCGCGAACTAGCTGCAGACCCGACCAGAAAACGTGCCAGAAAATAAGGAATATTGCAACACACACCGGGCTGTAAGATACACCATAAGAAGAATAAATTTTGTTTTGTCACTTTATCTCCATGCCTCCTATGATTTATGGAGAATGTGATGAAACGGTGGAGTAAGCGATGGGTTGGGGACCGAATACTGCTCTCGGGAGACACTCCAGAATTAAACATTTCGGACGCAATATTATTCCAGAAAGCATATCCAGTGACACCCTCCGTATATCCTCTAGCATTCGCGCTCAAAAACATACCAAATTCGGGAGTCATTGCCTTTTGTCGATCATATAGTCCAACTCTCCAAGCAAATTCAACGAGGCTGCACTCCGGTACTCACCCCCCAACCGGAACACCAAAGCTTGCGGCCAATGTGGGTTTTGGACTGTCTCCTGGAATGTCACTGTTGAGAAAAACTCAACACAAAATTCCTTATAGACCTGCTCTTGAATCCGAAATAGATTGTGCCAACCCGAACAAGTGAACGACTATCCATCTCCAATAAATACTTTTGTCAAAAATGGGGACAGCCTTTCCACGAGCCCGTCTTCCCTCAAACGTGTCCAATTGACTGTAGGAGCAACAACAATCTTGCGGTTATAAAACGACCCTAACTTGTTGTTCCATCAGGTCAAGATGTCACGGGACATGGTGGTGGGAAAATTGTAAAACGGGTGTAAACTCGCAACTCCAAGAGGTGCTTCCCTTCTAGGACCCATTTCTACAAAAACAAGCAACAAACAAACCCAAAAGAAACAACCCACAAGTTTAGAAATTAACAGAACTGATAATGTCTAGTCCCAGAATTCACATCGTGAGTTTGCAACTTCAGCAAACAGAATCGCAAAAATCAGGGTTTGATTTGGTCACATTACTAATGGGGTTTACTCGTGTGATAATTTCGACCAATAATCAACTATATTCCAAGGGTAATTCACGAATCTTAGGGTGTATTTTATACAATTTAACAAATAAACAAACCCTAGCCCTAAATTCAACTATTAGAGCAAAAATTAAACATAGAATAGAAGAATCATTACCTTGTATGGAATTATTACGTAAGTAAGCACGAAAAATTGAGTATTGTCGGCCTAAATCGAAGCAAGGGGGACCAGATTGCTTGTTCACTTCGTGAGGAATAATGAAATGAGAGTCAACTGGTTTCTAGGTCTTTATTTTGTGTTCCCGTGCAATTCAAAACTCACGTCGTGAGTTTATTACAATTCACGTCGTGAATTTCGTCCGGGCTTAATATTGGGCCATGTACTCACGGATTGGTCTTGGGCCACTTAGTATAATATAAAATGGGCTAAATTGTATTATTGACTTATTATTCGCTTTATTCACGATTCACGACGTGAATTCTGAAGAAGTCACGTCGTGAATTCTGTCTGGAAGGAAAAATTCATACTAAATCAAATTTGTCTTTTAACTAAATTCTCAATTATTACTACTTCCATTTTAGGGCCCCCACATTCAGTGTTTAATTATGTTATAAGCGAGTTGGATGATATGATCTATGTTTTTAAGACTAAAACGCAAAAACTAAAAAGAAAATAAAAAAATTGCAAACCAAACTCGGGTTGCCTCCCTAGAAGCGCTTCTTTTTCTTGGAGTCTTGAGCCGGACTCCGTGCATCCTACGTTGAATCGTCTGAAGAGTCTACCACTAGGATCTTCTGTTCCTTGAAACGCCTCTTGTAAGCCTGAACTCGTCTTTTGTATGCCTTTTTCGAATTTTCCTTTTTAGCTTTGACCTCATCTTCCTCAAGCTTGCGTTTGGTCCCTTTAGTTTCCTCCTTGCACTCCATAGCATCCTTCTCCTCTTTCACTACTGGCTTTGTCACCTTTGAAGTAACCTCCTCTTCATCACTTGTCATTTCATCATCTTCCTCGCTCACCAAGAAGGTGGACTCTTGTAAGCAATGACTTCAACTAAATATGGAACAGATGCTCTTGGTTTTGTTCTTTTGACTTGATGAATTGTCTTAATTTCATCTTCCATGAGCTTTTCTAATTCTTCTAATTCATTGTCCTCATTAATGGTGAACACCTCTTCATGGTTCTTGTGAAAGCCATTTTCTATCCCAAAATTTCTTTTTCATCACCAACCCTCAAGGTGAGCTTAGACTCGCGAATATCAACAAGAGCTCCAGCAGTGTTTAACAACAGACGACCAACGATAATATAAACATCGGGGTCTTCCTTCATATCCAACACTACAAAGTCTATTGGAAAAACAAAATTTCCAATTTTTACTAAAATATCTTCTACAATGCCCCGGGGCTGTGTCACTGAACGGTTCGCCATGTGAATAGTCATTCTTGTACCCTTCAACTTCTGAATATCTAACTTCTGATAAAACGAATATGGCATCAAGTTAATGCTAGCCCCAGAATCGGCTAAAGCATCAACCTTCATGTTGTTACCAAACTCACATGGAAGAGTGAGGCGTCCAGGATATCCCATCTTCTTAGGTGTCTCTCCCAACACAGCTTTTGAGCTTTGCTCACTTAGAATCACCTTAGAATTCTTCTTTAGTTGCTTGTTGTCACACCCCAAAACCGAGAACGGCGGAAACATTCTGGGGCGGAGGACATCATGTAATGTATCACAACAATGTAAAGTAGTAAACAAGCAACAACATCATCCATTGCATTAATAATATAATTTTGATTACAAGTGTGTATAGATCTATACGGGGCTAACAACTCCGCACCCTGACTGTTAGCTACAGTCTGTCATTAGGGGTGACAAATGTCAACTTAGGTATTGCGTCTAGTATGGTTATGAGGAACTCACAACACGTGGAAACAATGACTCAAGCATGTAGTAATACATAACTCAATCATGCTTAGGGGGTAATAACTATATTCTAGGGTATTATCAGCATAATCAAAAACTCAGGATAAACACTTCCACAACTAGTTTTACTTAACAATAAAACTATACATCTTCTTTTTAGCATGTCATAATTGCTTACAGCTTACGGTCTTGGTCATTTGAGACTGCATTTCACTTTTAGGAAAATAAGGGATTTTCCTGGTTCAAATACATACAATTTATACAACCATCATTCATATTCATTTCATATACTCATAAGAAAACATCGGATTTTCTGCAAATACATACACAACAAAAGACTCACAATGAGTATTAAAAATATATTGGTTTTCAGAGTCACCAAGTGCCTTGGCGATTTTATACATACATAAATCTATTATTTAGGCATGAAAAACATCATTGTGTTATAGTTTTGGAACTTTTAAACTACCACACACTTATGGATAAATTTTGGACTTTTAGAAACAAATATTCAAAACATCCGGGCTTGGTAGAAGACTACTTTCTATACTAGTAGGAAATATGGGATTTCTAGGGTTTTCATACTTATACTAAATGTTACATCAAACATTCACCAGTCTTTCATAACAACTTTTCAAAGCAATAACATTAAAACACTTATGAATTCACCAGCTTTATTGCTGATACTCGCTTTCCAAATAACTTGCATTCTCAGGTTACAAATAGACAGGTACCGATGTAAGGTATGGAGAAGACAGAGCGGTCAAGACTTGTCTTTTATTTTGAGTATTCATTATGTTGTTTTATACTATGAAAGAACACACTTATAATCAAAATTATACTATTAATGCAATGGATGATGTTGTTGCTTGTTTACTACTTTACATTGTTGTGATACATTACATGATGTCCTTCGCCCCAGAACGTTTCCGCCGTTCTCGGTTTTGGGGTGTGACAGATTGGTATTAGAGCATTGTTTATAGTGAATTGAGTATATCAACCCATAAAAGATATACTAACTATAAATACAAAGGGATTAAAAATACTCTGATTTAGAGTTTATACTTTTAAATAATAAAATATTTAAGTAAGTATACGTGCCTGCATTCATACTAAAATCGGAGTCACAACGACAAGAACAAAAGTATTACGATTGTTGAATATTACAAGTAAGCTTGGGGATGTATAGTTAGTCTTGGGAGTGGCATAGCCTGATCAACTATGCTGGTCCGAGGAGTGATTAGCATATGCCCAAGAATGGTTGTGATATGGCAACAAGTCTAAGAACTTACCAACATTACCACAATGAGAACATTATAACAGAACCTAAGTCTAAAATACCATAGGTGTGTTTTGGGTTACCATAATTACTTACTTGAGAACTAAAAAGGATCTTCATTACTAAGTTGATAGTTGCTAAGTGGATACGCTAAGGATATATGTAACTAGGATGTTATAGACTTAGAATCGGTGAAATTTTTGTTTTACCCTTATTCCTTGTGAATTTGGAGTTAAGGTCACTTATTCAAAAGCCTATCATGTGTTGATTACATATGACTGGTATGCATTTTACAAATAGCGATGTAACTGATGAAGATTTTCTAATAATTATCTAGATAGTTCGTCTAATAATTATTTCCTTACCCCAATTCTCGCATAGATAACATGGCTGGACTCCATCCCCACGGCAACCCGTACTTTCCGAATGAAGTCATTGCTGGGTGGTTTGGAGAAGGACCAGAGAATGATCATCCAATCCCTTTGAATGATCACCATGCTGAAAACCTTTCGGATGTTGATAACTCTGAACTCGAGGTTGAGAACCTACCCCTGGTAGCCCCATTTCTAAATCCTAACCCTCGTCCCGCTTTTCATGGCCCGGCGCCTCCTTGGGTAGAATGCTTGGAAACATGGAGCCAAGAGCAAGACCAACCTCTGCCGTTTAATGGAGACCGAAACTTTTACAACGTAAACGAAAGGAGCTCAGCAGACAAAGTTCTACTAATCCTAATACGTAGAGTTGACCGAAACGAAATTCAGGGCAGGACAGCTCTCCAACATATCTAAGATGTTAATACCAATGTGAGAATGCATACCCTCCGCACCATTCGTCTGAAAGATGCTCATGAGAGCTCTGAGAGAGACCATGAAGCCCTACTTCGGACACTGGCTGAAACACGAGCCAAAGTCATACAGCTCCAAGTACGCCAGAGGGTGTACGAGATATACCTGCTTGATATGGAACGTCAACTAGCGGAACTAAGGGTTCACCATAGGGGTGACCGTCGCCAGTAGAAGATACCTTACTTCCTTCTTTGTTTTAAAGAACCGTGCTCTTGTCTATGTTCTGTGTAGTACTTTCTATGTGACTACCTTGTACTGTAATTACTTTTAGATAAGTCTTTATGCTGTCAAAGACTTTTCTACTCCGAATATGATGTAAGACCTTCTTCAAGATCAATTTTCCCAAACTTATTACGTCATGAATATCAATATTGAAAGTCGGCTAACTTCTGTGTCACTCTTTGTTTAAATACTTTCATCGTACTTTTGTTTGGATCTATCTGAAACCCACTCTAGTCAAGATATTGGACTAGGGTAATTTAGCTGTGGGAACGTTCCCAATTCTCTTTCAAAAGTTGGATCCTGTTATCCACCAACCAATAATACCCTGGTTTGGACGATAAACATTTTGAGACCATTCTATTAGTTTACTTCTAATCTATACTAGGACTGCATCATAGGGATGTAGGTCACACCTTCGTAAACATACTCCTATTCCGTACTGGGACTGCATCATAGGGATGTAGGTCAAACCTTCAAGAACATACTTCTATTATTTACATGAACGATCAAACTACGTCTAGGTTCAACCATACTCGCTCACAAATTCATTTTTCTTTCCGTGTAACAGAATCATGTCGCCGAAGAAAAACGATCAACCCATCTATTAAACACCAACTCTTCAGATTGATGCAGCTACCTTTCAAGCTGCAGTCTCGGCTGCTGTGTCAGCTGTTCTGACCCACCTTAACGCTAACAACGCGAATGTTAGCGGGATCGTTAACAATAATTCGAATCCAAGTAACAGTCAAGTACCTCAACGAGAAACAAACTACCACGACACCCCGAATCCCAAGCCCAAGAATAACAAACGAAAGTTCTGGGCTAAGGCTAAAGGCAAATCACCCCAAGGGGCGAGCAAAAGACAACAACATGTGGCAACCTTCGCAGCCACGACTTCTGTACCTCCTACTACCATCTCTTCTAGTATCCCAGTTATCCCTAACTCGGCCAGACAGTATGCTGGCAATCTCCTAAAGTGCAACAAATGCAACTATCACCATCATGGACTTTGTCGGAAAATGCAGTGCTTAAACTGCAATAAAAAGGGACACACCGTCCATTACTGCAAGAGTCGGATCCAACACATTACTTCAACCACCAATGTCGAAATCTCTCGAATATGCCATCTATGTGGCGTAATGGGACACTTCAAGAGGGACTGTCCAACATAGGAGAATGATGGTGAATCCGGAGGAGTTTGACCTCATAATGGAAAGAGACAACGAAGGACCCTACTATAGTATAGGTTCACTTCCAATCGTTAGTATTATGTATATTTTTAAAACATGTTTAGAACTAGTGCAACTCGAGTTTTATCTCTTGCGAGATCCCGTCAGTTAAGGGACCCTCGTGCTGCGTATACTTGCCTTTTATAGTATACTTTGTTCGCAACAGTATTCCTGTAGTTACTCTAAAGTACTGTAACTCTGTTAAAAAGTTGCACTGTTGTGTTTTGTCTGTAACGCCTTTATGATCAAATCTAGTGCCTTTATTTCCAAGTGATTCCGATTTCATCATACGATCAGAGTCTATTTGATCCTCACAATACCAGTTTCGTGCGTAAATCTGTTTCTCCAAAATCATCTTTCTAACGAAACTATCACTTCATAACTCCGAAGTACTCATGCGTAGAGTACCTCATGTATCTTACCCTTTCCAAAGAAACCTCAGCAAACCTCCCCGAAGTACCACTCGTGCAGTACGTCAAGTTCAATCCAAAGACCCACCTTTTCAATCTTAATTATATACGACTTGTATACCCAAGACTGTGATTGAGGAACCTGGTATGGGTTCTACTATGAACTTTAGGACGGAGACTGCCCAAGACTGTGAGTGATCGTGCTTCCGTGAGAATAAACTTAGAAATACCCACCTTTCCAAACTTGGTTATCATACATGGATTGGATCTCGCTATCCATTGCCTCTTTCCATTTCGCGGACTCCGGGCCTGCCATGGCTTCCTTATAGCTATTAGGTTCATCAAGATTTATTAGTGTACCATCACTAATATACGTGTCCCCTTCGGTAGTAATATGAAAACCATAAAACTGGGGTAGAACTCTAACTCTATCGGAACGTCTAAGAGGTAAGGATTCGTCAATCGGTTCAACCGGAGTTTCCTCCTCGGGTTGAGTGCCAGCGGTAGAGGTTCCTTCATCTATCGACTCTTGAATCTCTTCAAGCTCGATTTGCCTCCCACTGTCTCCTTGGCTTATGAGTTCTCGCTCTCGGAAAACTCCTCTCCTCGCAACGAAGACCACATTGTCCTTCGGTCTATAGAAGAGATATCCAAAGGATGTCTGCGGGTAGCTGATGAAAATACATCGCTCACTTTGAGGTTCAAGCTTGTCGTGAGTATCTCGTCTTACGAAAGCCTCGCAACCCCAAACCTTGATATGTGCCAACGAGGGAGCTTTCCCTGTCCACATCTCGTGAGGTGTTTTGGCAACCTTCTTGGTAGGGACTCGGTTAAGGATATGGGTGGCAGTCTCTAAGGCATACCCCCAGAAAGAGATTGGTAGTGAAGCACGACTCATCATAGAGCGAACCATATCCAATAAGGTTCGATTACGCCTTTCTGCCACACCATTCAACTGCGGTGTCCTAGGAGGCGTCAATTGCGAAACTATTCCACACTCCTTGAGATAATCGTGGAATTCAAGACTTAGGTACTCTCCTCCTCGATCGGATCGAAGCATCTTGATTTTCCTGCCCAATTGATTCTCCACTTCATTCTTGAACTCTTTGAACTTTTCAAAAGTTACTGACTTTTGCTTGATTAAGTAGATATACCCATATCTGCTATAGTCATCGGTAAAAGTCACATAGAAGCGGTTCCCATCCTTCGTGGTTGATCTAAATGGTCCACATACATCGGTATGTATTAGGTCCAATAGACCCGCACCCCTTTCACATGTACTCGTGAAGGGTGACTTAGTCATCTTTCCAAGCAAACAAGACTCGCATGTGTCATCTTCCCTAAGGTCGAATGACTCCAACACTCCATCCTTTTGGAGTTGGGCTATGCGTTTCTTGTTGACATGTCCAAGTCGACAATGCCACAAGGATGCTTTATCCATACTAGTGGAAGAATCAATATTCAAAACATCATTTCCTAAGTTATCAACAATCATAACAGTTTCATATATTCCATTACATGGTATTGCTTCAAAGTAAAAGACACCATTTAGATAAGCTAAAATAGAACCATTCTCATTATTAAAAGAAAATCTAAATCCTTGTCTATATAAACCATGAAATGAAATGATGTTTCTAGCCATTTCTGGCGAATAGCAACAATTGTTCAAATCTAAAACCAAACTATTCCTAAGCACTAAAGAATACACTCCAATCTTGGTCACAGGCGACGATCTTCTGTTCCCCATGATTAGATTTATCCTTCCTTGCTCCACATCCCTACTTCTTCTTAGTCCCTGCACATTAGAACAAATGTGATAACCACAACCGGTATCAAGAACCCAAGAAATAACATGATTAGAATCGTTAGATTTGATTGTGTATATACCTGCGAAAGATGGCTTGATCTTTCCCTCTTTGATTGCTTGCAGGTAATCTGGGCAGCTTCTCTTCCAATGTCCTATCTTGTGGCAGTGGTGGCACTCTGCCTCCTTCGGGTTAGAGCAGGGCTTAGCGGGATCAACTTTGGTCCCACTAGAAGAGGCACCATCTCGGGCTTTCGCCTTGCGATAGTTCTTCGATGAAGCTTTCCTCTTCTTTCCCTTTCCTTGACCAATAGCCAAGACAGGAGCAGCGGGCGGATTAGGAGTAGGTGCAACAGACTTTTCCTTGAAGTTGCTCTCAGCAACCCTCAAGAGACCTTGGAGCTTGCTTAGGGTGACCTCTTCTTTGTTCATGTGGTAGGTCATCCTAAATTGGTTGTACATCGGAGGCAAAGAGTGAAGCACCATGTCGATTGCTAAGTCTTCCCCGAAGTCAACATTTAACTTGCGAAGGCGGTCGACATACCTTTGCATCTTTTGCAAATGCACGGTAAGAGATTCTCCATGACCCATCTTCGCGGAAATCATGTTAGTGAAAATCTCATACCGCTCTTGTCTCGCGTTTTGGTGGTACCTCTCCAATAAGTCTTGGTGCATCTCGTACGGGTACATGTCCTCGTAGGACTTTTGGAATTCGGAGTTCATGGTGGCGATCATGATGCAATGTACCTTCGTTGCATCTCGCTCATGAGTTTCAAAGGCGGTGATTTCGGCTGGAGTAGCGATTTCGGTGTTGATTTTCTTGAGCTTCTCATCAAGGACATACTCCTTGTCCTCATAGCGAGCAATGGTGCGAATGTATCTTATCCATTCGCTAAAGTTTGTTCCATCGAAGGTGACCTTTTGGCAAAGGCTCATCAACGTGAAAGAACTAGCAGCAGCGTTGTTTGCGTTCGACATCTATAATTAGAAAAGGACAAAGATATATTAGAATAAGAATCCCTAATTATCACCCAATAAGAAAAATTAGGGCTAGGATCCAACAATAACATTTACATATTAGAAAAGGGATGCCGTAATCTAACATGCAAATAAATTGAAGGTAAGTGAATGACGATTCACTAATTCTCCATCACAAAAACCTAAACTATTAGTCCTAAGTGTTTTTGAGAATTCCTAGGTTCGGATGAGATTCATTGAAACTATTCAATGGCATGTTTAAATCTCGATATGCCCCTCTTGTTTGTGACTGGGATACCGAGGATCACAAAGCGGGTGTGAATAACCATGCAAATTCACATGGTGCCTTCATTGTAACGATCATCTATTCGATGTGCCGGTAAACCACACACGCTCCATCGAACTATGATAAACAATGAATCACCCTTTGCCACCTTCGCTTAGAACCAATTAGTGTGCCGGTAAACCACACACGCTCCACTAACATCTTAGCAAGGTGCAAAGTGTAATTTCATGGGATTGCATCAATTCACTTTTCCTAAAGTAACTAGGATTGGGAAATTTTAAAATATGTGTAGTTACTTTATATTTCTTATTATACTTTTAATGAGAGGATGAGGTTGCCCTATCCTACCTGTTCGGCTAACGACCCTCCACCAATCAAGCAAGTGGTGGGTGTGAGTGTACACCCATTAAGCGCCATTTTATAGGCCGCAACCTTATACCCACCTTATAGATTGGCTTCGTGAATGAGGCCTACTAACGGTAAGACTAGCATTTAGTTATATATATATATATATATATATATATATATTATTCTAGTAATATCATATTAGTATAGGGTTGTATTTTAAAACTTTTAAAATCTAGGGTTTGAAATTTAAGTTGTCTAAATTAAACTTTTAATCACAAATATAAATTTCAAAACTTGAGGGCAAGTTTTAAACATTTAAAACATGGAGGATCAAATAACAAATAATTCCAGTTAACAATTAATATCCTAATTATCTATATTTGATTTATTCAAGATTTCTTTTAAGATAATTACCAAAATAATCAAAATAATTAATTAATTATCATATAAGGAATTAAATATTTTATTATAAGATAAATATCTTTAATTAGATCAAGATTGCAGTTATATTTATCAGAAAAACGAATTAACATTGATCTAATTAGTTTATGGAAAGTTTAGATAAGATAATTACAAAGAAATCCCGAATCTGGCCATTCCTGACGCCTGGACTCGCCGAGTGCACAAGGGGACTTGCCGAGTCAGGCCTACTCGCCGAGTCCACCTTGGGACTCGCCGAGTCCACCTTGGGACTCGCCGAGTCAGTGACTCAGAAACCTAAAAATCGAATTTTGCAGGTTGGTTTCAGTTAATCAAGCAACAATTTAAAGAAAACCAAGCTAGGCTCTGATACCACTGATGGGTTTTAGCCATAAGAACTTTCCTATGTGCGCATGCAAAACCCTAATGCTCGGATCTAGGCTTTCTAATAAACATGCTTTGAATCCAAGTCTTCTAATGACTAATTAGGTTAAATAACAACATTGAAATAGATCTAGAATCATACCTTTGAGTTCCTTGTTGATCTTCAGGTCTTGGAGCTTCTAGAGTCACAAATGTCACTCCTCTAATGGTTTACAAACACCAATAGCAAGAGGATGATTTAGAAGAGAGGAGAGGGAAGGAATTTCGACCAGAGGTTCCTTGCTTAAGGTTAAGTCACGAATTCCCTATGCCATGGGGTCTATTTATACTTGTAGACTCCTTAAGGGTTACAACCTAAACCCTAATTGGATAATCTTCTCTTAAGGCTATCCAAATCCATTCCTAGATAACCCTTTGGACGATTTGAGCTATCCTAACACTCTTAGAATTCGTCCAAAGCATATCCTAATGGATTTACAGTCTAAAGCTTAACTATCAAACAATTGACAGTTTATACCCCTTTATTTAATTAATCTCTTTAAGTCACCAAATTAATTCTAATTAATTCTATGACTTATATTAATCAAATAACAAATATATTATTCATTATATTATTCCCATAATATACTAATAATATTTATTCTCTCTTTATTAAATCATCCTATCAAGTTGCTATGGTGAAGGCAACCCAAAAGGACCATGCACAACCGGATCAAATACTTGCCTAATATAGTTACAGCCTTAGACACTATTCCAACAGTTACATTACATTGTCTCGAAATATCGGGTTGTCACACTTGTGAGTGTCTATCAAGTCTTGCAGTAATTTTTGATACTCAAGAATTTTGGATAAGGACTCGACAAAGGGAGTATTAATCGGGATACCCTTCACATGCTTAACAAACTCTAGATGCTCTCTTTCCAGTGGGCTAAGGGAAGCTCGGGAAGGAAACGACAAAGGCGGCTGATAAACCGAACCAAATACATAATTTTTCTGTTCATGAAGGGCCCACGTCGTGAGCTTATATGGCTCACGTCGTGAGTTCGTCAATTCAGCAGTATCATGAGTCTCGAGCTTGGGCTTCTTTGACTTTGGATCGGGCTGCTGTTTTTCTTCTTCTAAGGCTTCTAGGAACTCAGATATGGCCTCTTCTTTAGTATCTATGGCCATTACATGAGATTGGGCCTTTGTTTCAGGATTTTTCGGGGACAGCTTCTCATGAACCGGAGTGGCTAGTTTACCAAGTTACACTTCAAGATTATTAATGGAGGCTTGTTGATTTTTTATTAAAGCTTGTTGTTCTACCATCAATGCATGATGATTCTTCACCAAAGTTCTTTGTTCATTAATAGCAGAATCAGTAGCCTCGTGTCTCTTTTCCGAGGCTTCCATAAACTTCATCAACATGGTCTCTAGATCGGGTTTCTTCTCAGCTGGTGGCTGCTCCTTTTGGTAGAAGCCTCGGCTTGTTTGCCTATACTTTTCTTCTTTTTGCTTATTAAATTCTTCATATGGCAGCCACTCCTTCTTTGGTTTCCTCCAATCTTCATCATACTTGTCCCCACTCGAGTAACACTCTTGAGCCTTTCTGTTCCCAAACTCATCTAAATTGCAGTCCTTGGTCAAGTGTGAACCACTACACCTTTTGCAACCCACTCTTATGGCATGAATTGAGTGGTCCATTTGTGTCAACCTCCGGTCCATATTATTTAGCATAGCCATCATGGCTGCTATTTCTTCAGTTTGGGCCCCTCCACCGCCTTTGATTCCATCTTGCCTAGGGTTGTGGTACCCACGAGAGTGCTTCGCGAATTCTTCAATTAGCTCCTTGACCTCCCTTGGATTTTTCTTTGTCAAAGGTCCTTGAGAATCAAGGAGTTATCTTGTCATAATGTTGACCCCATCATAGAAAATCAACATCTCTTGTTGCACATTAAGATCATGCTGAGGGCAATTTCTGAGCAAGCCCTTGTACCGCTCCCATGCTTCGTACAATGACTCCCCCGGCTGTTGTTCAAAGTTGGCTATTGCCTTCTTGAGTTTAGCTATCTTGGATGGCGGGCAAAACTGGTCAAGAAATTTCTCACGCATTTGAGCCCAAGTGGTGATTGTACCCAGTGGAAGTGATTTTAACCACTCTTTAGCAGCTCCCTTAAAAGTAATGGGAAGCATTCTGAGCAGGACAGTGTTTCTGTTGACATTTGGGACATTGAAGTAATCCACAATGTCATTTACTTCATCTAGATGCTTAAAAGCATCCTCATGATCTTTCCCATAGAATGGGATATCCTTCAGTGCAATCAAGATGTGCCCCTTCAGCTCGAATGTGGCAGTGGCAGGTATTGCGGGTTTGAATAAACCCGGACCCACATCTTCTCGGATCCGCTTCTTGTAAGCTCCCATGGACATCTCCTCAATGTCTGCCATCTCGTTCCTTGGCTCGTTCTCAGGTTCGCTCATATGTTCTTCAAATTCAGGCTCGGTATCGTATTCGGATTCGGTTTGGACAGGTATTTGATCCAAGTGTTCAAGCTTGCTCTTGTTCTTTGAGGATGAACTTGACTCTCCTGCCTTCTTTCCCAACTTCCTTGAAAATGCTGACTTTAGTTCTTGCAATGGCGTCTTCTTATCAGTCTTTTTGTGAAATGCAGCTTCTGGATCTTCAATCGGTGGCACCAAAGGTGTGTTAGAGCCTCTGGTCATGAACTCCTTCAAACTAAACAAAATAAAAACCTAATACTGAACTAAAATAGAAAAATAAACTAAGAACTAACAAAAAATAAGAATCACAACATTCACGTCGTGAGTGTATATAGCTCACGTCGTGAGTTCTGTGACAGAAAAAAAAATCAAAATTTTTGCTAAAATAATATGCTAATAAACTAAGCTAAACAACTAAAAAAAATAACTAATTAACTTTTTGCAGGTTTTATCCCACAAAAAAGGATCGATTAATCTAATGCAACTAAATAAACTAATAAACTAGGTCGTTCCCCGACAACGACGCCAAAAACTTGATGTGCACGAAAGTACCCACTAATTTTAATATTTATTACCTAACAAACTTAGACTAACTATGCACTTATAGGCAGTGTACCTAGTCAGATTACAGTATAGCTTAGGTAAGTTGGGTGTCGATCACAGGGAACAGTGTTATTAATTTTATATATTCGCTACTAAATTAATCTAATTATTAATAAGCTAAAAAGGGTTTATATCTAATTTTGAAAGTTTAGATGAACTTAATTCTTAAACAAAACTCAATCAATAAACAAAATACTTATGTTAGTTCGAATCCACTTTCACTCAATGGTTATACATTAGTCAAAACTATTACCGTTGGTTACCAATTTAAGAAGTATTAGCAGTTTAGTTCTAAACCTACTAATTATTAGCCAATTCATGTAAATCTATGTGTGGTCACACAATAGTTAACACATAATCAATTATCAAATAAGATTGGAGCTATGAAGATTGATTAATCAAAACACAATTACAGTCATAATATGTGTTTTCTAACACAGCTTAATTCAATGATTCAATTACTCATCTAAGATTGGTTTGATCTTAGCTCTAATAAATTAGTGTTCACTTTGTTATTAGGTATTCATATTCATGCAGATTTGTGTTCACTAACTACACAGAACTAGAATTTAAAGCAATTAAATCATTAACTAAACATGCTAGGTAAAATCAATCAACACAAGCATATAACCAACAAATAAAGTCAAATCTAATGCATTCAAACCATGAGTTCCAGCTTCATCTGGCTAACAGAAGCAGCTAGATTTAGCTGGACATATTAACAACTAAACAGTTAAAAGCTATAATCAAACACATGTTTAATGTACCAAGTTTATAAAGCAAATTATGAACTTCCTCTTCTTTGGTATTGAAAATCACTTCCAGATCTCTTTTTCTTCTAAATTTAGTCTTCTGGAATCTCTTTCTTCTGCCAAAAGTCACTTCAATTCGCAATGGTCAAGGATATATATAGTTTCCCGATTTTAATAATTCATGTCGTGAATAATAAATTATTCACGTCGTGAGTACAAGATAACCTTTTTCGGCAAAGATTCCTTCACCCGCATACATATCTTCTAGAACTTAAGCTCACATCGTGAATCTTCCAGTTCTCACGACGTGAGAACGCTTTTTCCCTGATTTTCTTGTCCTTTAATCTTTTAACTCCCAAAGTTTCTTCCTTTAATGTTTTTAGTCCCTTTTCTTCAAAATGTCTTCTTTTTGGCTGCAAATAACATTTAAACTCACAAGTACCATTATTCTAAACAAATTACCAACTTATATACAAAAATGTACTTAAATATTGCCTAAAAATAGGTATAAATATGGCAATATCAAAAATTAGGGTTTATGGCCAATAAACCCTAAGAGGCTTGAATTTTCAAAATTAGGGTTCTTGAAACATGATTTACAAAATTTGGTTAGGGTTTCCTAACCCCTTTCCTTAGCCTCCTAGATTTCGAAATTTGTTAGGGTTTCCCAAACCCTTTCCTTAGCCTCTGAGTTTTCGAATTCTAGGGTTATCCAACCCTTGAATTTCGAAATTTGCCTCCTTCCCCTATATAAGATCCTATTTTTTAGGGATCTGGATAAATGCCATATCTTGTAATAATCTTTTAAGTGTTTAAATTTGGTAATTAAAGAGTTTGAATTATCCCATCCCATAATTTCGATTTTTAGGGGATTTAAAGGATTATGTTAAATTAATGGTTTAATTTAAAAGATATTCTTACCAAAATAGAAGATAATTGTCAAATTAATTAGATAATCATTGCCTTATGTGATAAACTTGATTTATTTGAATTATTTGATAGATTATCTTGCAAGAAATTGAATTAGGTCATATTTAGATAATTACTATTTAATTGGTTAATTATTATTATTTGTAATTTGATCTAGAATGTTCTTGCTTATGTTTTAAAAAGTTTCAAAACTTTCCCTCAAGTTTTGGAATTTAAATTTTGATTAAAAGTTTAATTTTAAAATGTTAAATTCTAAAACCCTAGTTTTGAAAAGTTTAAATTTCACCCTTTTGGTTTTATTAAGTTAATTAAAAGTATAATTAAAAGAAAGTTAATAAATCCATCATCATTTGGTTTATATTTGATTAAATTGAAAGTGTAATTTATAAATTTAAACCACATAGTATTTTAAAAGTGTAAAATACACCCTTATACTATATAAAAAGTCTAATATTATATATGTATAACTTAAACTGCTAGTCTTACCGTTAGTAGGCCTCATTCACGAAGCCAATCTATAAGGGGGTATAAGGTTATGGCCTATAAAATGGCCATTTAATGGCTGTCCACTCTCACCCACCACTTCCTTGATTGGTGGAGGGTCGTTAGCCGAACGGGTAGGATAGGGTAAACCCTCTCCTCATTAAAAGTATAATGAAAAAGAAAGTAGCTAAATGTTTTACAAAATTCCCAATCTTAGTTACTTTAGGCAAAAGTGAATTGATGCAATTCCATGAAATTACACTTTGTACCCTTGCTAAGATGTTAGCGGAGTGTGTGTGGTTAACCGACACACTAATTGGGTTCTATGCAAATGTGGCAAAGGGTGACTCGATGGCTGTCATAGTTCGATGGAGCGTGTGTGGTTAACTGGCACATCGAATAGGTGACTGTAACATTGGGGGCACCATGTATGTTTGCATGGTTATTCACACCTTGTTTTGTGATCCTCGGAATCCCAGTCACAAATCGAGGGGCATATCGAGATTTAAACATGCCATTGAATAGTTCAATGAATCTCAAAAGATCTAGGAGTTTTCAATACATTTAAGACTTAAATTTCCTTTTGTTTTTCATGGTGGAAAATTAGTGAATCGTCATTCAGTTACCTTCAAAAGTTATGCAAGTTGGATTACGTCATCCCTCTATATGCTTCAACAGGAATCACACAAGGGTAGATTATAACTAGTAAAATGACCGCCCATAACCCAGCAGATAAAGTACATTACATAGTCCGTTTTAAGGATTGGCGACTTACCCATTTAGTGACTTTGGTACTGGACGTTCCCCAAACGGGTACTATCGGGTCGGGTGAATTCAATAATAGACGCCTGTTGGCATTCCAGCCTTCTTTCGCCTTTCATGGCCACATATCTTTCTAGCTAAGGAATGGGAAGTAGGATGTTGTGTTGGATCCTAGCCTTAATATCTCATTTGGGTGTTTTATTAAGGACTTAATCAACTAAACTTGAATTTTCTCCCATTTCATAGATGTCAAAGTCTGACAACTATGGTCTTCCTAAATCCGTTGGAAAAGGTTTTCCACATAAAGATGATGTTCCACAATTGGATTGTGGAAATGGAAATCATGCTTCATTTCTCCACCTCCTCCAATAATTCTCCCTGACCCACGTGTTTAATTTTTTTTTTGCCACAGTTCAATATCACTCAAGCCCTATTGGCAATAAGACAGAAAGATGGAAAGGTTGTGTGTACATACGTCTTAAAGATGAAGTCACACATTGACAAGATTGTTAGGTGTCGATATCTCAAGGAAGTTGGCTGTTGACTTGGTTTTTGAGTAACTTCCTGAATCATATGGTAAGTTTGTTAGAGAGTACTATATGATGGACCACGACATGACCCTTATTGATTTGAGTCATTTGCTTATTGCTGCTGAATCAAAAATGATTTTTGCGCACTGGTCGAGCAAATTTTGTCTGATAAATCAATATCGATCCCAACCTTCTATGGGAAATGGCGACATTGGAAGTCTAGAAAAGTTTTCTCTAAGAAAGAGAATGGCTGAGTCTAAGATAGTCCCGTGTACCATTCCAGAAGGATCCATGTGTTTATACTACCAAAAGAAGGGGCATTGGTTACGAAACTGCCCTCACTACCTAAAAGATCTAAGAGATGGGAGAGTCAAGATGTATGACTCTGCTTTAGGTAAAATCTAATATCCAACTCCATTAAGTTCCTATTTGGAGATTCTTAATACATGATGTGATAAGATTACATTTCGATGTTTTGAAGGATCGAAGAAAAGAAAGGAAGCTTAAAGGAAGGAGCGAGCTGGGTCTGATCGTGAAGAAATGGATTACGATCGCATGGATTCGATGATCGGATTTTTGAGCTACTGCTTAGAGTTATGCTAGATTGCTTAGGAATATGTAATAGCATAGTTTTCATTTACATTGTAAGGTTATATATTTTTTCCACAATAAAATAAAATTTGATTTTATCTTATTTATATTTCCCTGCAATGGCAATTATGAGAATTGATATCTATGTGTTTCTATTATAAGCAATATTAAGTGGATGAGATTCTTGGTTATATTATTTATGGTAGTGTTGAAATTTTCTAAGTAAGGAAAGATTCCCATCGCCCAAGTTTCAATTGGACAGAATCTTGGAATCATATGATTTGAATCATGTGATGTATGGAAATCTTGATACTTAGAAATTTTAAGACTAATTCCTTGACAAAGAGTCAAGCGAAGGACTAGGAGAAATGGTACACAATTTTGTGCACTAGTAAAGTCCACCATAAATAACAATAAGATTGTTCGTCATATTTACTAGAGGATTAGTGAATATGGTTATGCTTATAGCATTACGCATGATTCTGAACCATTGAAAAGTTTCAATGAATAGCAGAATGAATAAAAAGAATCAATTAGGCAGAAAGATAAGAAGTTTCTCCAATCTAAGAAGAAGGGAGAGTACTTATATATCAAGTTTTATGATCGTCTTAGTAATAGTAAAGAACCATATTACAATTCATCCTCTAAGAACACCTTAGTACACTAGTTTGCCTAAGAAGAGGAATCAAGAATTGCTATAGTGGTTAACACATTAAGATGAATCATACTTCGTTCCAATATTGAATTAAGATTGTGACATAGAGTGACACATCTTAAGTAGGTTTATAACACTTAAATGTGTAATAGAGAAAGTTATCTTATTCCTACACATTTGAAATTTGTAAGTTGTGATGTCTTGAGGAAGACAAATACCAACTAGAACAAACGAAGTTGAGTGTTAGCCTTTATAGAATTTCGCACAAACTCTTGAATATTTGTTTTGTCAAACAATGCTTCTTGACAAGAGAATCATATATGTTAAGAGGTCAGTGGGAGTCTAAATGATATTGAAAAGTTTTCAAGAACTGATCAAGAATAAACCTAATCAATAATCACTAGCACACGACTTGAGGTTCGTAACCTATCATGTTGACGTATACTTGTTTCTGTGTCATTCCAGTTTAGTCAACTATGCATGTGAGTTCTATGAGTTCTCAATGGATTACATACGGGCAAGACACCTTGTTCAATGGAAAGTACATTGAAATGAAGGGGTGGGCTGCTTAATAACTTGGAAGCACTGGTGGGACCCTTGATGGCAAAAAATTAAGAATGAACATGTTCTGTCCATAAGAGTTTGGATTTTTCACCAACATTATCTTGTGATTATGGTTATAACAAATTCACATGGATAAGGGCACATACACAATAAAATCTAAGTGTCGTAACGTTTCTCTCCTTCATGAAAATGATTGTGAGGAAACGCTTTCACTAAGAGAGATTTTGAAGATAGCATTATGTAATTTGGGTTTCTCAAATTCAACTATGATTACGGCATCCCTCTTCATAGTTCGAATTGTGGGAAATGGCAAATTGGTCTGGAAATTTTAGACTCATTTCTATAAGTTCTAGAATCGTTTAGTTATCTAAGAAAAGGTGTATGAGGTTTAGAAGCTTACATAAAGTCTTATTGAAGCGTTTTAGTATTAGAAATATGAACTTAAGAAATTCAATAAGCATTGTTTTCTAGAAGTTCACCTGTTTTCTGAATACATGTCAAAGCTAGTGGGAGCATAAGTGTTATGGTGGTATGAATATAATCATCATGTTAGTGGGAGCATGATAATTATGGTAAGTTGCAAGTTAGCAATATTAATTATAGAAAACAAGAGTTTCACTTTGCCAAATTACAAGGGTTGAAAGATTGATTTGCTAAAATTAAGGGAGAGAGTTTTTATACTTTGTTTCGAAATCTAAGAACTTAGATCGAGAAATTTTAATCAAATTTAGTCAAACATATGAATTGCATTCCCAAAAATTCGATTATGATTACGGCATCCCTTTTCTTAATTCGAGTTTTGAGAACATGGCAAAAAGAAAAATTATGGCAAAAGACTGATAAAGTATCTCGTCTTTATGTAAGACATTGTGCTTCATGTTCCATACGCTTCGAGTATAGGGTCGATCGCATATGCTGTAATAATTGACCATTCTAAAATTTTCCAAATGCCTAGGGCATTAAGAGGGAAAAGGACTAGAACCGGACATGACTAAGTTTATTAAACAACTATCAAAGGACAATCTAAGATTCGCCAAGGATTGGTTGCTTGTGAATAGTTGTAAGTATAGTAGTGGATGGACCATACTGACATTATTATTACAAGATTTGATAATGAGTTGTCATATGGAAAATGTGGAAATGTTTCCATATTGGGAGTTGGACGTTAAGAATCTATATGTCTAGATTGGAAACTTTTATGCAGAAGGATATTCAAAGGAATGTACCTTGAATATGAGACTTCGTATCTATGAAATCGTCTTGCAACAATCTCCAATAGAGGACTTTGTAACTTCATTGGCAATAGTCTTTGTGACTTTAGTGTAGTGACATTACGAAAGGATCGTTGTATAAAACGTTAGAATATAACATATTCAATAAGTGACAAGAATTTGATATTCTTACACTTGTGATAAGGATTGGGAGTTGTAAAATGAGTATGATTGGAAATGTGTTCATTTGATCTATTTCACAAAGTAAGGACCATAGGTAAACATTGTGTGCATGCTAAGAGCATGGGACAATTGTAGTAATAGTTCAAGTAATAAGTTAATTAACCGAAACAACAAATAATGAGTAATTGATATGGTGATAAATAAAAGGTGTTTTATTTATACTCAAAGGTTTGGGACCATATAGGATTAGTATTATTCTTGTGTTTCACTTTGCATGTTTTGACTTCCTAAATAATTAATTATTTCAGAATAATCAAATTATTCGAATGTTCCACAGTCGCTCATACTGTAACAACCCGAAATTTCGTTTCGTTGCTTGTACCCCTTTTCACGACTCGTTCCAATCATCCAATCGCCGTTTCCGATTTCGGCATTTTATTAAGTCATTATTTAATATTTTATTTTAGGGCTTAATGAATGTCCTAATACCCTTAGAACTCATTCTAACACCTCGTATTAGTGATCTAGAGTCAACCGTATCGGGTAACGGCAACTTAATCGGGTGCGACCAAAAGCCTCGTTTAATGTCGGTATCGGCCAGAATTCCACCGTGCCCCGAACTTAGGACTTATTTAAACATGTTCAAGCTATCATTTGAAGCTTTTTCTCTCTCTCTCTACTCTCTCTCTAACCTCTCTCCTAAATCCAAGTTTAAGGGTCCAATTCTCAAGTTTAAGGCTTCTAATCTCCAAGGTACCTTCCCTAGCTTGTTTGGTAACCTCTTTAGCCTTCAAATTCGAGTTTAATCTATGGATTAGGACCATTATCATGTGTTTACGGCCCTAGAACTATCCTAGGCCGTAAACTCATTTAAAGGGGGGGTTTTGAGCAACAAAACCCTTCCAAACCACAACTAGAATTTAGATATGGCTAAATGACTTCATGGATTGGACTTAGAACACTTTAGACATGAATTTTGAGGGATTATAATGAGATTACGGCCTAGGAAGGTGCCTAGGCCGTAAACACCAAATTAAATGGGTTTTGAGCCCTTAAACCCTTCCTAGACTCAAACAAGGCTTATATATGAATTTTAGAATAAAGATATTGGCCTTAGAACATTACAAACATAATTTTTGTGGAGTAAAAAGGAGTTTACGGCCAAGGTTCATGCTTGGGCCGTAAACCCCTCAAAAATGGAGAGTAAACTCATTTTAACATGTCCAAATGCCTTCAAACTTAACCAATAGCCTTGTGGTAAATTCTAGAGCCATCTAAAAATAGTTTGGGGACCTTAAACTCATCAAATACCCTACATATGAGAGTTTACGGCCATAGATCATGCTCCTGGGCCGTAAACTCCTAAATGTATGCTAAATGGTGCCCTAAAATCATAACAAGGCTTGGAAAATTAACTAGAATTACATGTGATTGTTACTTGTGTCCCAAAGTAATTATTCATGACCATGGGAGAGTTTACGGACGTAAAATCCAAGTTTACAGCCATGAACTCCCTTAAACATGGTATAAGTCCCATAATTTTATTCCAAGGCATTTTAGAAGTCCATTCCAACAATCCCCATGTCCAAACAAGCCATTAAACGTTCAAAATCACACCAACATGAGTTTACGGCCGTAAACTCATGTGTGTATGTGTTTTGTGGTTGTAAACTCCCTTAAATGTTTACTCTTGGGGAGTATACTCAAATTCCAAGTCCCTAGTGCCATTACACGTCCGAAGATGTCACCCGGGTCACTCCAAACACTCGTTTTGAGGTGTTTAATCTCATTGGAGTGTAATGTCCCATATAGTTAGTGATTGTAAATCTAATTAGATATATATGGACATTATTTCATTTTACATAGGGAAATCGCGAATAATCAAGCCCCGAACCAACATTTAGTGTCCGAAACCGTCGCATTTCCTAGTCCGGTGAGTTCATACCCCTACCCTTTTTCCGTGTTTTCAATGTTTTTAGGGGGGGGGGGGGGGGTGGGAATACAAGCAATAAGTACAAGTGTATTTTGTACTTAAACTGATTTTCAACTCAATGGTTTTGCTTACTAAATGTCTTGATTTCCAAATATTTGTGATAACTGACGTTTCGAATTGCAGGTTAAACTTAGATTTCTTTTAAGAATATTATAACTATATTCTCTGTGTATAAGAAATCATACTAATCATATCTAAGGTCAATACGAATATAACCTGCTATGAATACGAATACGAATATAATCTAATACGAATACGAATACGAATACGACTACGAATATGAATACGACTACGAATATGAATACGAATACGAATACGAATACGACTACGAATACGAATACGACTACGAATATGAGTACGTCTACGAATACGAATACGACTATGAATAAGAATACGACTATGAATACGAATACGACTACGAATATGAATACGTCTACGAATACGAATACGACTACGAATACGAATACGACTACGAATGCGAAATGATGCCTTTGGTTGACACTAAGACTTCGATTATACAGTTAGTGTACTCTCTTGAGTGTCACCAGAGCTTCGAATCTGATACAAAAATACGCCTCTGGACCTCTACTGAGTTTCAAATATATCCTCCTCAGAATGTCGATAGAGCTTCGAATACACAACTAATATACTCTTTTGGAATTCAGCAGAACTTCGAAAATACTGTAATGTACGCTTCTGTGTGATTCCAAATATTCGAAAATACAACTAAGTTAGTAGATAATAGTCATTCGAATGTAGAATAACAAAGGGTTTAGAACACGTAACTAATACTATTTACATGGTAATTACTAGTACTTCAAAATCAAACCTAAGAACCAATCACCACACATAGGAAAATATGGGATTTTCCTACGATAACATAACAACCAGTAACGAACTTAGATACAAATAGGCAACTCAAACATAGGAAAATATGGGATTTTCCTGGGTAGTACAACAACACCTAAACAGATAAGTAGCAAACGAATAACTTAAAACTATAAGAAAATATGGGATTTTCTTGATCAACAATTTTTCCAGAAAGTAAAGGAATTCGTTCTTTTCAAAACTAAACCGCTTATGAACTCACCAGCTTTATGTTGATTTTCAAACTGCTTGTATTCTCAGGTCAGTAATAGATAGGTACACCGCAACCTTTTGGAGAAGACGGAGCGTCTCGAAGACTCATCTTTACTTTTGTTTATATTACATATGTTAAACACTTGTACAACTTTACTTTCAAACAGATGTAAACAATATTATGTAATGTAATGTTTTGTGATTACTGCTTTACTATGTACATTGGATTCGATACTCAACGTGGAGTCAACCCCGGAAATGTTTTCGCCTTTGGTTTTCGGGGTGTGACAGATTGGTATCAGAGCCCTTGTTTATAGTGAACTGGTATACCAAAGCTTACATGGTATAAGACTATAAACATTAAAGGGCCTAAGTGCTCTGAAATAAAAGTATACTCTATGAATATAAGTATTTTCTAAAAGTATACAAGTATACCGACCATTGAGATCCGTAACTACAAGTAGAACAAAACATAAGTAAATGGGTGTTATACGCTGCGGTTAAACCTGGGCAGTTATGTAGTCGTGTCTAGGATCAATATAGCCTGGCCAACTATATTCATTCGAGACACGACCAACATGTGCTTGGGAGTGACTGTGGTATGTGACATGCCTAAAACTTACCCTAATACCACAAACATCGAACCAGCGTCGTAACGAATCATGAAATACTATGGGAGTATTTCTCGAGCCAATCCTTGGTAGAAATCCTCGTTCATGCATTGTTCTTTGATCATTCTCTTAGCGATAATTTTCTTGCCTTGATTACTCTTTCTTGCTTTATCGCTTAATATAATGTTATATCTGTCTCGATGAGATATCCCCCTAATCCATATCTCTTGATTCAATTCAGAGGACTTATGATCCTCTCTTTCCTGATCTTTTTAGATCAAGATGCCTCCGAGGAAAAGACCCAGCTCAAAGAACACCAACAACCCTCCGCCGCCACCACCTCCTCTTCAAATCGATCTAGAAACTCTTCAGGCAACCATTTCTGCCACCATATCAGCTCTCCTACCTCAACTAAACCCTAGTGGTTCAGGGGGTGGTACCCAAAACCCGGAAGGTAATCAAGGACACCGGAAGGAGTGTTCCTATAAAGACTTCATGAACGCAAAACCGACATTCTTCGATGGCACAGGGGGTGTCATTGCTCTAACTCGATGGTTAGAGAAAATCGAATCTATCTTTGAGATTTGCGCCTATTTGGAATCTGATAAGGTGAAATTTGCCGCTTGTACACTCACCGATAAGGCTTTGACTTGGTGGAACGGCCGAGTCAAATCCCTGACTTTACCTGTAGCCAATGCTATGGGATGGGAAGTTATGAAAGAACTACTACGTGCGGAGTATTGCCCTCGGGGTGAAATCCAGAAGCTGGAAAATGAGCTGTGGAACTTGAAGATGAAAGGTTCCGATATCGTCTCTTACACTTCAAGGTTTGATGACCTGACACTCCTTTGTCCGGGAATGGTTACCCCGGAAAGAAAAAAGGTAGAAAGGTTCATCTGGGGATTAACTCAGCCAACCAAAGGGAATGTTATAGCAGCAAAGCCAGATACCTATGACAGCGCCAAATGTTTGGCACAAACTTTAATCGATCACAATGATGATTAGGAGGAAACAGGCACCACTCCCGAGCCAACAGAAAAGAGTGGCGAGAAAAGAAAGTTTTGGAGAAAGAAGAAGAAGAGTCAGTCTTCCCTAGAACCCTCGAAGAAACAGCAAATAGTGGCAGTCCACGCTGCCACTACCCCTACTGCTGTTTCTGTTGTCAATTCCACATCTCAAGTACCTGTTACCGGATATGTCGGTACTTTCCCGTGGTGTGACCGATGTAATTATCACCATCGCATCCCTGGCCCTTGTCGTGCAAAGTTCTGTAGAAGTTGTGGCCAGGAAGGTCATCTCGCATGAACCTGCAAAACCCCAACCCATCAACTAGTCAAGCTTTCGGAGCTGGTATCGGTCAAACCTGCTATAGCTGTGGAGAGGTCGGGCACTATAAGCGAAACTGTCCAAAGACAGTAACGTTTGGCAACACCGGGAGAGTCCTAACTATGGGGCAAGAAAGTACAGCCGTCGATCCCACCGTTGCCACAGGTATACTTCCTTTCGATAAATCTTGTGCCCGTAATCCTTTTCGATTATAATGTTGTAAGAATTTGCTAATCATGCATTCAAATAACTTTCTAAACTAAATCCTTCTTTAGTGATCGAAATGTGTACCGTCGAGATGACCAACCAGTGAGAAGGAAAGCGTTAACGTCATACCCTTAGATCGTATTCTAAATTCGGATGGTTATCCCTTTCCATTTGGTCTAAAAGTAAACCTTTAATGGAAAACTTTGATGCAAACTCATCATGGAATGACTTAGTCTCATTCATGCGGTTAGTCTTGTCTTCGAAAGGGTCGTCTAATCGTATCTTTCCTTTGAACCAACACTCATATTCTTCGTGCATCAAAGCTTAGAAGTTTTTCCATCCATTCCCCGTCCGTATGATATTCGGGAAAACGGGAAGTCTACAACTCTTTCCCGATGCCTTTTTCCAAGAATCCTCGAGAATTCCTTCCGAACGGCTAGTCAAGTCTTGTATTAACCTAATTCTTGGAACTACTCGTAACCGAACCTTCAGGAGGATGATATATCCAATACAGCGACCAAGACCTGATCACCATGAGTTCATAGTGACGCCCTTCGGTCAAACCATTTTTCCTTGGTTATGGAGATAAGCAAAGCAAAACCTGTAACTTAGTAACATTAGACCCTTCGCGAATCCTCGTAGAAACGATTCCGTGACCTTCAAACTTTGGCTATCCTCAGAACTTAGTAACATTCCTATGATACTTCACGTCTCGGTCTTTGAGAAGTATCTACTCAATGAAATCAAGACGTGTCCCGACAGTGAGGGTTCGCTGGAACGTCAAGCGGAGACCCGATGCCACTTGGGGGCGTGAAAAACCTGGAGCGGTTGATCCATCCGCATCTCTGTTCATTCCAGGATCTGTATCTTAACCTTTGAATTTCGGGATGAAATTCCCTCTAACGGGGGGATAATGTAACAACCTGAAATTTCGTTTTGTTGCTGGTACCCCTTTTCGCGACTCGTTCCAATCATCCAATCGCCGTTTCCGATTTCGTTTCCGATTTCGACATTTTATTAAGTCATTATTGAATATTTTATTTTAGGGCTTAATGAATGTCCTAATACCCTTAGAACTCATTCTAACACCTCGTATTAGTGATCGCAATATTTCTAGAATCAACTGTATTGGGTAACGACAACTTAATCGGGTGCGACCAAAAGCCTCGTTTAATGTCGGTATTGGGTAGAATTCCACCGTGCCCCGAACTTAGGACTTATTTAAACATGTTCAAGCTATCATTTGAAGCTTTTTTTCTCTCTCTCTACTCTCTCTCTAACCTCTCTCCTAAATCCAAGTTTAAGGGTCCAATTCTCAAGTTTAAGGCTTCTAATCTCCAAGGTACCTTCCCTAGCTTGTTTGGTAACCTCTTTAGCCTTCAAATTCGAGTTTAATCTATGGATTAGGACCATTATCACATGTTTACGGCCCTAGAACTATCCTAGGCCGTAAACTCATTTAAAGGGGGGGTTTTTGAGCAACAAAACCCTTCCAAACCACAACTAGAATTTAGATATGGCTAAATGACTTCATGGATTGGACTTAGAACACTTTAGACATGAATATTGAGGGATTATAATGAGTTTACAGCCCAGGAAGGTGCCTAGGCCGTAAACACCAAATTAAATGGGTTTTGAGCCCTTAAACCCTTCCTAGACTCAAACAAGGCTTAGATATGAATTTTAGAATAAAGATATTGGCCTTAGAACATTACAAACATAATTTTTGGGGAGTAAAAAGGAGTTTACGGCCAAGGTTCATGCTTGGGCTGTAAACCCCTAAAAAATGGAGAGTAAACTCATTTTAACATGTCCAAATGCCTTCAAACTTAACCAATAGCCTTGTGGTAAATTCTAGAGCCATCTAAAAATAGTTTGGGGACCTTAAACTCATCAAATACCCTATATATGAGAGTTTACAGCCATAGATCATGCTCCTGGGCCATAAACTCCTAAATGTATGCTAAATGGTGCCCTAAAATCATAACAAGGCTTGGAAAATTAACTAGAATCACATGTGATTGTTCCGTGTGTCCCAAAGTAATTATTCATGAAAATGGGAGAGTTTACGGCCGTAAACTCCAAGTTTACAGTTGTGAACTCCCTTAAACATGGTATAAGTCCCATAATTTTATTCCAAGGCATTTTAGAAGTCCATTCCAACAATCCCCATGTCCAAACAAGCCATTAAACACTCAAAATCACACCTACATGAGTTTACGGCAGTAAACTCATGTGTGTATGTGTTTTGTGGTTGTAAACTCCCTTACATGTTTACTCTTGGGGAGTAAACTCAAATTCCAAGTCCCTAGTGCCATTACACGTCCGAAGTTGTCACCCAGGTCACTCCAAACACTCGTTTTGAGGTGTTTAATCTCATTGGAGTGTAATGTCCCATATAGTTAGTGATTGTAAATCTAATTAGATATATATGGACATTATTTCATTTTACATAGGGACATCGCAAATAATCAAGCCCCGAACCAACATTTAGTGTCCGAAACCGTCGCATTTCCTAGTCCGGTGAGTTCATACCCCTACCCTTTTTCCGTGTTTTCAATGTTTTCAGAGGGGGGGGGGGAATACAAGCAATAGGTACAAGTGTATTTTGTACTTAAACTGATTTTCAACTCAATGGTTTTGCTTACTAAATGTCTTGATTTCCAAATATTTGTGATAACTGACGTTTTGAATTGCAGGTTAAACTTAGATTTCCTTTAAGAATATTATAACTATATTCTCTGTGTATAAGAAATCATACTAATCATATCTAAGGTCAATACGAATATAACCTGCTACGAATACGAATACGAATACGAATACAAATACGAATACGAATACGACTACGAATACGAATACGACTACGAATATGAATACGAATACGAATACGAATACGACTACGAATACGAATACGACTACGAATATGAGTACGTCTACGAATACGAATACGACTATGAATATGAATACGACTACGAATACGAATACGACTACGAATATGAATATGTCTACGAATACGAATACGACTACGAATACGAATACGACTACGAATGCGAAATGATGCCTTTGGTTGACACTAAGACTTCGATTATACAGTTAGTGTACTCTCTTGAGTGTCACTAGAGCTTCGAATCTGATACAAAATATGCCTCTGGACCTCTACTGAGTTTCAAATATATCCTCCCAAGAATGTCGACAGAGCTTCGAATACACAACTAATATACTCTTTTGGAATTCAGCAAAACTTCGAAAATACTATAATGTACGCTTCTGTGTGATTCCAAATATTCGAAAATACAACTAAGTTAGTAGATAATAGTCATTCGAATGTAGAATAACTAAGGGTTTAGAACACGTAACTACTACTATTTACATGGTAATTACTAGTACTTCAAAATCAGACCTAATAACCAATCACCACACATAGGAAAATATGGGATTTTCCTGGGATAACATAACAACCAGTAACGAACTTAGATACGAATAGGCAACTCAAACATAGGAAAATATGGGATTTTCCTGGGTAGTACAACAACACCTAAACAGATAAGTAGCAAACGAATAACTTAAAACTATAAGAAAATATGGGATTTTCTTGATCAACAATTTTTCCAGAAAGTAAAGGAAATCGTTCTTTTCAAAACTAAACCGCTTATGAACTCACCAGCTTTATGCTGATTTTCAAACTGCTTGTATTCTCAGGTAAGTAATAGACAGGTACACCGCAACCTTTTGGAGAAGACGGAGCGTCTCGAAGATTCATCTTTACTTTTGTTTATATTACATGTGTTAAACACTTGTACAACTTTACCTTCAAACAGATGTAAACTATATTATGTAATGTAATGTTTTGTGATTACTGCTTTACTATGTACATTGGATTCGATACTCAACGTGGAGTCAACCTCGGAAATGTTTCCGCCTTTGGTTTTCGGGGTGTGACACATACTTTTGGAGTAGGCATGAAAGAAGATTGTCATGAATTGGTTTGTAGATTGTCTAAAGTGTATTAGACATAGCAAAGGTTTGCTGCAACGTTCATGAGTGATTATGAATATGATTTTGAGCTTTGGATTAAACCCACGCTCACTTGGATCGCATCATGGATTTTATCACGAGCGATTGGTGAGATGATAATATCTTGTATTCTTGAAACCGAGATGTGTGAGTTGTATCTTGCGAATCGGTTACACATTGATAATACGTAAATGCACCAGTAACTTGGTGTTATAAAACGTATTGTTATGTGTGATTTGGTGAGTGAGTGAAAGCAAGCATTGAGTCGAAGTTGATCAGTTCCTTTTAACCAAAGTGGGATAAAAGCAATATTTGTGGGCCCCTCGACGATTTAGTGATGACAAACGTAAATGCTCTGCCGGGCTAGGGCTAATTTGATTTGTTCAATTAGTCAGTCGTTGTAAATCGGAAATCGGGAAACAACATATAGACTGAGAGAATGATTTCAATCCATGTATCACGTCTATACAATATCTAGAATGGAGGAATATATGATCCCTTATCTAAAGGATAGGTTACTGATAAGATCAGAGTTCGACAACGTCTTTGAGAGCTACGATTGCTAATCGGATTGTACTTGAATTTATGGTTACTAGACTTATCCAAGTGGGAGATTGTTGGATTAGTGTCTAAGCCTGTAACCATATTTGGTAAGTACTTGACCCGGTTGTGCATGGTCCTTTTGGGTTGCCTTCAAACCTGGCAATGGAATAGGATAATTGTTGGAGAGAGAAGAATGATTTATTAATTTATTAATTGGTTAATAAATTAATTTGAAATCAAGGTAAATGATTTATTAATTTATTAATTGGTTAATAAATTAATGTATTATGGATATAATATATTGATTAGAAATCATATTGTTTAATTAATATTTAATCAGAAATTAATTTGGAATTAATTTTAGGATTAAAGGAATTAATTGAAAATGCAGGGACTAAAGGTGACAATGTTCAAAAGTTGAGCATTGAAGCATTCTAGAACCTCCCTTAGAGGTTGGGAACGAAATCTAGAGTGTCCTATGGTTTTTTTGGGCTCTAAGGATGCCTTGGAAGCCTTAGGGAGGAAGTTAAGGGATTAGGGTTATCTAAGATACACCTGCCTTATCCTAAACCTTCCTTATCACATATATAAACCCCTATAGGGTTGGATTTTGTCCAAGGCACTCCAAGAGAGGCTTAGAGCCGAATTTTCCCCTTCCCTTCTCTCTCCATAGTAATCCTTGGTTGCTAGGTTTTTTTGTGATCCATTAGAGGCGCAACACTTGTGGCGCTTGCTTTCAAAGACAAGAAGATTCAAGATTTAAGTTGTCATTACAATATAACAACAAGAGGTATGTATTTCATCCTTCTTTGTGATTCTCGAAATTACTAGAAGCATGCTAGGTTTCTTTATGTGTTCATAATATTGTATAACTAATAGTGAAAACATAGATCCAACTCTAGGTTTGCATGCACACCTAGAGTTGGATCTATGTTTTCACTATTAGTTATACAATATTATGAACACATAAAGAAACCTAGCATGCTTCGACATTTGTATAAAACCCAACACTTGACTCGGCTTGTCATGGTCCATTAGGGTTGCATCGACATCTCAACTATTGGATAGACAAAATGAGAAAAGGACACTTATGATTTGTTAATATATTATAAGTTCTAATATATTAATATGAAATCATATTATTTAATTAGTATTGATCAAGAATTAATTTGGAATTAATTTTGTGATAAAAAAGAGACTAATTAACTATATGGGGATTGATTTGTAAATCATTCATTTTTATATAGTGGGCTTATGGTTCATGATTCACTAGATTGGGCTAGTCCCATTGGGTGATCCATGGATACTCCATGGAGGTTATAACCCATGGATCATGGGGGAAATGAATAGCCATGCACATTAGGGTTTACATGGTGTAACCCTACATGTGGCACACTATATAAAGAGCTCCATAGCTAGCAAAATTGGCCACTATTTCAAGACAAGGAGGGCTAGCCGATTTTGTGATCAAAGCGTTCTTCTCTTAAGTTATTCCAAGATTTGTGGTGTTGTGTGAAACATTTGAGGCGTCACATTTGAGGTGTTAGGCTCACAAAGTCTTAAGGAATCCAAGCAACTACAAAGGTATGTCATTCTATTAGTTTTATATTGCAAGTACTCCATGCCATGCTACTTAGGATGTAAACCTTGGAAAATTCTTATTTGCATGAATATTAGAGAAAACATAGATCTAAGGTTTCTAGGGTTGCATGTACACCATAGGAGTGTTAGAATGTTTAAAACCCATCAGTGGTATTAGAGTCTAGGCTTGTTTTCTTTGAATTTGATGCAAACTGCTTGAAAAAATTGATTTTTCTGTTCACTGTTTAGTGAACCTGCCGAGTCCATGGGGACTCGACGAGTCCAAGTGAAAATGCATCCTACTCGTCGAGTAGGTTCTTGTACTCGACGAGTAGGATCCCCTATGTGCAAAATTTCGAGTTTTGCTACTGGAAATGGACTAGAAACATTACCCTAAACTGTTTTGGACTTATAAAACCTGTTTTTGATGGTGTAATGACTATGCTAATCCGTTTTCAAAGGTTATTATCAAAATTTCAAGTTTTTATATGTGTTTATATGATTCTTGAAAGTGTTGATATGAATGTTCATACTTATGAGTTTTAGAGAATCCTAGAAACTAGTAAGTGAACCCGTGGTAAACCACGGGTCGGGTCGGTCGGTTTTTTTGTTGGGTTTTTTCTATTTAACTCATAACTCATAATATGATTTTAGTGCAACACCTGATGAATTCATGTCAATAGACACATAAGTTGTACATATACTAACATAATAATACATGTATAAAATAATTACAGTATATCGAGTTGCGGTTATATATTAACTACCATCAACCAAAACCCTATAATACCAATAACAAAAACTAACACCAAATCATCACCATCATCATGATCAATTCGAAAGATATAACCAAAAGCAAAAAACATACATACCTGTTAACATCACTCTTTGCATTTGAATCTTATGTACCTTTTCATTATATGTTGTTAAAGAACAACACTTTTCTAAATTATATCTATATCATATATTGACACATTAAATCTGTCAGAGTAATAGTAAAAAATTAAAAAAAAATACAAAAAATAAACTATTTGTGTAAATTGTTGTGTGGTTCCTTTCTTTCTTTCTCCTTGAAGTTTCGATATTTTATTGTGTATTTAATTCTCACATGTCTTTTTCCCGTAACAACTTAAAACCAATTTTATCATTGCAAATTCTTCAAGAAGTATAAAGAGATCAAATTTTTTCAATTTTCATACATTTTCAAATGAAATCAAGTCAACATCATAATACATGTTGGTATTGCAGGAACAATTGATGATTCTTGATGTGATTCAGTTAAACCAAATGAATACTTTGGATGAATAGTTAACACTACAACTTCACCTTTCTTCAGACTTCTATCAAGTCCATCAATAACTTGTTAAAGAAAAACAACACCATGTCATTGTTAGCCCGTGTTTTTCATTTTTCTTTTTAAACACCAAAATGATACTCACCTTCATTTATCTTGAACTAAAGTGGTGTCTTACTGTGTCCTTTATTCACAAACGGATTTCCATCTTGGAGTTTCCCAACCAATTTCATTATAGAAAAAACAATAAGAGCACCACAAGTCTCACTTTTTGTCCATGTGGGATAACTTCCCATACCACCGATTTGCTCATCCTCCGTCTAGCATTCCTAACTCTCTGCGGCATCTGAATAATCAGAAAACCAAACACAATGATTGACATTAAACACAATAAATAGTATGTAATGTAACATATAATAAAAATTATAAAACAGTAGGCAATTGGTTCCTA
Organism: Lactuca sativa; assembly: GCF_002870075.4. Taxonomy (NCBI): domain Eukaryota; kingdom Viridiplantae; phylum Streptophyta; class Magnoliopsida; order Asterales; family Asteraceae; genus Lactuca; species Lactuca sativa. The sequence goes on along the minus strand of NC_056630.2, from coordinate 304,269,206 downwards.
AACACTATTAAATGGATATACAGTAGCTTGTATGACCAAAAATCAGTAAAAAAAAAATCCAACATTACAACTCAGATTTTTTTTTTCTTTAGAAATCTAACTGAACATATTAACGACTCATTCCTTTCTTCCATCATTCGACTCTATCAAACGAAAAAGATCCTAACTAAATTCAATATGCAACGACAAAATAAGTAAATATTATAGTAAAATTTCGTTCATAAGTAAATATTATAGTAATGTTTTGTGACATCCCCATTTTCACGGCTAGAAAAAACCGATTTGCTTATGCTTTATTTTTATAATCAGAGTAATCTTTTAAAGAAAACAGTTGCGGAATTTGTTCCCAAAACAAAATATGATAAAAATTATCAAATCATTTCTTTAAAGATATGTATTTTCATTATATAACAAAATCTCGGGATGTCATGTTCCGATACAGACACATAAGCATAAACAGAACTTACATTATTTACACTAAAGATTTTACATCTCCTTTAATCTCTCCGTGAAATATATCTTCGTATCGATAACTGTGATACAAAGAAAACTGAGTGGGTCAGGCTTGGGAGCCTGATGAGCATATAGGGTTTTCAACCCACAATAATATAATAATTATATTCAACCATCAAACAATCAACTCAATTACCCATCCCTATCATCTTTCTTAGGATTTTACCCTAGGAATTCAACTACCCGTCATTCATTCATTCCTAAGGATTGACCTAAGGAATTAGCACAAACTTCCATTGCTACGTAAGGCGCATCTGCCAACATTATCCTTTAAGCGCCTCTGCTAGGATTACGACATTCACTATTAGGCGCATCTGCCAATATTATCCTTAAGCGCATCTACTAGTATTATGACATTCTCTATTTGGTGCATCTACCAATATTATTCCTAATTGCATCTGCTAGCATTATGGCATTCTCTTTTAGGTTCATCTACCAATACTATGCTTAAGTGCATCTACTAGTATTATGTCATTCTCTATTTGGTGCATCTACCAATACTATGCTTAAGCGCATCTGCTAGCATTATGACATTCTTTAATTGGTGCATCTGCCAATATCATTCTTAATCATCTTTCATACCTCATCATTTTATCACATACTAACTATCTCATCTACCCATGTTCTACCCAACATATTTGTAGATATAAATACATATACAGTTTAACTCATTTAAAAACTATATAAAACATCCATTCCACACTCATCTCAAATAAACAACAATATATAAATCCATAGCACGTGTTTTATAACAAATACTTCATATTTATGTGTTAGAAGAAAGTAACCACACACTCACCCAAACATATACTTAATACATTGAAACAATACTTGTATTATACCCGTGTTTATGAAAGGGACTATACACCCACACATATAAACAACTTTATATTATAGACATAGCACGTATTTCATAGCAAATACTTAATGTTTATGCGTTAGAAGAAAGTAAGTACACACTCACTTGATTAGAAGACGATCAGACATCACTACGGCTTGTAGAAGTAGTATTCTTTGGTAGATCTGGAAGATCTTCACAAAAACCGGACTCCTCGCGGGCAGAGCTTCGGATCGGGAATTGCACTTCTCGGGATCTTCGGAGCCTCGGGACTTGCTTCGGGGCTCGGGAATGATACCGGGGCTTCGAGGTATAAGTTGCACGCAAAATGAGGTAAAACGCGAGAGGAAGGAAGAATGGAGCAATAGAACTTGGCTGCCCTCGACTTCCTTTTATAGGGGGCTGGAAACCCGAATTACGCTGGGCGTAATTCTAAATTACGCTGGGCGTAATGGGGATAAGAACGCTGACTTCCCCCCTTCCGGATAATATCGTATTTATATTTAAATTAAATATCGAAAATATTTAATAAACTTCAAAAATTCATATCTTCCTCATACGAACTCCGTTTTTGATGTTCTTTATATCCTCGCGTAGGTGAGACTACGCTCTACAACTTTCGTTTAGACTCCGTCAGCTAATTTTGAATTTATTTTTATTATTTATTTTTAGTAGGCCGGGACAAGAAAACTCCGTTATAAAATCATAACCTCTTCATCCGACGTCTGTTTTCGCCTATCTTTTTATCGTTTTACTACAATTAATGAGATCTTTGATTCTCATTTAGATTGTTTCGGCTAAAAACCGCTCGGTCTCAAATCGAGTATTCGGGCTGCATACCGCTAAGTCGAAACTTCGAAAAATCATAACTTCCTCATACGAAGTCAGATTTGGGCGTTCTTTTTATGCACGCTCATGGTTTAATGAACTCTACGACTTTCGTTTAGATCGCTAAGGCTAATGTAGTGACAAAGAATATGGTTTGGCATGCGGAATTAGAGCTTGCACAATTGAACATGGTGATTTGGGTGTTCAAGAGATGTATTGATTGTATATGGTGTTACACAAAAAGGATCTAGATCTAGACTACATAAATAACACACACTTATACACTCACTTTTACATCTCTCAAGCACACCTCTACAAGTGAACAAACCCACCTTATATAGAGGTGTTTACATGTCTCTCTCTCACTCTTTATCTCTCATATGTCACAAGGCTAATACTCCACATGCAAGTGGGTTTTACAAAAGTCAAACATTTACAAAGTCATGAATGAATAACTTTGCACCCCAACATTCTCCCCCTCAAAGTTAGGAATGAATGACCCACTTCAAATCTTGCAAAATCAAGCACTACGCGGTTCGAGCCTCAAAGGTGACACATGTCGAAACGAATTTCAATCTTCAATTCTTCCATGACTCTTCAATTTGGGCTCTAGGATGTGAGACCATACAATCCGAGCAGCAACGAATGATCAAGAGTATTCCAAACTCCAAATAATCACCCAAAGTTGCGCATAAAAACACACCCCAAAAATCTTCAATAATTCCAAACCCATTTCGAATACATCACTTCTGAACTTCCAATTGCATCATCTCGTGGCTTCAAAACTTCAAGATCACTTTGGTCTTCAAATCCGCGTAATATGAAAAATTCAAGTTCGAATTTCCATATAAAACTTCTCCCCCCTTTTATAATCGAAATTTGATTATAAAACTCCAAAGGAAAAAGAACGTGCTCTATTCGGAAATTTTCATGTTAAAACTCCCCCTTAACATGTGTCATAAACTTTGTGCTTCAATCCGGAAAATCCAAAAAATAATCAATTTTTATTATCGTTCGCGGATTGCCTTTGACAAAATTTCTCAAAAATGGGTAGAAATTCTCAATTTCAGAATTCTGCAGTGACCCGTTGCGCCAAAAATAGCCAAATATGCGAAACACACTCCCATTAGCGAAACTGGGTAGAATGTGTAAATTCGCACAAACTGCATGGACCAGATTTGAAAATATTCCAATTTCTCAAAATTTTTACCCCAAATGCGAAACTGGGTAAAATTTTCCATCTTGCGAAGACTGCAGGGATGCGAAATGAAAATTCTGCATTTTGTCATTTTATAACCCCATTTTGCGAAGTTGGACCATTTGAATTATTTCATGAAAAGATCAGGGGCCAAATGCGAAACTCTTAGCTTTCTTCCCCAATTCGCATTTTTCTGTAAAATACTTCGCATCTTCGCTCGTGAAACATGAATGCGAACCAAGGACTTCGCATTTTGACTTCAAAATTGAACAATATGCGAACTCATGTTTTTGATCTCTGTAACCAAATGCGAACTCCATTCACACAAATGCGGACTTTGAACATCAACCACAAAATTTTCCATTATTCACATTTCATTCACCAAGACTTTACATTTCCAGATGCGAACACATTCCAACCCATAACAGAATGCATACCACAAAATTTCATATGCGAACCCAAAATTGATTATCACACATACTTGTCTCACCAAATGCGAAATCCAAGTGAACAACATAATCGATTCATAGATGCGAACTAATCTGATTTCATATGCGAGCTGAAACCCTGATGTGAACTCGCACAAATCAATCACAAAATTTTCTCATTCGCATTTCAACAATCAAACTTGCTTCATCTGTTCGTTATCAATAATTCATGAACTAATCCTCAACCTATTGAAATTATTTTCGCAGCCTTTGTTATTAATCGACTTCCAAGGCCTTTCCTTTCAGTTCTTAATCATCGACCATCGATCTCAGTTCCTTCTCAAGTCTTTACTTCGCATAATCGATCCTTGATAATCGATCAAAAACGACGTCAACATCATAAATCGATATCATCTCAAACCCGATTATCAACATCCAAAATCGAATCCAGACTCCAAAGCGTCCAATTCCCAGTCGTTCTTTGATTAGGTTGAAACCAGTCGACATTAATCGACTTCAAATCACAATCACATTTTGATTCCAGTTATTCTCGATTCATTCATCAAAATCAAAGATTTGTTTGTCGATTTCTTAGCCAAAATTTGATCCTCATCGGTATTAAATTGAAGAAATCATAACCGATTCACAAGAACATCACAAAATCAAAACTCATCGATCGTTTAGAGTGATGAGAGAAAAACGCGACTCAAGAACTCAAGGGAAAAATGAATGCGAGTTCAGATTTTCAATTGATTCCAGTTCTGATTTCTTAAGAACAACGATTTTGACTTTCAATTGAATCAGTTATTGACATCTTGATCATAATCGATTTTATGGTTGTACAATCCAAATAGAATCGATTCACAAAATAGATTTTATAATCAACAATCGCTAAGAAAGACACGAAGAAATCATATTCATATTAACATTCAAGAACGCTGAATAGTACAAGTCTTTTAAGCATGGTGTGATGAAGACAAACAGTGAAAAAGACAAACAGTGAAAAAGACTTTAAGATTAGGATCACAAAAGAAAAACGTATGGGCTTACAACTGATGAACAGTATCCGATTATGATCACTTGGGCTTCAAACCGAGATCATGAACAGTAATTTGATTTTTGATTAGGCTTGGACATTTGAACAATGAATAGTGAACAATGATCAGATATCGATTTTGAGATTAAGAATTAGAATATGAATTTGATATTGATTTTGGTTAGAAATTGATCTATAAAGAAAATAGATTGGATCTCCAATTAGGCTTGAAACAAACTCGATCCAATCCGAGGCAAAACGATCAAAAATCATAAACGCAATGCACAAATTCAATTATTACGAGAGATCATAGAGAGAGACTCACCAAAATTGATCAAATTGCGACAAAAATTTGCCAAACCGAGAATCGTTCTTCAATAATCACCTTGACCTTGAAGACCCGCTCTGATACCAATTGTAGCAACAAAGAACATGGTTTGGCATGCGGAATTAAAGCTTGCACAATTGAACATGGTGATTTGGGTGTTCAAGAGATGTATTGATTGTATATGGTGTTACACAAAAAGGATCTAAATCTAGACTACATAAATAACACACACTTATACACTCAGTTTTACATCTCTCAAGCACACCTCTACAAGTGGACAAACCGACCTTATATAGAGGTGTTTACATGTCTCTCTCTCACTCTCTATCTCTCATGTGTCACAAGGCTAATACTCCACATGCAAGTGGGTTTTACAAAAGTCAAACATTTACAAAGTCATGAATGAATAACTTTGCACCCCGACAGCTAAATATCACTCTAACGTAAATTCACTTTTTACGTCATTCAGCGTCGTGCCGGTTCTGTCGTGAAACTTCGACAGGTCATAACTTCTTCGTTATAACTTGGATTCTGGCATTCTTTATATGTACGGAATCCTTGTAACATATACTATAACTTAGTTAAGATTATTCCTTCAAAATAATCTTCCATCAAAAAGTCATTTTTGATGCTTAACGTCTCTAATTGACTAGCCCAGATCTACGAGCGTTACAATTATCTCCCCCTTAGGATGATTACATCCCGGAATCATCAACGAAATAGGACTTGCATAATGATTCCACATGTTATTTCTTCATCCTAGGTAATAACTGTAACTTCTATGTTTCCTCGAAAAAGTATTTAACTTTATGGCTTTCTTGACCGTAGAAGATGCCCAATCTTGCATCTGCTTTTCGTACTATGTTGTACTCTCAATCGTAACCTCCAAGTTACCAAATAAGTCCTTATTGTGGACTCCTTCTTCTTCTTCGGATAAACACTTTCCTTTATCTATTGTAACAGACCGATGGTTCGTGCTCTACTGACCTCTCATCGCACGATGCGACGCTTAGACTCGGTCTTTTTTAAAGTTAAATTCCAGAATGGAATATACCTTCCTTCATATTCTAATGTGATATAATCACATTTTTACATGTAGCGTTTCTAGCTACAAGCTTCCTTAACAACGAGCGCAATGCAATCGATCGTATTAATTTCAATCTTCTGACTTGAGTTAGATGCTACCTCGAAATTGGTTCTATGAACCACGTAACAAACTCGTCGTAGTCGGACTCAATTTTAATGTGACCACTAGGGTCGGAATAACAACCACCTTACTAGTCACTAACTTCTTGGTAACCTTGTGACTTTCCCTGATCCAAGTGCGAGTCCTGTGCTTCCGGTAGTATATGCATCTACTACCTTTCACACCTACTCATACTCGTCCCAAGTATTTTCCTGCAGTCGACCAAGTCACAATACAAGAAAATCAGACAATCATTCAACACATCAGTTAGCAAAACTAGGGTTTATATTAATTCCTTGAAACGATTACACAAAAGTTCAAGTTCACCCTATACTATGCCTCTAATAGTCTACATACATGATACTTTTCATATCGCTACTTTATAACTTGATCTTTAGATATAAGATCCTTATTCCTGATTCCTTGCATTGCCATCTGCTTCATCAAGGATCATTTGAAATGCTCTTGCCTTTAGCTTTGGCGGCGCCTCTAGCCTTGCTGCTTGATTTTTCCTTGGGCAGTCTTGCTTGAAGTGCCCCTCTTCGTTACATTCGTAACACAACTTTTTGTTGAAAATACATTCATCGGCGTAGCGCCCATGCTTTCCAAACTTGAAACATGCCACCTCTGCGCCACATTTTCCTGAGTGCTTCTTCTTGCACTTATCGCACCACCTTGCCTCATCCCTTCCTCCTCCTCCAGACTTTGAGAATTTTCTTTTCTCATTAGAACCTGAAGTTCCTTCTAACTTTCTCTTCTCGCCAACTTCAACCTTACTGTCAGTCCTCCCCTTGATCATATTCTCAACAGACTTGGCAGCCCAAATAGCTGCCTCTAGAGTAGGTGCTTGACGCACTGGCACCGCATACTCCCAAGGGAGTCTCTTTGCGTACCGGTCGACTTTTGTCAGTTCGTCTGGGACGATGCGCAAAGCAAACTCCATCTTATCTGTGAAGGCATTAGTGTATTCATCCACTGACATGCTGCCTTTCTTCAATATCAGAAATTTGTTCTCCAACTCTAGCAGGTTTTGGGCGGAGCAGAACTTGAGCTTGAATTGCACCAAGAACTCTACCCAGGTCAGTTGCAGTGGCTCATTAGGGCTTAGGATCTTCCCTAGAGTGTTCCACCATCGAACGGCTCCACCTCGGAACTGACGCATTGCATAGATAATCTGCAACTTGCCTCTGCAGCCACAAGTCATGAAGGCTAACTCCATTTCTGAGATCCAATGCATAACTCCGATCGGATCCTCCTTTCCATTGAAGGTCGATGGTTTGCAAGTTAGAAAGTCCTTGTACTTGCATCCCATTCCGTCATTCCTTCCATCATGGTTGTGTTGCCTAACTATCGGTGGGTTGGCTTGACCAACAGACCCACTAAAGTTTCCACCTTCCGAGTGCCCTTCATTTAATTCAGGCTCTTCCACACGAATTGACAGTTCTTCATGATTCTGTTGAAGCAACCGCCTAGTCTCCTCCATTTGACGATCCAACATTGTTTGAATCATCAATTGTACACCAGCCATTGTTATCAGCTCAGGTGCTGCTGCTACGATAGGTATTTGCTCAATCACTGGTGGTTGATTCCTGTTTTCATCAGCATTTCCAACTCCACTTCTTGTTCTCACCATTTTTAATCTACACACCGAATAAGCTGAAATTAGATCCTCATTCACGATAGATATTCAAATCGTCCTTATCACTCCGAAACGTTTATATGCTAGTTCTAATATCGTAGCCATATGCTTAGAATCCTAAACACATAAGGTTTCCAGATCCGGTCAGCAACAGACCATAGATCCGAACAAATAATATCATCAATATATCTATCACACAAAACATTTTGCACATAAAAGCATTTTAGGCATCATTCCTAAAATAAACTAGTGCTTGTGTCAATTTAGGTGTACTACCTAACATATTTTAGACACACTCCTCACAATCATTACTTAGCTTTCTAAGTTTAAGTCTAGAAAGTCCCTACAAATTCCTAGTTCGCTTAAACTAATGCTCTGGTACCAACTGTGACATCCCCATTTTCACGGCCAGAAAAGACCGATTTGTTTATGCTTTGTTTTTAAAATCAGAGTAATCTTTTACAGAAAACAGTTGCAGAATTTGTTCCCAAAACAAAATATGATAAAAATTATCAAATCATTTCTTTAAAGATATGTATTTTCATTATATAACAAAATCTCGGGATGTCATGTTCCGATACAGACACATAAGCATAAACAGAACTTACATTATTTACACTAAAGATTTTACATCTCCTTTAATCTCTCCGTGAAATATATCTTCGTATCGATACCTGTGATACAAAGAAAACTGAGTGGGTCAGGCTTGGGAGCATTGTGAGCATATAGGGTTTTCAACCCACAATAATATAATTATTATATTCAACCATCAAACAATCAACTCAATTACCCATCCCTATTATCTTTCTTAGGATTTTACCCTAGGAATTCAACTACCCGTCATTCATTCATTCCTAAGGATTGATCTAAGGAATTATCACAAACTTTCATTGCTACATAAGGCGCATCTGCCAACATTATCCTTTAAGCGCCTCTGCCAGGATTACGACATTCACTATTAGGTGCATCTACCAATATTATCCTTAAGCGCATCTGCTAGTATTATGACATTCTCAATTTGGTGCATCTACCAATATTATTCCTAAGCGCATCTGCTAGCATTATGGCATTCTCTTTTAGATTCATCTACCAATACTATGCTTAAGTGCATATACTAGTATTATGTCATTCTCTATTTGGTGCATCTACCAATACTATGCTTAAGCGCATCTGCTAGCATGATGACATTCTCTAATTGGTGCATCTGCCAATATCATTCTTAATCATCTTTCATACCTCATCATTTTATCACAAACTAACTATCTCATCTACCCATGTTCTACCCAACATATTTGTAGATATAAAGACATATACAATTTAACTCATTTAAAAACTATATAAAACATCCATTCCACACTCATCTCAAATAAACAATAATATATAAAACCATAGCACGTGTTTTATAATAAATACTTCATATTTATGTGTTAGAAGAAAGTAACCACACACTCACCCAAACATATAATTAATACATTCAAACAATACTTGTATTATACTCGTGTTTATGAAAGGGACTATACCCACACATATAAACAACTTTATATTATACACATAACACGTATTTCATACCAAATACTTAATATTTATGCGTTAGAAGAAAGTAAGTACACACTCACTTGATCAGAAGATGATCGGACAACACTACAGCTTGTAGAAGTAGTATTCTTCGGTAGATCTGGAAGATCTTCACAAAAACCGGACTCCTCGTGGGCAAAGCTTCGGCTTGGGAATTGCACTTCTCGGGATCTTCGGGGCTCGGGAGTGATACCGGGGCTTCGGGGTATAAGTTGCACGCAAAACGAGGTAAAAACGTGAGAGGAAGGAAGAATGGAGCAATAAAACTCGGCTGCCTTCGACTTCCTTTTATAGGGGGCTGGAAACCTGAATTACGCTGGGCGTAATGGGACAAGAAAACTCCGTTATAAAATCATAACTTTTTCATCCGACGTCCGTTTTCGCCTAACTTTTTATCGTTTTACTACAATTAATGAGATCTTCGATTCTCATTTAGATTGTTTCGGCTAAAACCCGCTCGGTCTTAAATCGAGTATTCGGGCTGCATACCGCTAAGTCGAAACTTCGAAAAATCATAACTTCCTCATACGAAGTCAGATTTGGGCGTTCTTTTTATGCACGCTCATGGTTTAATGAACTCAACGACTTTTGTTTAGATAGCTAAAGCTAAATATCACTCTAACATAAATTCACTTTTTACGTCATACAGCGTCGTGCCGATTCTGTTGCGAAACTTCGACAGGTTATAACTTCTTCGTTATAACTCGGATTTTGGCGTTCTTTATATATACAGAATCCTTGTAACATATACTATAACTTAGTTAAGATTATTTCTTCAAAATAATCTTCCATCAAAAAGTCATTTTTGATGCTTAACATCTCTAATTGACTAGCCCGGATCTACAAGCGTTACATGTTTCATTCATAACTAAAGCTTTTGATCAAGAAATCACTCCTTTTGTTGTTCCTTTTTATCAAGAAATCACTCCTTTTATTTTTTTAAACTCTACAATAAAACTTTTGTTCATAACTGAATTCAAGGAATTTACAAATTAGATCAACAAATTCAAAGAAAATTATTTGACGGTGTCACAGCATGATTCCACTGGGTGATAATAGTCTTTAATCTTTTACTTCACGAATCCATTAGAAAAGATGTTGACCAAATGTACTAAAGTTTTCAATTGAGAGTAACATATATTTTGAAACAATATTTAGTGATTTTGGAATGTGGAATAAAGTCGTTGAACAGATAACCACACTTGGGAAAAGTTGATGATCGTTAGAGTGGCAGAACTAAGAAACATTTTGTCATTTGAAGCATCCGTGGCGTCCATGTGTAATAACAACTGTCTTGAAGTCGAATTTAAATTGGAATCAACCCGGTATAGCATTTCAATAAGCACAACCTCATCACCCTATACAAAATGACAAAAATAACCCTCAATATGCTGTTAAAGAACATTGTATGTGTATATATTTGGATCAGAAAACTAAGAATTAGATAATAGATATGCTATTAAAGAACCCGCTATAGCATTTCAATAAGCACAACCTGATCACCCTATACAAAATGAAAAAAATAGCCCTCAATATGCTGTTAAAGAGCATTGTATGTGTATATATTTAGGGATGTCAACGGGGGCAAATGGGGCGGGGATTGCATCCTCCGCCCCCACCCCCGAAATTTTCCTGTTCCCCCGCCCCCGCCCCCCGAAATTTCTAGCCTCCCCATCCCCGCCCCCGCCCTCGCCCCCGTTTAGGTTGCCTTTTTTTTGGCCAACGAAGGTGTTGTTTAGGCTAAAAGAAGTTTATATTTTTGAGCTAAAAGAAACCATTTTGGATAAAAATAGTTATTTATAGCATAAGTTTATATATTTAACATAAAAATATCATAACATCTTAAAAACGTTATACTATAAACTTAAAAACATTATATTTAATTGAATTTTGGAAGTTCAAAATCATTGGTGTTATTTATTATATTTTTATAATTAATATATATTAATATAAATAATATATTAACGGGGTCCCCATTGGGGGTTCGGGACGGGACTACCTACACCCGCCCCCGCCCCCGCCCCCGAAACTAAAACGGGGGTTAACATTGCCCCCGTCCCCGCCCTTGTCCCCGATTTTTTAAACAAATATTCCCCATTTGGGATCGGGGCCCCACGGTACTTTTTGACATCCCTATATATATTTGGATCAAAAAACTAAGAATTAGATAATAGGTATGCAAACGAACCTTAAGAAAATGGCGATGGACCATCATTCTACAATAATTTGTGTATGTTCTTCCATGCGAGTTGGACGCCTTTATTTAGTGACAGTAAATTAATTAGGGCAATTTTTTTGTTGTTGGAAATTCTACATAGATATGATTGTTGGTCCTATGGTTGTCTATTGCTGTGAATTTACAGAAATCTAAGTGTCATGTGGATTCTTACCTGTATGAATGACGCATGAGATTGAAAAATAATTATACAATTTGCGTTCAAGCAGATCAGGAATGCAACATCCTCTTGAATTTTGAATTCAAAACTGGGGTCTATGATCTTAGAAGGTCTGAAAAAAGAAAAATCTATTGTTCCTACATATTTTCGATGTTTGGTTTGTACGATAACCAAATAAACAATCTTCAATTTCTAATTTCTATAATAACAACCAAAAAAATCCGATGGCGGTGGAAGAGCATCGGAATGAAAAATACCAACAGAGCAAATTATCTGCCCAATCCCAAAATCATGAACAACAAAGCCACAAATTTTAAAGTATTAGGGCTCACATGAAGAACCGAAGTCTTCAACACCAAAAATCAGGGTAAACAATTAGACATCCAATAAGGAATTTGTAAAATCAAGAGTAATTTTCAAGTGTTTTCATGGAAAATTGTAATCAACATATGATTTTCTTTGAAAATTGTTCTGCGTAAGTGTTCTAGGATAAAATAGACCATTGATTTCGCCTTCATTGAACAATTCCTTACCTCCATCGCAGTCACCATTATGTTGGTTCCCCGATTTTGCTTCACATGAATTAAAATTCTTCAGCACATCCACCGCCCATGCAAAGTTCCATTGTCAAAAATAAAACTCCAAACAATAAACGACAACATCTCCGGTGGAATTAAATTCGCTGCATCTTCTTATTCTTCACAACAAAAAGTCAATTGAACTAATAAATTAATGGACATATGAAAAGGAAATAAGTAGTAATTCAAAGAATCAGATATACACAATGGATTTGAAATATCTTAGGACTCATAAGAGATGGAATTCAAACCCAAAATTCTTGGAGGAAAAGAAGTCGTAAATGTCAAAGGAAGGCAGTTGGAAAGGAAGAAGGATGAAGTTCAAAGATTTTAGAGAAGCATATGAAAAGCGTTATCGGTGGGAGTATACGATCGGGGAAGACATATGTTGAAATTCGAAGGACAAAATTCAATTACTACAAATTATTATTGTGGTTAAAATCTGAAACAGGAATTTGAAGGACAAAAGTTAATTACTACAGATTATTGTGGTTAAAATCTGAAACAGATAAAGTTTATTGTTCATAACCACGATGGGTTTTAATATATGTATATAATTATTTGCAAATTGTTTGTTTGTGTAATTCTTGATCTTAATGCCTATTGATGGAGTCCATAATTTGTCTTCAAGTTATGGATTACCAAACGTCACTTCTTTAAATTGTCATTAAAGAGTCTTCATTTTAATAAACCGTTAAACCCATAAGTTATGAATATGAAAGGTTTTGAATAAATTTCAAAACTTTCCCTCAAGTTTTGGAATTTGTAAAGTCACTTTAGAAAACTTTAATTCCAAACCCTAGAGTTTTAAAAGTTAAAATTCAACCCTTATACTTTATAGTATTATAAGTTTATATATATATATATATATATATATATATATATATATATATATATATATATATATATATATATATATATAAGAGCAAGTTAGTCTTACGGTTAGTAGGCCTCATTCGCGAAGCCGGTCTATAAGGGGGGTATAAGGTTGTTTCCTATAAAATGGCAGCTTAATGGGTGTCCCCTCTCACCCACCGCCTCCTTGACTGGTGGAGGGTCGTTTGCCGAAAGGGTAGGACAAGGACTATAGTCTCCATTAAAAGAATAATGAAAAATATAAAGTAACTAAACCTTTTATAAATTCCCAATCTTAGTTACTTTAGGAAATGTGAAATTAGTGCTAAGCCATGAAATTACACTTTGTACCTTACCAAGTCGTTGGTGGAGCGTGTGTGGGTAACCGGCACACTAACATGGACTAGTAAGAGTAGAAAAGGGTGACTAAATATTTATCATAGATCGGTGGACTTTGTGTGGGTAACCGACATATTGATTAGGTGATAAAAATTAAGTGTACCAAGTTAATTTGCATGGTTATTCACACCTTGTTTATGATCCTCAGCATTCCAGTCATAAACTTGAGAGGACACAATCGAGATTTAAACATATCATTGAAAAGTTCAATGGATCTCAAAAGAATCTAGGAGTTTTAGTCCAATTAAAACCTAATAATTTATTTCGTTTTTCATGGTGGAAATTGGTGAATCGTCATTCACCTACCTTCAAATATTTTATAGCTTGGATTACAGCATCCCTTTTCCAAGTTATAAAGTATTGTGTTGGGTCCTAGCCTTAATATTACACTTCGGTGTTTTATTAAGGATTGTATATCTTATCTAAACTTGTCCTTCTTCTTTTCAGATGTCTTCCAACAATGCTGCTTCTGGCTCAAACCCTACCGACTCCTTCTCTCTCATGAGCCTTTGTGGGAGAGTCATCTTTGATGGTTCAAAGTTTAATGATTGGATTAGGAACATCAGGATGCTCACACGTTATGAGGACAAGGAATATGTCCTCGACAAGGAGCTGAAGGAAATTGATGAGTCTACTGTTACTCCAGAGGAGATCGCTGACTTTAAGGCTTTTACCCTTTTGAGATACACATGGAACTGATGGACCGCTACCATTAGAGTTCTCATCAAGAGAGGTATGAAATAATCTCTTCCATGATAACAACCCGAATGAAGGATGGTGAACCCATCACAGGCCACATGCAGAAAATGCAAAGGTATGTGGACCGTTTACTAAAGCTAAATGTGAACTTCCCTGAGGAGTTGGCTATTGATATCATACCGCACTCCTTACCTTCTTGTTATGATCAATTCCGAATGACATATCACATGAAAAAGGAGGAGGTCACACTCAGAAAACTTCAAGGGCTTTTGAAGACCGCTGAAACCGGTCTTAAGGGCAAATCGGTTGTCATTACTCCTACTCCTACCGCCACCCCTGTTCTGGCAATCAGGCAAAGTAGAGGGAAGAAGAGGAAGACCCCTTCGAAGTGTACCCGGGGAAAGTCTCTTGATGGCTCCTCTTCAAGTGGAACCAAAGGTTGTTCTATCACTCCTTCTTCCAACCCAAAAGAAGCTCAATACTTCTATTGTCAGGAAAAGGGGCACTGTAATCGAAACTGCCCCAAGTACCTGCAAGATGTTTAAGATGGGAAGGTCAAACCTACCCATGCAAGTATTTACACTATATTTTCTAATAACTCATCACATTCTAGTTCTTGGGTTCTTGATACATGTTGTGGTATTCATATATGTTCTAATTTGTAGGGCCTAAGAAGAAGTGAGGATGTGGAGCATGGAAAGATAAACTTGATCATGGGGAATAGGAAAGTTTCACATGTTACCAAGACTGGAGTTTATTCTTTGTTTCTAAGTAGTCGGTTAGTGTTAGATCTGAATAAGTGTTGTTACTTGTGTGAAATGGAGAGAAATATTATTTCCTTTCATGGTTTGTACAAACAAGGATTTAGTTTTTTATTTGATAATGAAATTGGTGGTATTAATGCTTTTTATAATAATATTCTTTATTTTAAAGCATTACCTTGTAATGGTGTATATGAAACTGTGTCGGTTGTAGACAAATTAGGAAATAATGTATTACATATCAATTCTTCCACTAGTTTGGATAAAGCATCCTTGTGGCATTGTCGTCTTGGACTTGTCAACAAGAGGCGCATAGGCCAACTCTAGAAGGCTGGAGTTTTGGAGTCGTTTGACTTAAAGTTAGATGATATTTGTGAGTCTTGTTTACTTGGAAAAATGACAAAGTCACCCTTCACTGGTACTTGTGCTAGGGGAGAAGGTTTGTTGGACCTCATAAGAACCGCCACAAGGGATGCTAACCGCTTCTATATGACTTTTACAGATGATTATAATAGATTTGGTTATGTCTACTTAATCAAGCATAAGTCATAAACTTTTGAAAAACTCAAAGAGTTTAAACAGGAAGTGGAGAATTAGATGCGTAGGAACATTAAGATGCTCCGATCCGATCGAGGAGGAGAGTATCTTAGTACAAAGTTCCTTGACTATCTTAAGGAATGTGGAATTGTTTCACAATTGACACCTCCCAAGACATTGCAACTTAATGGTGTGGCCGAGAGGTGCAATTGAACCTTGTTGATGTGGTTCGTTCCATGATGAGTAAAGCTTCATTACCAATCTCATTATGGGGGTTTGCCTTAGATACTGCCGCCCATATCCTAAATCTAGTCCCTACCAAGAAGGTGACCAAAACACCTCATGAGATGTGGACTGGGAAAGTTCCCAATTTAGACCACATCAAGATTTGGGGTTGCGAAGCTTTTATGAGACGTGAGACTCAGGACAAGATCAAACCTTGAAGTGAGCGATGTATTTTCATCGGTTACCGACAAAATTCTTTTGGTTACATCTTCTACAGACCTAGTGAGATTGCGGTCTTTATGGCAAGAAGAAGGGTCTTTTGTAAGATAGAATTCATAAGCCAAGGAAACAGTGGGAGGCAAATTGATCTTGAAGAAATTCAAGAGTCAAGCGGTGAAGGAACCTCAAACCCTATCAATCAAGCTGAGGAGGAAAATCTTGTTGATGAGTCTGTACCTCTGAGGCATTCCACAAGAGTTAGGAATCCGCCTGAGCATTACTATGGTTTTCATATTACCGCGGAAGGTGATGAATTTATCAGTGATAGGACAATCGTAAATCTGTATGAGCCTAACAACTTTAAGGAAGCCATGACAGGCCCTGAGTCCGCCAAATGGAAAGAGGCCATGGACAGCGAGATTCAGTCCATGTATGACAATCAAGTTTGGAACTTGGTTGACAATGTACCGGGTCGTAAGACGGTCAACTGCAAATGGATCTTCAAGAAGAAGACTAACATGGATGGAAATGTACACACTTATAAAGCGTGACTGGTTGCGAAGGCTTTACTCAAACTCATGGAGTTGACTATGATGAGACCTTCTCACAAGTAGCAAAGATTAAGTCTATTAGGGTTTTGCTAGCCATAGCTATATTTCATGATTATGAAATATGGAAAATCGATGCCTAAACCGCTTTCCTTAATGGAAAGTTGGCTGAGGATGTTTATATGAGTCATCCAGAGGGTTTTGTCGATGCAAAGCACCGTAATAGAGTGTGTAAGCTTGAGAAATCCATCTATGGATTGAAACAAGAATCTCACAGATGGAATCTTTGTTTTGATGAGAAAGTCAAAGAGTTTGGTTTTTCGAGGAGTGAATATGAGTCATGTGTATATGTTAAGGCTAGTGGGAGTTTAGGTAACTTTTTGGTACTGTATGTGGATGACATACTACTCATAGGAAATGACATCCTAACGTTGCAGGAAGTTAAATCCTGTCTTGGGAAGTGTTTTTTTATGAAGGACCTTGAAGAAGCTGTCTATATCCTAGGGATAAGGATATTGAGAGAAATGAGTAATAGACAAATTGGACTTAGTCAAAGTACCTACTTGGATAAGGTGTTGAAAAGGTTTAGCATGCAGAATTCCAAGAAAGGTGACTTACCGATCTTGACTAATGCCAAACTGAGTAAGACTCAGAGCCCGAGTAAGGTTGAGATAGCTGAGATGAGTCAAGTGTCATATGCTTCCGATGTAGTCTTGATCATGTATGCTATGACTTGTACTCTCCCTGATGTGGCCTTTGCCTTGAGCATGGTCAACAGATATCAAGAGAATCCGGCAAGGCTCACCAGACTGCGGTGAAGAATATTCTCAAGTACCTACGAAGGCCTAGGGACTGGGTCCTTACCCTTAGTGGAGTGATGACTTGAGAGTAGTGGGGTATAGCGATGCTGGCTTCCAAACTGATAGGGATAATTTCCGCTCTCAGTCGGGCTGGGTCTTTACCCTAAATGGAGGAGCGATTACTTGGAAAAGTTCCAAGCAGGAAACAGTGGCTGATTTAACTTGTGAATCAGAGTATATAGCAGCAAGCGAGGTGACAAAGGAGGCTATATGGCTAAAGAACTTCATTGGAGACCTTGGAGTTGTACCAACTATTAAGGAGTCTATGGAGATTTTCTGTGACAACGAGGGTGCAGTTGCCTTCGCTAAGGAACCTAGGGATCATGGGAGATCCAAGAACATCGATAGAAAATACCATTTCATTAGACATCGGATAGAAGAAGGAATCCTCGTGGTAAAGAGGGTATCATCGGATGAGAACCCAGCAAATCCCCTCACGAAGGGACTGTGTAGGGTTAAGCATTTGCAGCATGCAAGGCGCATCAGGCTGAAGGATGATATTAGTTTTACAGATTAGATAGTTATTTCTGAAACTTGTAAAATGTAAATTGAAATTTGATGATTAAAAAAAGTTGTTTATTTATAAGTAAAGTGTTGCTATCTTGTGTCAATTATTTATTATTGTTTCAATTTTTCATGTTTTGACTTCCATAATAATTTCTTTATTCGAACTCTATACAGTCATTCATATGTTGGAAGTAGATATGAGTCAAGACTGTCATGAATTGGGTTTGTAGATGTCTAAGGTTCTATACATAGCAAATGGTTGCTACAACATTCATGAGTGCTCATAAGTTTTGAGTAATGGATTCAACCCACACTCACTTGTATCACTTCATGGAATTTATCTCGAGTGATCGTGTGACGGTAACATTATATAAGTCTTCAAACCTAGAGATATGAGTTGTTGATTATGAGTTGGTTGTACATTGATTGTACAAAAATGCATCAGTAACTCGATGTTATAAGACGTGTTTTTGTGTATGATTCAACAAGTGGTTAGTACAAGCATATGAGTCGAAGTTTATCTGTTCCTTCTAGTCCTTGGAGGATTAGAAACAATATCTGGGCCCGCGATGATTTTTTTTTGGCCTATGTACCGGGCCCGGTCAGAACCAAATTGATGTGTTCAATTTAGTTCTATGTCAAACAAATCGGAAATCGGGAAACAAACTGCTAGACAATAAGTATGACATTATTCCATGTATTTGTCCGGCTGATATCTAGAAAAGAGGATTATATGATCACTTATCTTAAATGGCGCATCATCATCTCAGTTCCCGTGAGACTTTGAAAGAGCTATGATTGTTGGTCGGTTCCTGAAGTCACACCTGTAACTATAGTTATTAGACTTATCCAAGTGGGAGACTGTTGGATAAGGTGTCTAAGTCTATAACTATATTTAGTATGTACTTGACTCGGCTTGGCATGGTCCATTTGGGTTGCATTGACATCTCAACTATTAGATAGACAAAAATGAGAAAAAGACACTTACAAAAATGGCTGATGTGGCACAATCTTGGCCATTGCTTTCTCCCCAAGTCTTGCCACTAGATGGTGACATGTGGCACCAAGTTCAACCATTTTCACCCTATAAATAGAACCTCTCCCACCCTCATTTTCTTCACACATTTCCCATTCTTTCTTCTCTTTACTCTCTCTCTAGAACCTCTCTCTAGCCCCGAAACCCCACGAAAAGCCTAGGGAACCTCCCTAGCACGAGGCAAAAGCCCCGGAGAGCTCGACGGCTCCGAGAAGAAGAGCTTTTCAGCTTGCGAACGCTGCTCCAAGCAAAGCCCGATTTTCTATAAAACCCGCTGTAAGTGAGCTACACCTACGCTATTTTTAATATATCGTTTATTTAATTATAGTAACGTTATTAGGAACTTATAATAAGTACTTGGGCTATTATTATGGGTTATATCAGTATTGTTTAACGCTTATATAATAGTAATAATATCTAGACAATTAATTAGTCTCAGCGAATAATAGACTAAACTCTAGTAGTAATAATACTAGGTTTCGTCGAAGGAAATTATTGTTAAGAAGCGAAGCACTGTCTGAGTTCGGATTCACCACCTTTTCAAGAGAGTGCATGGTCCCTTTCATCTTACACATAGATATGAAGTATTTTATATAAATTACGTGCTATGTGTGCATATTATATGAATACTTGCTGTCTATGGTGGATGAATGATTTTATACATGTTTTAAATGATTTAAATATATATTTATTTTATATCTACAATTATGTTGGGATAAAACATGGGTAGATGAAATAGTTGGTGTGTGATGAAATAAAATGATGAGAGATAGGTGATGATAGGAAGGTGATGATAATTAGGTGATGGATAGGTGATGTAGGATGAAAGATACTATAACCTTATCCGAAAATTTTGAGATGTAGTCATCTACTAGAGTATAGATGGCGACCACGGACTATTCTAGACAACCTGTGGAAACACCAGCAGACTTATAACCTGTAGGTGATGAATTACGAGTCCAGGTGATGTTGTGACTGTATATTCATGTGATGATACTCTAACCCTTACTATGAATTACGAGTTCAGGCGATGTTGTTACTACGTATTCATGCCTTAGGAATGAGCATATAAGGAAATGTGAGGTAAAAAGATGAGAGGTAAACATGATATAGGAGATGACCCTTAAGATAATTCTTTAAGGAATATCAAAGAATATAACAGGGATGGGTAATCGGATTGATTGTTTGATGTTTAAATATAATATTTATATTATTGTGGGTTGAAAACCCTATGTACTCACCAGGTTTCCTAACCTGACCCATTCCAGGTTATTTGTATCACAGGTGACGATACGAAGCTACTTTGCACTGAGATATTTAAAAGAGATGTAGATCAATAATGTAAATGAATGTAAGTTCTGTTTATTCTTATGTTTCTGTATTGACGATGACATCCCAAAATGTTTTAAATGAATAAAAATACATTTCTTCGAAAATGCTTTGATAACGTATTTATCATGTTTTTCTGGGAACAAATTCCACAACATTTTTATTAAAAGAAGTACTTTGATTTTTATAAAGCATAAACAAAATCTGTCTTTTCTGGCCATGAAAATGGGGATGTCACAGTTGGTATCAGAACATTAGTTTAAGTGAACTAGGAATATGGATTTATTTCTGGACTTAAACATAGAATGCTAAGCAATGATTATGAGGAGTGTGTCGTAGGTAATAGACCTGAATAGACACAAGCACTAACTTATTTAGTGAAAATGCCTAACATGCTTTTATGTGAAAAATGATTTATGATGCTAAATGTTTGAACGGATCTATGGTCTGTTGCTGACCGGATCTGGAAATTTTATGTATTCAGATTTCTAAACGTTTAGATACGGTATTAGAACTGGCATGTAACTTTTCGGAATAATAGGAAGATTTACACGTCGATCGTAAATAAAGTCTTTCCTATCTTAATTCTCGTCATTATACACCAAACGTCTATAGATCGAATGGCTAGAACCCGAAGCGGAGTCGGGAACGCAAACAGAAATGGGAATCCACAACCCCCGGTGATTGAGCAAATACATGTTGTAATGAGAGCTGCACCTGAGCCAGTCACCATGGCTGGAGTACAAGCCATGATTCGGGCTATGTTAGCTGAACAAAGGGAGGAAATGAGATAGATGTTGCATGAAAATAGGGATGAACCTACCATGCCCATCGAGCAAACCAAGCCGATTCCCGAGCAATCAGAGGAAAGGAACGACAGCCGCCAAGTGAATCAAATAGGGACTCAAGGTGAACGAAGGGATGGCCCGGAGACGGGAAATGACAAGGATGGGAAAAGGTATGAGAACTTCTTGAGTGCAAAACCACCAAGTATTTCTGGAAGCCCGAAGCCGGTTGAGATTATGGACTGGAACTCCGAGATGGAGATGGTGTTTGAGAGTTGCAATTGTAGCAACAAGCAGAAAACCGTCTTTGCGATCAGGCAATTATAGAGCGGAGTCTTGAGCTGGTGGAAGATATTGGCATATACGATGCCCAAGGAAGAAGCAAGTAAGATGTATTGGGAAGATTTCCTGGTGCAACTGAAAATGCATTACTGCTCTGAGCAGGATCTACTAGAGATCAACAATGAGTTTCAGAACCTAAAGAAAGGAAAAATGAGCGTCACCGAGTATGCTGCAAGTTTTATTGAGAAGATGAAGCTTGTTCCTTATCTAGTTCCAACGGAACTTTCCAAGGTCAACAGGTTTTCGAATGGATTACCAGCGGACTTTGGTCCAATGGTCAAACAAGTAACCACTTTGAAATTCGCCATCTGGGCAGCCAAGAATGTTGAGACCCAAATAAGAGAAAAGTGTCTGGACAAAGTTTAAGTTGGCGAGAAGAGGAAGCTGTAAGGATACTCAATACCTGAAAATAAGGGAAAGTTCTCGAAGTCTAACCTGGACGACCGAAGTAATGGAGCCAAGTGGTGTGAGAAGTGCAAGAAGAAGCACTTCGGAAGATGCGATGGAGAAGTGACGTGCTATAAGTGTGGAAGGACCGGTTACTATTCCAGAGATTGTACATTCGACAACAAGAAGTGCTACGAATGTAGAAATGATGGCATATTTCAAAGATCTGTCCAAAGAAAAACGAAGCTGCAAGACCAAATGCAACGCCGAAACCAAGGGCATTCCACATGATCCTCGATGAAGCAGACAACAATGCGAGGAATCAAGAATGAGGACTTCTTACCCGAAGATCGAATTATGCAGTAGCCATAGTTTCGTATGATGTATCTGTTGGATATAGTGTCTAAGTCCATAACTATATTTGGTATGTACTTGACCTGACCCGGCATGGTCCATTTGGGTTGCACTTCACCCGAACAATTTATGGATAATCTTTTGAGGATAGTACAAGTTATGATTTATTAATATATTATAAGTTCTAATATATTAATATAAGATCATATTATTTAATTAGTATTGATCTATAATTAATCTAGGATTAATTTAGAGATCAAAGATATTACTAATTAAATATGGGCTTCTATATTTATATAGTGTGGGCTAATGCTTATTTGGAATGGGCTAGGCTTGCATGGAAAGTCCATGGATACTCCATGGAGCTTTAACCCATGGATCTCATGGAAATGAAGAGACATGGGTATTAGGGTTTACATGGATGTAACCCTAATCCACCACACTATATAAAGGAGGCTTTGGTTCTTGAAATTACACTAGTTGAGGTGAGTAAAGGAAGAGGGCCGATTTCAAGATAGTTGTGGCTATTCTCTCAAAGTTCCAAGTTTGTGGTGATTTGTGACTTCCATTTGAGGCATTCACACTATTGGTTCTAGGCTCTAAAACTCCAAGCAATCAACTACTACTACAAGGTAAGTATTTCTACTAGCTTTATTTGATTCATGTTCCCCATGCTATGCTAGTTAGGATATGAACCTTGGAAAAATAATTATTTGCATGTATCTTAGACAAACATAGATCCAAGGTTTATTAGGGTTGCATGTACACTTAGGAAGTGTTAGAATGCTCAAAACCCTTCTGTTAGGTCCAGAAGGTGTTGCGTCTTGGGCTCGATAGTTAGTCCAGTTTAGTCTCCGGTATGGGCTTGTCCATCCGTGAGTTATTTTGTAGGGTTTTATATATAGATGCTTGCATGCATCCTAGAACGAAAGATTTGATAGATAATTTAATAGCGTTCATTGTTCTTATCTTTTGTAACCCTAAAATCCTCTACAGCGGAAGTTCTTCATCGAGCTCTGCTGAGGATTGAATCATTTGAATCATTCGACGTATTCAGATTCATTCTTGTGCTTTATCTTACTGTTCTTCGTTTTTTGATTTACCTGTTATAAGATCTAATCGATCAAAGAGTTTTATAAACTCATCAATTGGTATCAGAGCAGGAGGCTGTGTAATTCATACACATCTCTTCTATGAAAGAAGTGATTAGGGTTTATTCCGCATTAACTGATATTTATTGAGCCGTCACTCCATAATTGACGTATCTCATTATTTATTCATTTTGCCCTAATATTACATATTACAAGTCTGATCCTGCAACAGGTTAAATGATCAAGCATGGACGATTCTCAATCTAATCCTATCAACATCTCAAACAGTATTGGATCAACAACAAAGATTCCAATTCTTTACACTCAAGATTACGAGGTTCGGGCGCATAATTTTAAAGACTATGTCATCGGATCTGAAGATAATGGGTGTCTTATATGGGAAGCTATTGTGTCTGAACCATTTGCTCATTCAGGAACATCCAGAATTATTAAAACTCAGAAAGAGTACAATGATCTGTTAAAAGATGTGAAAGACGTTGCTCAAGACGAAAAGGAGAAGTTTCAGTGCAACATCAAAGCATTGAGACTGATCCGATTCGCTCTTCAATCTGACATGTTTAGGTTGGTGAGTTCCTGCAGTACAGCTAAAGAAATCTGGGATCAGCTGCGAGAGCTGTATTCCATAGATGAAGATTTGGAGCACTCAATTCAGACCTTGATTTTGTCTGAGTTTGGAGAGTTCAAGCAAAATCCCGATGAGTCTGTTACACAGACGTTTGATCGCTTCAATGATCTTCTCAGTAAGATGATCAAACATGATATCGAAAGGAAGCTTGTTGAACAGAAGGTCACCTTTCTGAATGGCTTAAGATCCGAATGGAGAGCTGTTGTCTCTACAGTTAAAGCACACGAGCAATTCAAGTCATATTCGCTGGCGAAACTGGTGGGAATTCTGAAATCCCAAGAAAAGATAGTGATGCAAGAGAAGAGTGTGGTCTCAAACTTGGGGTCCTTGGCCCTCCTGTCTAAAAGCAAGAATGCAGTAGAAGACGAAGATCTGAACCTGGAGGACTATGATCTAACTTTAGAAGATTATGCTATGATGGTGTTCAATCCCAAAAGGTTCATCAAGAAGAAGTTTCCTACCAATAAAAACAGAAATTGGCAGGGAAGCTACAGTTCTGAAAAGGTAAGGGAGGAGCCGAAGACTGAGGAACCAATGAAAGAGGTGAAGGTTGAAGCAGATTCTGGTGTGAGCTGTTATTACTATGGAGGAAAGAATCATTATGCCAAAGATTGTGTTTTGAATAAAATGGCAGAGAAAGATGAGGAGAAAGATAAAGAGGCAATCCTTATGAAAAAGCTGGAGGAAATTAAGAGGAAGAAAGCTGCTACTAATCCCTCTATGAATGCTCTTATTGTACAGGGTTCGGCAGAGGATGATGAGTTCGGTGGCTTACAGGTGTGGTCAACTGACTCAGAAGATGATGAGGTGAGAAAGCCTTCTCATGGAAAGGCTTATGTCGCAAGAGGTGGTGAAAGCAGTGGAAAGTGTCTGATGGTGACTGACGTATCTCACATGAGGGGATACAATACTGATGGTGGAAATGAGGACACCAAGGAGCGAGAGGACTTATGTTTCACAGTAAAACCTCTCAGTGTGTAGATCAGTGAACTTGATGAACTGATCAAGAAGGTACAATCTCTTTTTATTTTGTTCAAAATTCCACAGAAATCATATGAAAAGGAATTAAATAACTTAAATTTTAAAATCTCAAATCTGGATAGTTGTTTAACTCAAACACGGGTCACAAATTCTAACCTAACTAACCAAATAAGTAGGGTATCATCCAAGAGTGAGGAGCGAAGGATGTTGATTGAGCTGAAGGAGTCGGAGCTAATTAAGTCTAAGGATGAAAACATTTATTAGCAAAGAGACAATTTGAAATTGTTAAAACAAAGGAATGTTTTTTGTTTGATTGCTAAAAGACTTTATGCTAATATTACTCAACTGCATCTAAATTGTGAAATAGGGCAGAAGATACATCGCATGATTCTACCCTTCCTTGAGTTTAAGGAGGATGAAATTGATGCCGAAGCATACAACTGCAAAAGTGTTGTATCTTCCGATGATGTGAATCCTACTTATATGTATGGTCTGTACAAAATAGAATCTTTTATAAAGTCCAAAGACCATAAGGACATGCTTAAAAATCTTTTGGATGAAAACGATAAGCTGAAACTCAGGACCGAAACCATACAAAAATTTGACTCATTGAGTGCTAATTTAAGTTCAGAAAATAAAATTGATGTTGAAAACGCTTCTGAGCTTAATGAGGACGATGATATGAGTGAAATTTCTTTAGAGGATGAAGTCGACTGTTCTGAGTTTGTCAAGAGCGAACCCGAAAACCACAAAAATCTAATTTCTGAAAATTCTGTGGAATTTGCTCGTTTGTCCAAAAACAAGTCCCTGGTTCTTAAAGAAAAGGCTGTTGTGTACCAAAAGGTGAGAACCACACCGAATCAAGTATATAAGGTCACAGGAGTAACCGAACATCAAACAGCCGAACTCACTGCCATAGTGAATGAAGATAACGCAGACGGCTATGATGAGTTTTTATGGTCTGCTCCTATAGATAATGCAGAAGAAACAGTTGGTCTGTCAGAGCGAACGTCCTGGAAAACCAAAGGAAGATACGTACCAGAGCCGCTGAATAATCCTGACAACTTTGATGTGCCAAGTACAAGTGGCACAAAAGAAATTAATGTAGAAGAAGTCACCTCCACAAGCGAAAACTCATCTATGAAGAGTGAACCGGCTACCAAGAAGCTGAAACAAAAAGCTAACATCCACAGACAGCCGAAACAGGTGAAAAATCAAAAGCAGCAGAGAAACCTGAGCTACAAAAAGAATCTCTCAGAGCGAAAGCAGTTTTGGCGCTCTCAAAACATTCATTTCTCTTATCCTGATAAAAATTCAAAGTCAGAGAAAAAGACTTTTGGGCCACATGAAGAACAGAACCAAAATGAGAGGTTCGGTCCTGAAGGCAACAAGAACCGAAAGGATAGGTTCGGTCCTGAGAACCACAACCGAAAGGAGAAGTTCGGTCCTGAGAACCACAAACGAAAGGATAGGTTCGGTCCTGAGAACCACAACCGAAAGGAGAAGTTCGGTCCTGAGAACCACAACCGAAAGGATAGGTTCGGTCCCGAAAGCAACAGCTACCGAAGGTCCAGGTTTGTTCCCTCTAATGACCATAAACAAAAGGGTCATTTCGAACCTCAAGTCAGGAAAAATTCCCATTCTAAATTCTCTTTTTCTAATTCTTCTCATTCTCAATCCTCTTCTAAACCCAATTATGTTCAAAATTCAAAATCATCAACAAACTTGAAAGGAAAATCGAAGATTTCCTCAGTCAAGGATGACCGAAAGCAGACTAATGCCTAAACACCAAAACCTAAAACCAAAACGACTGTAGCTAATCCTAACAAAATCAATGTGTTTACTATTAAGAGGAAAGATGAAACAACATTAATAAAAAGAACATACCTTGTTGATATTTCTCTTACTATTCCCATTCCTGTGAAAAGCTCACGTGGACCCAAGAAACTTTGGGTTCCTAAATCTGCTTAATTTTTGCAGGTTATTAGTGACGAGCAGTTCGACGAAGAATGGTACATTGACAGTGGCTGCTCACGTCACATGACAGGAAGGAAGGAAGAGCTGAGGGAGTTTCGATCTCTTAAAAATGGTGGTAATGGTAACAACTCCTATGGAACAATAAAAGGTTATGGGATGATCACTAATGGAGACTTCACTATATGAAAGGTGGCGTATATTGAAGGGTTGCAACATAATCTCATTAGTGTCTCTCAACTGGTGGGCGGTACCGGTCTCAAAGTTTCGTTTGACGATGAAGGTTCAAAAATTATAGAGAAGAAATCCAACAAGGTCATTCTCAAATCAGACCGAAAAGGCGAAATGTTTCCTCTAAAACTCAAACCAATCAAAGGAAATCCAGCTATATGTCTTTTGTCCAAAGCTCATTCTGACGAAAGCTAGTTGTGGCACCGAAGGCTCTCACATCTCAACTTCAAAGACATCAACAAGCTTGTCACCGGAGGTCATGTTCGGGGTCTTCCCTTGCTCAAGTTCGATTGAGAACACTTGTGCGTGGCATGCAAAATGGGGAAACAAAGTCGTCAAAGTCACCCATCAATTATCAACACAAAAGTTGTTGAACCACTTGAGTTGATTCACATCGACTTATGTGGTCCATCTTCAATCGAAAGCATTGGTGGTAGCAAGTTCATTCTCATTATTGTAGATGATTTCTCACGTTTTACATGGGTGTTCTTTCTGAAGCACAAATCTGAGGCCTCTCCTAAGCTAAAGATGTTTATCAAGCAGGTTGAAGTGCAACTGAGAAAAATTGTTCGCAACATTAGGAGCGACAATGGACTGGAGTTCAAGAACAAAGAATTTGAAGACTTTTTGGCAGAAAAAGGAACCAGTCATAACTTCTCTGCCCCCTACACGCCTAAACAGAATGGAATTGTCGAAAGACAAAACCAATCCTTGTGTGAGGCGGCCCGAACTATGCTAAGTTTCGCTTCTCTTCCCTTATATTCCTGGGCTGATGCTATTGCTGCAGCATGTTTTACGCAGAACAGGTCTTATCTCAACAAGCGTTTCTCTCTTACTCCTTATGAGATCGTCAACAACAGGAAGCCGAACGTAAAATTCTTCCATGTGTTCCGTTCGCGATGTTTCATCTTCAATTCTAAAGAACATCGTAACAAGTTTGACGTTAAAGCTGATGAAGGAATTTTTCTGGGATATTCTCTTACTTCAAAAGCATACCGGGTTTTAAATAAGTGTTCTAGAAAGATTGAAGAAACATATTATGTGACTTTCGATGATAGCTACGTCAAGAAGCTAAAGACTACTGAAGGAGCAATTGGAGAGATTTTCTCTCAAACAAGTCGAGTAACGGCCATGATTGCCAATTTGTTTGATCAGTTTATGAACTTATTCGATGAACCTGAGAAAGGTACTCTCTTGGAAGCCAAGGCAGCAGACAACAGAATCGATCATCTGCAGCAAATTGTCGAAGATGCAGCCAAACAAATGGGTGAAGGAGAACAAGTTCCAAATGAACCTACTAAGCACGACACTTCAGTTGAGGGGGAGAATCCATTTTCTTCAAATCAACCGAACTCACACTTTCAGGGGGAGAATTCTATTCCTGTAGCACCCAAAAGCTTTGCTACACCCCAAAGTCCTGTAGCACCCGAAAGCTCAGCTACACCCGAAAGTCCTGTAGCACCCGAAAGCTCAGCTACACCCGAAAGTCCTGTAGCACCCGAAAGCTCAGCTACACCCGAATGTCCTGTAGCACCCGAAAGCTCAGTTACACCCGAAAGTCCTGCAGCAACCGAAAGCTTAGCTACTCCCGAACGTCCTGTAGCACCAGAAAATCCAAAAGATTCATCAGTCGAGGGGCAGAATTCCGATATGTTCTACGATGACGATAGTCAATCTGAATTGGAAGAAATCGTTAACGCCGAATTGGATCCATCTTATGATCCAAATTATCCTCCTCTTATTAAATGGACCAGAGATCATCCTGTATCTCAGATAGTGGGTAATGTCTCTGAAAAGGTCCTGACCCGATCTCAACTAAAGGCAAAGCAATCATCTCTATTCACCAAAGTAGAGTTCTGCATGTATAATTCTTTCGTATCAAAAGTTGAACAGAAGACAGTAAATACTGCTCTTGATCATTCTGACTGGGTTCAAGCTATACAACATGAACTCAATGAGTTCGAAAGAAACAAGGTATGGCGTCTCATTCCAACACCTAAAGTTGCCTCAGTCGTTGGTCTCAAATGGGTATTCAGAAACAAAATGGATGTAAAATGCCAGGAAGAAGGAATTGATTACGAGGAAACTTTTGCTCCGGTAGCTAGGCTGGAATCTGTTAGAATATTTCTTGCCTACGCTGCACACAAGAACTTTGAGGTCTACCAAATGGATGTAAAATGCGCCTTTCTGAATGGAGAACTTGAAGAAACGGTTTATGTGGAGCAACCTCCGGGTTTTGTGAATGAAAAGCACCCTAATCACTATTATATTCTGGACAAGGCTGTTTACGGTCTGAAACAAGCACCTAGGGCCTCGTATGAAACACTAACTAAGTTCTTAAAGATGTCAAAATTCAAACAAGGTTCGGTTGACCCAACCTTCTTTCGTAAGAAGGAAGGTAACCACCTTATGATTGTTCAAATCTATGTCGATGATATCATCTTTGGCTCAACGAATCCTAGCTTAACAACTGAATTCAGAAAGCTGATGGAGACTAAATTTGAAATGAGCTCAATGGGTCCAATTAACTTTTTCCTTGGTTTAAATATTAGACAGGGATCCTGTGACAACCTGATATTTCAACTATTTTTAACGACCAAAATGGGTCAAGTATTGTAACCACTTCTGAATAATAAAAAGTTACTTTCATAATAAAATGTATAAATAAGTTCTACTTAATTTCCTTCTATGATTAAATGTCTTTGAACCATGATCGTACGTGAAAAGAACGCCCAAATCCGACTTCATAAAGCGAAGTTATGATTTTTTTCAAGTTCAGATTAGCAACAGACAACTAAAAACTCGAATCGGAAATCGAGCGACTTTTGGCCAGAATGACCTAAACGAGAATCGAAGGTCTCGACAATGGTATTCCAGCGGTAAAAAGTCTGGCAAAAATCGACATCAGATAAAGAAGTTATGATTTTTCAAAGAAATTCCTTAAACACGATGGATTTTTAATAAATAATAAAAAAATAATTTTGGAATTTGCCGACGGAGTCTAAACGAAAGTTGTAGAGCGTAGTCTCACCTACGCGAGGATATAAAGACCATCGAAAACGGAGTTCGTATGAAGAAGATATGAATTTTTGAAGTTTATTAAATAAATTAATTATTTATTTAATTCACACTTCGGATATTATCCGAAGGGGAGTCAGCATCCTCCTCCGAGGTACGCGCTGCGTAACCCTGTACGCCCTGCGTAACCGAGAGGATTGGCCTCTGATCGTCCACGTCGCGCTATCCGAAGAAACCGACCCATCCGACCCGTCCGAAGCCCCGACCCGTCCGACCCGACGTCCCATCCGACCCGGCGTCCCATCCGACCCGCGTACCCAGCAACCCGTCCCATCCGAACCGAGGCAGTCGAGGCTTCGGTCATGCATGACGTACGCGTACACGCTGCGTACGAGCGTACGCCCCGCGTACCGAGGTAGACCAGCCTTACTATAAATAGGATGCGAGGGTTTCCAAAGAAAGGGTTCATTTCTCTTCTCTCTCTCTCTCAACTTTGCCTCGTTTTCCGTTTCCGTTCAAACCCGAAGCTCTGGTCTTTTTGGCTCAAGTCCTGAAGGTCGATTATACTCCCGAGATTCCCGAGAATCCCAAGGAAAATCCATTTCCCGAGACGAAACTCTGCCCGGTTTTCCATCTCGCTATCTCCAACACTTTCAAGTGAGTTTCATACCCCTTAATCAACCTTTTTAATTATTCTAAATACTTTTATATGCTTTCAAGGGGGGGATTACAAGTAAAACACACGAGTATTATCGTGTGTTACATAAAGAAACTCTTTTATATACTGTTATATATTCAAATCACATGCGATTTATAAACATTTAAAGGAACTTATATATATATATATATATATATATATATATATATATATATATATATATATATATAACATATGTCACAATAGCATTTTACCTTTTAAAATATAATGTTGTTGTAATGCATGTATAAACTAAACTGTTCTTAGATTTTTCTTGTCTATCCTAGACTCTACACCAAAAATCTATACTTTCATAAACAAGTGATTCCTTTTCTCAATATTTCTAAACAAACAAGACACACTTTTTGGAAACTATAATAGGTATAGTTTTACGAACAGATTTCTAACTCTTATGTACTAGAAACACATAGTTCAAGAAGTTTACTTTCGTATACAAGAACAAACGTAACATTTTAACAAGTAGATCTATTTTTATACCACGGATTTGTGAGACACTAACTTCCTGTACGTTCGAGTACACATTTCAAGTCCTGTATTATATACCAGAATCCCTTGGAGGGGGAGCATGGTGTTTGTGTATAGATCTATACGGGCTTGACAACCCGCGCCCTGACTGTTAGCTGCAGTCCACCGTTTGGGGTGACAAACGTCATAACATTCCAACGCCTGAAGAACGTTGTGTATAGGCATTCAGAGTCAATAGTATGGTTATAAAACTCACAAGGGGTATTAAAAATGCATTGATTTACAAAGTTTTCAAACTCATTGGTTATTTTACATTTACATACATTTTGGAAACAAACATTGGTCTTGAGTGAAGGCTACTATTATACTAGTAGAAAATATAGGATTTTCTAAACACAAACAAACAAAGATAAAACATTTCATTTCATTCAAACATTGTCACTTAAATACTTATGAAATTCACCAGCTTAAATGCTGATCTACTCTTTCAAAATTACTTGTATGTCCCAGGAAATCAGTAAATTTCAGGTATTCATTTCGCTTTTGATGAAGGGATGCTGCGGCGCCAGTTTAATCTCGTATTTTTGACATCATATTGTAATTGAGTTTTGAACATGTAACTTTTGACATATGTAAACTTTCAATTATATATATGATGGTTGTATTGCTTTCTTTACTATGTATTCATTTGTTACGCTACCACATGAAGTCATCCGCCCCCGAACGTTTCCGTCGTTCAGGTTTGGGGGTGTGACAGATTGGTATCAGAGCAATATTTATAGTGAACTAAGTATATCGAACCACATAAGATATACAAACTATAAATGCTTAAGGGACTAATACTCTCTGACAAAACAAATTTTCTTTTTACACTTAAGCAGCATTTCGTTCAACTTAAATTGATAATTCATTTAAGTACAATTACATGCATACCACAAACTATTTTCATGTTATACAACTATACAAGTATTTAGACAAGTTGACACTACGATTAAGACTCGATATATGTAATCAGAATTTGGACAAATATAGCGTGATCAACTATATTTGCCCAAGATTGGACCAACGTATATCGAGGAATGATCGTAGTAAGCAACAAGTCAAAACCTTACCAAACCATTACAAGAATCAAACACAAGAGCTTAAATACTATAGGAGTATTTGCTATCTAAACTAGTTTAACTTACATGTTTTACATGTTCCGACTTTATTCAATTCTTATAACCCTATTTCTCGTACAATCAAATGGCTGGATTTCACCACCCTAGCGACCCCTACTTTCCCAACCAAGGCAACGGAGGATGGATCGAAGATGATCCCGAAGAGGACGAGGAACCCATAGAAGTGGGTGATGACTCCGGTACCGACTCAGAGCCGGAAGTTATCGATCCACCACCCATTCAACCTCCCGTCTTCGTAAGGAACTTTCAAGGACCGACTCCCGTCTGGGGAAGTCACCTCCACCATTGGAGCCAACAGCAAAACCTACGCCCTCCCTACGGCATGTGCCGGGACTTCTATGATGTCCGCGGTGGAGGTTCGGCTGATCGAGCACTCCCGGTAATGGTGGGTAAGTTAGCCAATCAGTCCTATCAGTCTGGAGTACAAGCTAGTCGACTCCGGGATATCAACGTGGAAGTGTAGGTTCACACTTCTGACATCCGTAGGCTGGACAAGATGCAAGACAACGCCCAATTCCAAGCTGAAGCATTTCAAGCGCAAATGATTGCAGCCCTCGCCGAACTAAGGGAACAACAAGCCGCTTTCGATAGGCGTCTAATGGAGTCAAAGCAATCAGATACGGAGTCAAGCTCCAAGCGCAACCATCGACGCAAGTAGTGCTTGTCAAGGACTCAAATTTTGTTATAGCTTAGGACCTCGGCTAAAAGTCTTTAAATTTCTCGAACTTTGTAATCGGAGACCCTAATAGGGGTCAAGTTTTCATGATCGTTGTAACAACTTTTATATTAAAATAAGTGGCACTATTACTACTATGTTAAGTATTTCGTTCGAACCTTGAATGGTCTTTGTGAACCCAAATACTTGTTTCATACCTTCAGTCTTACAAATAACTTTCATTCTTCTATTTTAAGACTCATACTATCATCTGTTGTTGAACTATAGCGATTTAGTTCATGAGACACATACATTTTCCATTCTATAAAATTCTTATCCTTGTCTTTTCAATCTATAGTTGAAGGATGCCTCCGCGTAGGAACCCAAGGCAAAACAACGGTGAGGAAGCACCTATACCACCTCCACCACCCCAATTTGATGCTGTAATGTTTCAAGCAGCAGTCACCGCAGCGGTGGCAGCTGCCATGTCACAGATCAATAACTCAAGTGCTAATGGCTCGGGATCTGGCACACACCCATCCAACCATGGCGAGAGTCATGGACCACCTCGAGAATGCACCTATAAGGACTTCACTAATGCCAAGCCCCGAATGTTTTATGGTACTGGTGGTGTGACGGCCCTGAGGCAGTGGATTGAAAGGACGGAGGCAGTCTTTGAAATCTGCTCCTGCCCCGAGCACAACAAGGTCAAATTTGCAACTTTCACCCTTCTCGATAAAGCTTTAACTTGGTGGAATGGCCACGTTAAAGTACTTACCCTAATCGTGGCAAACTCCATAAGCTGGGAGAGCTTGAAGGCCATGATGATGAGAGAATACTGCCCACGGGGGGAGATTCAAAAGCTTGAACACGAGCTATGGACTCTCGGAATGGTGGGTACCGACATCGCTACTTATACCAACAGATTCTGCGAGCTGGCAATCCTTTGTCCAGATATGATTGCTCCCGAGAGCAAGAAGATAGAAAGGTACATCTGGGGACTGACGCCCCAAATGCGATCAAGCGTGTTAGCTTCTAAACCTGACACCTTTGAAAGTGCTAAGGAACTGGCACAATCTCTGATCGACTACGGAGGTCATCAGAACTCAACCACTTCTGCACCAGCACCACAGAAAGGACACAACAACAACAACAACTACAACAACAACAATGGCAGGAAGAGAGCGTGGATTAAAGGGAAGGGTGGGTCTTCCCAAGAATCCGCAAAGAAACAACTGGTGTCAGTAAATGCTGCCATTGTACCTGCTACAGCCCCTACAAATACCTACCCAACAAAGCCTTATATAGGCAACCTCCCAAAATGCACCAAATGCAATTACCACCACCATGGACCTTGTCGAGATATGCAGTGCGCCAACTGCAGCAGGAAAGGACACACAGCCCGTTTCTGTAAGGAACCCGCAAAGCCGATCACTCAAGTTCCCGGTGCGGGTGTAGGGCAGGCTTGCTGCGGTTGTGGCGAGGTGGGCCACTACAAGAGAAACTGTCCTAAGGCAGCAGGCACCGGAGGTGTAGGACGAGTTTTGGCAATAGGCCACGACGAAGCTGTAGCTGACCCAACTATAGTTGCTGGTACGTTCCTTCTCGATAATTCATACGCATGCATATTATTCGATAGTGGAGCGGAGAGAAGCTTCGTGAGTCAAAACTTTATTCATTTACTTAAACCTAAACCTAGCAAGTTAGAAAATTCATTCACTGTAGAGATGGCCAATGGAAAAACCGAAAACACAAATTGCATATACATGGGCTGTACGTTAACATTAGACGGCCATTCTTTCCCAATCAATCTCATGCCGGTTCAAATTAAAAGTTTCGACGTCATAGTCGGCATGGATTGGTTGAGTCTTCTTCACACCGACATCATGTGCTTTGAGAAAGCAGTCCGTCTTAACTTCCCTAACAACGAAACATTAGTTATCTACGGCGACAAATCTAGTGCAAACCTTCGCATCATTTCGTGCATCCAAGCTCGAAAGTGCTTGCGGAAGGATTGTCGAGCGTTCCTAGCGCACATCGTCGATACAAGTCAAGAACTGAAGGACATCAAGAGCATCTCGGTAGTACGCGACTTTCCCGATATCTTTCCAGAAGAACTACCAGGATTACCACCGCAACGCCAAGTCGAGTTTAGAATTGACTTAATTCCAGGAGCTACCCCAGTAGCGAAGTCGCCTTATCGTCTTGCACCAGCAGAGATGTAGGAACTTTCCAGTCAAATTAATGAACTCCTTCACAAAGGATTCATAAGACCAAGTTTCTCACCTTGGGGAGCACCGGTCTTGTTTGTAAAGAAGAAAGACGGATCGTTCCGTATGTGCATCGACTACAGAGAGCTGAACAAACTTACTGTCAAGAACCGCTATCCTCTACCCCGTATCGACGACCTATTCGATCAACTTCAAGGGGCGAACTACTTCTCCAAAATAGACCTGCGATCCGGATATCACCAATTACGAGTTCTAGAGGGGGACATTCCAAAGACAGCCTTCCGAACTCGTTATGGACACTATGAATTCGTGGTGATGCCGTTCGGATTAACCAATGCACCAGCAGTATTTATGGACCTAATGAATAGGGTATGCCGCCCTTACTTGGATCAGTTCGTCATCGTCTTTATCGATGATATACTTATCTACTCTCGAAGTGAGGAAGAGCATAGTCAACACCTACGAAAAGTCCTAGAAACACTGCGAACGGAGAAACTCTATGCGAAGTTCTCTAAATGTGAATTTTGGATTAGAAGAGTCGAATTTTTAGGTCACATTGTTAGCGAGGAAGGTATACACGTGGACCCCTCCAAAATTAAGGCTATTGAGAACTGGTCGGCACCAAAGACACCTACAGAAATTCGTCAATTTCTAGGTCTAGGTGGCTACTATCGCAGATTCATAAAGAACTTTTCGAGCATTGCGAAACCTCTTACTTCATTAACCCAGAAAGGTGTGGCCTTTGACTGGGAAGCGAAACAAGAGAAGGCATTCCAGACACTAAAGCAGGCCTTGTGCACCGCACCGATACTATCCCTCCCCGAAGGGATAGAAGACTTCGTAGTGTATTGCGATGCTTCAAATTAAGGACTTGGTTGTGTTCTTATGCAGAGAGGGAAGGTTATCGCTTATGCCTCCCGACAGCTTAAGACACACGAAGTGAACTATACGACACACGATCTCGAATTAGGAGCAGTGGTATTTGCTCTGAAGATCTGGAGGCACTACTTATACGGAACAAAGAGTACTATTTTCACCGATCACAAGAGCCTTCAACACATTTTCGATCAGAAGGAACTCAACATGCGCCAACGACGATGGGTCGAATTAGTAAATGACTACGAATGCGAAATTCGTTATCATCCTGGCAAGGCCAACGTAGTAGCCGACGCCCTCAGTCGAAAGGAATACACTGGTCGGAGGGTCAAATCTCTGACCATAACTATCCATTCCCACTTATCCACACAAATTAAGGAAGCACAAATGGAAGCTTTGCAACCTAAAAATGTGGCGGGTGAATCCCTGCGAGGAATGGAGAAGAATTTAGAAGTCAAGGGTGGCGGAGCCTACTATCTCATGGAGCGAATCTGGACCCCAAATCATGGTGGTTTCAGAAACGTAGTCATGACCGAGGCTCACAACTCAAGATATTCCGTTCACCCGGGTTCAGATAAAATGTATGTGGATCTTAAGAATCTGTACTGGTGGCCTAACATGAAAGCAGAAATTGCTACCTTCGTGAGTAAATGTCTTACTTGCGCTAAGGTTAAGGTCGAGTATCAGAAACCGTCAGGACTACTACAACAACCAGAGATACCGGAATGGAAATGGGAGCGGATTACTATGGACTTCATAACCAAGTTACCCAAGACGACAAGTGGACTCGATACCATATGGGTCATTGTCGACAGATTGACCAAATCCGCACATTTCCTACCCATCAAGGAGACTGAAAAAATGGAGAAGCTTACAAGAACTTACTTAAAGGAAGTAGTGCGACTGCATGGTGTTCCGATATCCATTAACTCCGATCGAGATAGTAGATTCACTTCAAGGTTCTGGCAGTCACTACAAAGTTCCCTGGGAACTAGGCTGGACATGAGTACAGCCTACCACCCACAGACAGACGGACAAAGTGAGAGAACAATACAAACTTTAGAAGACATGCTGATAGCCTGCGTGATTGACTTTGGAAAGGCATGGGATATTCATTTACCCCTTGTCGAATTCTCATACAACAATAGTTATCATACAAGCATAAAGGCTGCTCCGTTTGAAGCCCTCTATGGTCGAAAGTGCAGATCCCCTCTGTGCTGGACTGAAGTTGGCGATACCCAGTTAGCTAGAGGAAGAGTTCCTGAAAGCACTCTCACAGGTCCGGAAATCATACGTGAAACAACAGAGAAGATCGTTCAGATTCGTGAACGATTGAAAGCCTCAAGAGACCGACAGAAAAGCTACGCTGACCAAAGGAGGAAACCTTTGGAATTCCAGGTAGGAGACCACGTCTTATTAAAGGTCTCACCGTGGAAGGGTTTAATACGATTTGGAAAGCGTGGGAAACTAAATCCAAGATACATAGGGCCTTTCGAGATTCTTGCCAGAATCGGCCCTGTGGCTTACAAGCTTAACCTACCGCGCGAACTTAGTAACATCCATCCAACCTTCCACGTCTCAAACTTGAAAAAGTGTCTGTTCGACGAGACTCTTGTTATTCCACTCGACGAGATCGAGATCAACGAGAGCCTCAACTTTGTGGAAGAACCAGTAGAAATCATGGACCGAAAGGTCAAACAAACAAAACAAAGTCGCATACCCATCGTGAAGGTTCGCTGGAACGCCAAGCGGGGACCCGAATTCACATGGGAACGCGAAGATCAGATGAAACAAAAGTACCCTCATCTCTTTCATGTTCACTAGTATCTTTACTACTTTAAATTTCGGGACGAAATTCTCTCTAACGGGGGGATGATGTGACAACCCGATATTTCAACTCTTTGTAACGACCAAAATGGGTCAAGTATTGTAACCACTTCTGAATAATAAAAAGTTACTTTCATAATAAAATGTATAAATAAGTTCTACTTAATTTCCTTCTATGATTAAATGTCTTTGAACCATGATCGTACGTGAAAAGAACGCCCAAATCCGACTTCATAAAGCGAAGTTATGATTTTTTTCAAGTTCGAATTAGCAACAGACAACTAAAAACTCGAATCGGAAATCGAGCGACTTTTGGCCAGAATGACCTAAACGAGAATCGAAGGTCTCGACAATGGTATTCCAGCGGTAAAAAGTCTGGCAAAAATCGACATCAGATAAAGAAGTTAAGATTTTTCAAAGAAATTCCTTAAACACGATGGATTTTTAATAAATAATAAAAAAATAATTTTGGAATTTGCCGACGGAGTCTAAACGAAAGTTGTAGAGCGTAGTCTCACCTACGCGAGGATATAAAGACCATCGAAAACGGAGTTCGTATGAAGAAGATATGAATTTTTGAAGTTTATTAAATAAATTAATAATTTATTTAATTCAAAATTCGGATATTGTCCGAAGGGGAGTCAGCATCCTCCTCCGAGGTACGCGCTGCGTACCCCTGTAAGCCCTGCGTAACCGAGAGGATTGGCCTCTGATCGTCCACGTCGCGCTATCCGAAGAAACCGACCCATCCGACCCGTCTGAAGCCCCGACCCGTCCGACCCGACGTCCCATCCGACCCGGCGTCCCATCCGGTCCGCGTACCCAGCAACCCGTCCCATCCGAACCGAGGCAGTCGAGGTTTCGGTCATGCATGACGTACGCGTACGCGCTGCGTACGAGCGTACGCCCCGCGTACCGAGGCAGACCAGCCTTACTATAAATAGGATGCGAGGGTTTCCAAAGAAAGGGTTCATTTCTCTTCTCTCTCTCTCAACTTTGCCTCGTTTTCCGTGTCCGTTCAAACCCAAAGCTCTGGTCTTTTTGGATCAAGTCCAGAAGGTCGATTATACTCCCGAGATTCCCGAGAATCCCGAGGAAAATCCGTTTCCCGAGACGAAACTCTGCCCGGTTTTCCATCTCGCTATCTCCAACACTTTCAAGTGAGTTTCATACCCCTTAATCAACCTTTTTAATTATTCTAAATACTTTTATATGCTTTCAAGGGGGGGATTACAAGGAAAACACACGAGTATTATCGTGTGTTACATAAAGAAACTCTTTTATATACTGTTATATATTCAAATAATATGCGATTTATAAACATTTAAAGGAACTTTTTTATATATATATATATAACATATGTCACAATAACATTTTACCTTTTAAAATATAATGTTGTTGTAATGCATGTATAAACTAAACTGTTCTTAGATTTTTCTTGTCTATCCTAGACTCTACACCAAAAATCTATACTTTCATAAACAAGTGATTCCTTTTCTCAATATTTCTAAACAAACAAGACACACTTTTTGGAAACTATAATAGGTATAGTTTTATGAACAGATTTCTAACTCTTATGTACTAGAAACACATAGTTCAAGAAGTTTACTTTCGTATACAAGAACAAACGTAACATTTTAACAAGTAGATCTGTTTTTATACCACGGATTTGTGAGACACTAACTTCCTGTACGTTCGAGTACACATTTCAAGTCCTGTATTATATACCAGAATCCCTTGGAGGGGGAGCATGGTGTTTGTGTATAGATCTATACGGGCTTGACAACCCGCGCCCTGACTGTTAGCTGCAGTCCACCGTTTAGGGTGACAAACGTCATAACATTCCAACGCCTGAAGAACGTTGTGTATAGGCATTCAGAGTCAATAGTATGGTTATAAAACTCACAAGGGGTATTAAAAATGCATTGATTTACAAAGTTTTCGAACTCATTGGTTATTTTACATTTACATACATTTTGGAAACAAACATTGGTCTTGAGTGAAGGCTACTATTATACTAGTAGAAAATATAGGATTTTCTAAACACAAACAAACAAAGATAAAACATTTCATTTCATTCAAACATTGTCACTTAAATACTTATGAAATTCACCAGCTTAAATGCTGATCTACTCTTTCAAAATTACTTGTATGTCCCAGGAAATCAGTAAATTTCAGGTATTCATTTCGCTTTTGATGAAGGGATGCTGCGGCGCCAGTTTAATCTCGTATTTTTGACATTATATTGTAATTGAGTTTTGAACATGTAACTTTTGACAAATGTAAACTTTCAATTATATATATGATGGTTGTATTGCTTTCTTTACTATGTATTCATTTGTTACGCTACCACATGAAGTCATCCGCCCCCGAACGTTTCCGCAGTTCAGGTTTGGGGGTGTGACAGACCCGAAGGCATCTTTATCAACCAGGAAGCATACACCAAGACACTTCTTGCTAAATTCGGCATGATGGGAGACTCTAAGGTCAAAGTTCCAATGGCGTTCGACACCAAGCTCACACCATCCTTGGAAAAACCGGCAGTCGATATAACGCTATACCGCCAGATGATTGGTTCCTTGATGTATCTGACAGCTAGCAGGCCCGATATAATGTTTTCTGTGTGTTATTGTACTAGGTTTCAGGCGAATCCTCATGAACCACATATGCTAGCAGTGAAAAACATACTCCGATATCTGAAACGAACCACCTCTCTCGGTCTATGGTATCCATCAAACTCAGGTTTCTTTGTTCAAGCCTACTCATATGCAGACCTTAGAGGATGTGGTTTAGACAGGAAAAGCACCACTGGAGGCTGCCAATTCCTAGATGGGAAGTTGGTTAGCTGGCAATCAAAGAAATAGACATGTGTTTCTCTGTCTACAGCCGAAGCAGAGTACATCGCTGTCACACCCCGAAAACCGAAGGCGGAAACATTTCCGGGGTTGACTCCACGTTGAGTATCAAATCCAATGTACATAGTAAGTAAAGTAAAGCAACCATTACATTACATAATAAAGTTTTACAGTTATTCCAAAAGTAAAGTTTGTACAGTTGTGATATATAGTATATATATAAACAAAATGAACGAGCCTTGCACGCACACGATCCTGAACCAAGTAAGTCTTCGGGTATCTGTACTATCGTTGACCTGAGAACACAAGCGGTTTAAAAATCAGCATAACGCTGGTGAGTTCATAAGCAGTTTCGTGAAAATGTTTATGTCTCCTTTCTGTTTCTGAAAATGTAA
This sequence comes from Lactuca sativa, assembly GCF_002870075.4. NCBI lineage: Eukaryota > Viridiplantae > Streptophyta > Magnoliopsida > Asterales > Asteraceae > Lactuca > Lactuca sativa. The sequence continues at coordinate 304,227,676 of NC_056630.2, read as the reverse complement.
CACATGCCAAGAAAATCCCATATTTTCTTAAAAGTTGGTTGTTGTTTCATAAAAGAAATGTATGGTTTAGTTATCCAATTCATTGTTTTATGTCTTTAATGTATCAGTGTATTCCCAGGAAAGTCCCATACTTTCCTGAAGGGTAGTTATTGTAAAAGATGTAATGTTATTCAGCTGGTTACTCTTTTCTGATTATGTGTATGTTACCCAGGAATGCCCCATGCTTTCCTGTATGTTGGTTTTCAATGTAAAAGATGTATTCTATTAAACCTGGTTATGTACAAGATTTCCCAGGAAGGTCGCATACCTTCCTGAATGTTGGTCATCATTTGTAAAAGATGTAAAAGATGTAAAAGATGTAAACCGAATCCTGGTTATCTGTAAAATTGTAGTATGTGGTTCATTATTACTATAAGTAAATCTCTGTTATCCTAGTTGCGAGTTCCATAACCATACTAAAAATTGAACCTGTGGCAATAAGTAGTCCACAACCTTGTGGCAATAAGTAGTCCACAATCCTTATGACTTTCGTCACCCTTGAACCATTTCGGTTCAGCTGTAGCTAGCAGCCAGGTGTGGGGTAGTAAGCCCCGTATAGATCTATACACTCAAGTCACGCTCTCTAAATACCAGAGATTCTGGTTATGGGTGTAGTCCTCCACTCGTGTATCAGTATTAAAAGCATATGGAATGTGAAACACACACACATGAAAATAAGTTTTGAGTACAAGAAAACCCTTGTACTTTGCTTGTGTTCCCCCCTGAAAACAGTGAAAAACAGTGAAAAAAGTAGGGGTATGAACTCAGGGGACTCGGAAATGTGTCGGTTTTGGATACTAGACGTTGGTTCGGGGTTTGATTACTCGCGATGTCCCTATGTAAAATGCAATAATGTCCATATATATACAATTAGGGATACATTCACTAATCATATGGGACATCACACTCCAATGAGGTTAAACACCTCAAAACGAGCGTTTGGAGTGACCCGGGTGACATCTTCGGACATGTAATGGCACTAGGGACTTGGGACTTGAGTTTACTCTCCAAAAGTAAACATTTAAAAGAGTTTACAACCATTGAACACACACCTACATGAGTTTACGGCCGTAAACTCAAGTGGGTGTGGTTTTGGGTGTTTAAATGGCTTAAATGGACATGGGGATTGTTGGAATGGATTTCTAAAATGCCTTGGAATTAATTGAATGAAATTACAACACTTAAAAGGGAGTTTACGGCCACCCCATAAGAGTTTATGGCCGTAAACTCACCTATGGCCTAGGAAAACTGATTTGAGCTTCATAGGACAATCACATGTGATTCTAACTAATTTTCCAAGCCTTGTTATGAATTTAGAACATCATTTAACACATTTATTGGAGTTTACGGCCTAGAGGTATGTTCTAAGGCCGTAAACTCTCCTTTAGCCATGAAAAAGATAGTTTTTGATGCTTAAAACAATCACATGTGATTCTAGAAATTTATACAAGTCATTTGAGTGTATTTGATGCATCATTAACATGGTTTTATGAGTTTACGGCCAAGGGTATGCTCCTAGGCCGTAAACTCTTGTAAATGATACTTTTGATATGTTTCAAACCCTTAAACTATTTTTAGATGCATCTAGATTTTACCACAAGGCCATTGGTTGAGTTTCAAGGCATTTGGACATGTTTAAAGGCACTAAATCCCCCTTTTAAGTGGAGTTTACGGCCCAAGAATATGACTTGGCCGTAAACTCACTTTTGTCCCCCATAAATCATGTTTAAGGTGTTCCAAGTCTAGTTTAGCAAGCCTTAAGGTCATATCTAAGTCCCAACTATGATTTGGAAGGGTTATTTGGCTCAAAAACCCCATAAATATGAGTTTACGGCCCAAGCTTATGCCTTGGCCGTAAACTCCTTCAAATGGCTCAAAATTAATGTTTCAAATGTTATAAGTCCTTTCCATTAAGTCATTAAGCCATATCTATTGTCCAACATTGCTTAGGAGGGGTTTTAGGGCTTTTAAAAACCCCATTGGTAGGAGTTTACGGCCCAAGCTAGTTCCTTGGCCGTAAACTCATGTTCTTGGTCTCAAATCACAAATTAAACACAAAAATGAAGGCTAAAGAGGTTGAATAACAAGTTAGGGGTGTTACCTCTTTGATTTCAAGCCTTAATTCTTTGTTTTGGACCTTGATTTTGGGTTGAGGAGAGAGGTTGTGAAACTTTAGTGAGAAATTGGCCAAAGGCTTCAAATGGAGTCTTAAACATGTTTATATAGTGTTTAAGTTTTGGACACGGAGGAATTCTACCCGATACCGGCGTTAGACGAGGCTTTTGGTCGTACCCGATTGAGTTACCGTAACCCGATACGGTAATTTCTAGAAATATTCCGATCACTAAAGTTGGGTGTTAAACTGATTTCTAGATGTATTAAGACACCCATTAAGTCATTTTAAATGTGTACTAATAAGTGACTTACTTATACGGAAGATTGGAAATCGAATTTGGAATGATGATTGGTTTCGCGAATTGGACTATGAAAGAGTTACAATAATTGATACAAAAATTTCGGGTTGTTACAATCGCAAGTCCCTCCTGTACATCTCAAGTGATTTGGATCCAAAGCTAGCTCCGTGACTATGGACTCAAAATGAAAAAGATCCCACTATATTGCGATTCAGAAAGTGCAATTAGGATCTGTCATAACCCAGTGCAACACTCCAAGACCAAGCATATAGCACTGAGGTATCACTTTATAAAGGATCATGTGGAAGATGGAAACGTCGAAGTTCACTTTGTTCGAACCACTGATCAACTGGCTGATATCTTCACCAAAGCTCTTCCTGAAGCAAGTTTCAATAAAATTCTACAAGGGCTTGGTATGATGGAATCGGAGTCAGTACCAAAAAATACCTCTCAAAACTAACAGTTGGAAGCGAAATGAACCGAACGTTCGGGTTCGGTTCACGTGTGTGCCGAAATGTACCGAGCGCTCGGGTTCGGTCCTCTTCACTTATCTTCGCTTATCACTCAAAGGTAGTTTCTTTGGTTTTTAACCTTTTGTATCCTTTTCTCAATTTCATCTCTCTTATTTTCAAAGTCCTTTTCTTTTTCAAATTCATTTTTTTTGCAACCGAAATAGACCGAACGCTCGGGTTCGGTTCCAAATTTTTTTTTGTGTCAATTTTTTTTCTTTTATTTTTCTTTCTTTATATCAAAAATTCCAAATTTTGTTTATTTATTGTTTTCAAAATCCAAAACTCCAAAAACATTTTTTTTTATTTATGTTCGTAATTTTTTTTTTTGTGGATATTTGTGGGGAAATCCTTTTATTAGTTAGGTGTCCCTAGAAGCATGCCGCTGTATATGTCCAAAGCCTCACCTGATTCTGAATAATCGCCTTACTGACTTGGTATATACAAACCTTGTCTTCCCAATCAGGCTTTTATATTTATTCTAATCATGAGCTACCTTACTCTCTTCTCACATCAGATAAGAGTTTTCTGCTTGGTCCTTATTTTAACAGCAGAGGTACTTTGGTCTCTTTACACCATCTAATTATTTTTCTCCATCATATTTCGATCTCATAGAAGTAACCCTTGAGACTCTCAGAAATTACCACTGAGGTTTATGGTCACACAATTTCTGTGTTCATGATCTTAGCTTCGTGCCACTACGTGCTAAGTGAAACCCACAATTCAATACCTACTATGTATTGACGGTGAACAATCAACTTTGCTCTAGCTTTCACTAACGAATTGACGAACTTATCCATGGGGACGTAACGTGAAATCTCTAATTTCTTTTTGTGTGATTCCTATGATATTGTTAAATCCCATAACATTTCTTCCCTTGAAATCCAGTTTTTTTTTTTTATTTCACATACCGTATTTTACACTGCCACTTAAATTTCATTCAAACCTGCTTGTTCAACAGACTACATTGGTCTCACAAGCACTTCAGTCGAGTTCTATCTTATGTCAAGATCAGAAATTCTGAACTGAAGCGACAGCCACCCAAATTAGCCTGATTAAAAGATGCCTTCCAATACTTTTCAATAAGTATCTGATCGTAATTCAACGGGAAACCAAACAAACACTTTAAGGTCTCTCTTGACTTTGAAGGACGTGATTCGTGCGCGGGATCCACAGTTTCGTGTCTTTACTGACATCACAAATTCCCAGATATGTGTTGCTTTATTTCTTTATCTTTTACACACTGAGCACGAAAATCTTTTTGATTTTCCAAAATTCTAGTTACATTCTTTACAAGCAATTTTTGTCTTTATACAAGAATTGTGGCTCATACTGTTACACGTGGTCATTCTGCTTTAAGATGACGTTCAGTCTAAAGGGATAAGATGCTGACTCAGCCGGGAGTCCAATCGCTTTGATTTTCAAACGACGCTTGAAGGACAGGCGTGCGAAGTGGAACCGTTTTTTTTCAAACGGCGCCTGATGGGAAGGCATGTGAATCGGGACAATTATTCTCTTTCTTGCGTAATCATCGGGGCTACCAACTGTCACACATCAATCACCTACGAAAACCCTTCGTATTTCCCTTGAAGATTTGGGGACAAATTTTTCTCTCTCTTCTCACCACGGTATTAAAGGTAACCTCGACAATTATTTACCTCTTTACTGCACCCAAAATTCAGAGAGCAAGAAAAGATTTGAGTATTCTACTGTTCATCATCTCTCCCAACCTCTTCACTTCAATGGCGGACTCATCTTCTGTTCATGCCACTTCCGACATCCTGCCAATTTGTCCTCAACAGAGTCTGATCATCGATCTCACTGCACATGCTTATGATGCCTTCATGTTCCCGATCATCGAATGCCTCAAATATTCACCGCTTGCTGCCACTCTCACCAAAGTTGAAGCTGTTCCAATGGAATGTTTATCACAAATCTTCGCCACAGCTCATTATGATAAGTCTGTCGATAGAATCTTCTTCGACATTCTTGATCACAAGGCATCCATCTCAAAGCAACGATTATGTTCGCTTTTAGGGCTTGAACCCGATTCATATAGGGTTAATCCTGAATCCATTCCAGTGGGTCAGTTGTTTTCAATGCTTTATCACATGGGATACACTGAGGTCATGACGACGGTCCCCAAGTTCAAGAAATCGTGCTTGCCTCCTCAGTGGAACGAGTTCTTCACAGTATTATTCAAGGGGTTATCGGAACGCAGTGCCGGTTCTGACGGAACGATTCGTCTCTTCCTAACGATTCTTTATGGGGTATATCACGGTATCAAGCTTGACTATGGTTCCGTGTTATGGCAGCAATTGATTCAGAGCCTTGCCTCTACATCTCGACACTCAGAGATCTCCTACGCTCGATTCTGGATGTTGATCACCAAATGGGTGATGGACAAGTATCTCGTTCCCATCGTTGCTGGTTCTCCACTCTCTTCGATAGGTACTTTTCATACTACGAAGACTATTGTCTCTGATGCATCTAAGTTCCAGTTTGTTGGCTCAATCCCTGAGTCGATGTTTGGAGACGTTCCAAGTGACAGCCGTATCATCAGAACCTACAAGGAGTTTCGTCGCTCTGGCCCTAGAGAGATCACTCCTGATATGATCAAATCCATTCACGATGCTGATAGGCCTGCTCCGAGGGGAAAGAAAACTGAAAAGGGGAAAGAAAAGAAGGTTGCCAAGGGAGCAAAAGGCCCTTCTCCGAAGAAACGCAAACCCACCAAGGTTGCTCAATCTCCTCCTCTGAAGAAGAGGAAAACCCAACCCAGGTGAAAGCTGATACTCGCTTCCTCCTCAAGCGAATCTGAGGAAGAAAGTTCTGACTCTGAAGAGTCCCTCCGTGGTAACACTCCTCCACGATCGCCTACCCCAGAGGTACATGTGTCTAGTTCACCGGTTTCCTCTCCACCGATATCCATTTCTATTTCCATTTCCCCCATAACCTCCACCACTCAAATACCACCAACCTGTTTCCTCTCCATCGAATGTTCCCTCAATCTCCATGATCCATGTTGATGACAAAACGGGATCAATTTCTCCGTTAAAAATGGGTGGCTTGCAGTTCATGAACGTCTTGTAACTACAACCCCGCTGATCGTGGTTGCCATGATGCCTTGTGGGTTGTGCAATACTTGGTTCACGACTTATATTTGGTGTACTGTACTCGTAGTCCTCTTCACCTCCACCCAAGTTACCTTCATACTCACCCATTATTGCTTCTCGTGCCTGAGCAAACTACATCTGGTAAGGTGTCTCGAATTGCTCGAGCAATCTCATCAGCCAACTCCTCTCTAGTGATCGTGTTTGCCGCACGACCCCTTCCACGACCTCGACCTCGACCGCGATCGCGGTGGGATCCAGAGCTACCATGGGCCGATTGTACAGGTATCGGTGCTGTAACAGCACCTCGGGCTCTTCCTCTACCCCTACCTCTTCCTTGGTCCCATCCACGACTAGCGTTCGGGTTCAGTGGGGTTTCTGGAACATCTCCTGGTGCTCTAACATAAGCTCCAATTGGGATGCGCTCTTCCTCCGGAGTGACCCTAGTGAACCTCCCAGATCTTCGTGAAGACATATCAACTACATATTTATGTTTATAACACAATAAGTATAACAAACATCAATTTTATTCCAAATTATTAAAACTTCAAAAATAGACATACATCTTGTTCACATCAAGTCACTCAAGCCAACAACCAAGAGAAATAAAATAAAAAAAAGGATAAATCATTTCACTCCTACTTTCTAATTTTTAAAAACGATGTCATCATATTTCAATATTCTCTTTCCCTCCTTCAAGTACTTCCTTATCTTTTTAGCTTTTTGATCTCCGGGACCACTTTGAATGACCAACACCTCGGCCTGAGGTGGTTCTCTTCCAACCACCTTATCTAGGAATCCGTAAGTCGTGGCCTTGGCTTGTTTTGCCCAAGCTACAAACCCTTCCCACAACTTAGTGATAGTCGGTTTCCTTAGCTCTAACACCTCCTGTTCCAACCTGCGTATCTTGCGTTTACTTTTCTCAGCAGCATCAACCCTTATTTGGTTCTCCTGTACGAGCCTTGACCTATGTTCATCTATCTCTTCAATCGTTCTTTTCAAACTGTGAATCTCGAGCTGTGCCTGTGGCATTTCATCTTTATAAAGTCGCTCCCAATAGGTACCAGGACTAGTTGGCGTGTACTCCACATAAGGCATATGGAACGTTTCGTATCTTTGCTCCGCATGGTACTCCACGTGATTTCCCTTGGGTTCCTCCTCGGGGTCTTCTTCGGGCTCCTCCTTAGGATCTTCTTCGGGCTCCTCCTCAGGATCTTCTTCGGGCTCCACCTCGGATTCCACATCCTCGTCTTCTTCATCCCGTTCAGAGAGGCTGAGTGGGGTCGTTGGTTCCAGATTGCCTTCCGAGTCAGAGAGCTCTAACTCGGCCTTCAACTTCTCGTGGGGAAGTAACCTACTAGTACCCTAAACTGACACCCCACCATCGACGATTGCCTTTCCATGATCCATAGTACCTACAAACGAGACGCATTCCAGATTAGGCGATGTACCGCTCCTCCCGTTTAAGCTTAGGCGTTTAAACAACGACTAATCTGCTTAAACCTGGCACTGATACCAACTTGTAACACCCCAAATTTCAAATATAAATATAACTTAACATAGTCCCAAAACTTCCAAAAATCAAGATTCAAATACTAAAGTAATTATTAATAATAATAGCGGAAGCAATTAGAAATTTAATTAAACACTTGGTGCGCCACGTCTTTTTCAAAACATGTCGCCTTCTTCAAGTCTGAACCTTATCCTTTCCATTCCCGCTGCCACTTGCTACGTTATTTCCTGGGTTGCATGCATTTAAAGATTCTAATGGGTAAGCCTAGGGCCTAGTGAGTTCGTGGTTTTCATGCATATTGACGTCAATAAAATAAAAATAATGCAACAATTTATCAATATAAATCTTTTCGTTTCTTCCACCCTTGATGACACATTAGGGAACTACTGTCATTTCCAGGGAAGGAGTCCCTCCGCCGGGCACAACAAATATGCTTACGGCTAGATAAACAGAGCGTAAGCTCTCCGCCGCGTACTAACACCATGTACGACGACTAATAATAAGACCGTGTAAATAGACCTGTTCCCTATATGTCACCCACCATTTTCACCCTTTTATATGAAATAATTCACAAAATTTTCACACAAATAATCATAGCAATAACAACAATAACATATAATTGCAAATAATTTAGAATCAACTTTTCATGCAAGCAACCATAAAATTCACACGAGACTCACCTTGTTGGCGGTTAGGTCTTAACCAAAGCTTGTCACGCTACACGCACCCTACATTCCACCAATAATTTTTTCTAAGGCAACATTCCTAGAAAAACATCCTATGTGTGCTCATTTTGGTTCCGATATTCACATATCTTGTTCGACCCACCAATAATTATTTACTAACATATTTACGACATTTGTAAAATCTTACTTAAATATATGCCAACATTGCATAAATCGGATATCTAAACGTATGATGTCATATTTAATTTAATTTGCTAAACTAATAGAATTCCACTCTCAGAAGAACTTATAAAATAAATAGATACATAATTAAGTGAATAAAAATAAATAAATAAATAAACCTTCACAGCGTCCAAAAATACGACCATGTGAAGTTGCCGTATTTAACTTTTGAATAAGACCCCAGCTCATAAAAAAAATACTTCAGGGACTAAAATTAAAGTTTCATGAACTTAACTTTTCTTTCAACAAATGCGTGCTTATTAAGCACAAGGTTAGATTCAGCAAACCTTTCAAAAGGTAAGGATCATTTGTGTAAATATTAATATAAGCAAGTAAAAGAATACGATTCATTTTGCCCCCCCCCAAAAAAAAAACTGAAATAAAAGGAGATGCGCCCAAGGATTGATCACATGACCTTGGATTCAATCACCTTCATTAACCAGTAAGCTTCTACTATATTTTGGTTTTAAAATTGTAAATAATTTATTTTAAAACACCGGAAAACAATTCCACCCACCCAAAAGAAATATACCCGGACAGTCATCTTCTTTACCCGCAAACAAATTTACCTACTGCCATTTTTGAATATAACGCATCTTCGAAAAAGTATGTAAATTAACTCTTTTAAAATTACCACAAAGCATCTCCACCTTTTGTTGACATATTCCCGTAAAAATTTAGCAATAATTCTATGACCATACGAGTTGCAGGTTTTATTTTTAAAAACTCTATTTTTAGATTTTGTCAAATTACTACTAGTGTGGGTCGAATCAAGACAACAAGTGGAACCAAAATACACCTATCATGCATGTAAATCTATCCAAACAACAATATCAAACTTAAATCACGTAACATTACCTCAATTTCATGAAACACTCCGAAAATCTTCAAGAAATTCAACACTTGATTTCTCCCTTGATTCTTCGTCTTTTTTCACAATTCCAGTGGGGTTTCCACTTGATTTTTCATGCTATATATAATGCCTAAGTCTATAACCGGCGAAACCCTTTCATTTCCTCATATTTAACTAGCCTAATCAAGGTGACGGTTTTGATCATTAAGCCTCATAATTTGTATATAATTAACCCATTAATTGTGAACTAATCCTCTTTCTTTTAGATTGATATAATCAGATTATATATATTACATATATATATTTTTTTTGTGAGTTATTACAAACTTCCCCCCTTAATTAGAAAATTCCGTCCTCGGAATTTGAATTAATCAAATAAATGAGGGTATTTAGCCTTCATATCTCGCTCGGTCTCCCATGTTGCATCCGAACCTTTATGATACTTCCACTGAACTTTCACCAGTGGTATCTCCATATTCCTTAACTTTCTAACCTTTCGATCTATAATCGCAACGGGTTCTTCTGTATATCGTAGCTTCTCATCAACCTTAATTTCTTCAAGTGGCACTTCCATGGCGGCTTCCGCTAGACACTTCTTTAGATTAGAGACATGGAACGTGCTATGAATGCCCTGCATCTCCCTTGTTAACTCCAAACGATATGCTACTTCTCCAACTCGTTCCTTTATTAAAAAGGGTCCAACCTAAAGAGGACTTAACTTCCCCCGCTTACCAAAACGAACAACGCCCTTCCATGGGGACACCTTTAACATAACTTTATCACTGACCTGAAACATTATTGGCTTTCTCCGCTTATCTGTATAACTTTTCTGCCGATCCTGAGCAACCTTAATGTTATCCCTAATCACCTGGATTTTGTCGGTAGTTTGCTGAACAAGTTCAGGTCCAGCCAACTATTTCTCCCCCACCTCATTCCAACATAATGAAGTTCTACATTTCCTGCAATATAGAGCCTCATATGGTGCGACTTTTATACTTGCATGATAGCTATTGTTGTAGGAAAACTCTATTAACGGCAAATGAGTTTCCCACGACCCTCCAAAATCAATAACACAAGACCTTAACATGTCTTCCAAGGTCTGTATTGTCCGTTCACTTTGCCCATCTGTTTGCGGGTGGTATGCCGTGCTCAATTTTACTCGAGTACCTATTTCTCGTTGGAAGCTACCCCAAAATGTCGACGTAAAACGACTATCCCGATCCGGAATAATAGATAATGGAACTCCATGCAGTTTCACTATCTCGTCAACGTATAATTTAGCTAGCCTTTCTAACGGGTACGTCTCCTTAATCAGAAGGAAGTGCGCCGATTTGGTTAATCTATCCACAACTACCCAAATCGTGTCATAACCTTTTGGTGTCCTTGGTAACTTAGTCACAAAGTCCATTGTGATGTGATCCCATTTCCACACTGGAATCTCCATTGACTGTAACTGACCGTATGGCCTTTGGTGTTCAGCCTTCACCTTCAAGCACGTCAAACACCTTTCAACAAAATGGGCTATATCCTTTTTCATACCAGGCCACCAGTAAGATTTTTGTAAGTCTTAATACATCTTGTTTGTTCCCGGATGGATTGAGTACTTTGACATGTGCGCTTCCTTGAGAAGTAAGTTACGCACTTCACCCACTCGTGGTACCCAAACCCTTCCTTGGAAACACTTCAAGCCACGACTATCCTTTTCCAATGATTGTATTACTCCCGCCATCCTTTCACTTTTCCATTTCTCTTCCTTCGAGGCCTCCTCTTGATTCTTTCTCAAATCATCTAGTAAGTTGGTGGTTATGCTAATCTTCATCATTCGAATCTTAGGTGGTTCTCTTCTTTCCTTACGACTTAGTGCATCAGCTACCACATTTGCCTTTCCCGGATGATATAATATCTCACAGTCGTAATCTTTTAATAGTTCCATCCACCGTTGTTGTCTCATGTTCAGATCTTTCTGATCGAACAAGTATTTCAAACTCTTGTGATCAGTGAAGATCTGATAGTGTCTCCAAATCTTTAAAGCGAACACTACTGCAGCCAACTCCATATCATGTGTTGGGTATTTACGCTCGTGAACCTTTAACTGTCGTGAGGCATAAGCAATCACCTTACCGTTTTGCATCAAAGCACACCCCAAACCTAATTTGGATGCATCACTATAAACAACAAAGCCATCATTGCCTTCTGGTAAAGATAATACGGGTGCACTGCTAAGCTTTTCCTTTAAGACGTTAGAGGCATTATCTTGCTCTGGCTTCCATTCGAACTTCACATTTTTCCTTGTCAGGGTAGTTAGCGGTGCAGCTATGCGCGAGAAGTCTTGTACAAACCGTCTATAGTATCCTGCCAACCCAAGAAAACTTCGAACTTCTAATGGGGTCCTTGGTGGTTCCCACTTTTCAATCGCCTCAATCTTTGCTGGGTCCACCTTGATGCCATGTTCGTTTACAACATGTCCCAAAAACTGGACTTCTCGAAGCCAAAACTCGCACTTCGAAAATTTGGCAAATAATTTTTCTTTCCTCAATAAACTAAGTGTTAGGCGCAGATGTTGCTCATGGTCTGCCTTACTTTTGGAGTATATCAATATGTCATCGATAAATACAATTACAAACTTGTCTAGGTATGGCTTGCACACCTGGTTCATCAGATCCATGAATGCAGCTGGTGCATTGGTCAAACAAAATGGCATTACTAAAAACTCGTAATGACCATACCTAGTTCGAAAGGCTGTCTTCGACACATCTTCTTCTCTGACTTTCAGCTGGTGATACCCCGACCGTAAATCGATCTTTGAAAAGTAACTTGCCCCCTGGAGTTGATCGAATAGGTCATCAATTCTCGGTAATGGATACCGGTTCTTTATAGTCACCTTGTTTAACTCCCTGTAGTCAATGCACATTCGCATTATCCCATCCTTCTTCTTGACGAATAGTACTGGTGCACCCCACGGTGAGGTACTGGGCCGAATAAAACCCTTGTCGAGCAAATCTTGCAACTGAGCCATCAACTCCTTCATTTCGGTTGGTGCTAACCGATAGGGCGCACAAGCTATCGGTGCTACTCCTGGGTTAAGATCGATTCGAAACTCCACTTTCCTATCCGGTGGCAAGCTAGTTAGGTCATCAGGGAACACATCTTGGAACTCGCGTACAACTGGTATATGTGTTATTTCAGGCTTGTCCTCCTTGGCATCGAGAACATATGCCCAATAAATTTGACACCCTTTCTTTAGATAACGAGTTGCCTTAGTCACTGATATCAAAATAGAGTCCTTAATTCACCGATCACCGTAAATCTTTACCATTCCTTTTTCTGGCACCCAAACTTGAACAATCCTATTTTCACAATCTATAATCGCTTGGTTTTTCGACAACCAATCCATCCCTATAACAATATCAAAATCACCTAGGGCTATAGGTATTAATTTTAACGGTAGCACACTACCTTCTATTTCGATAGAGCAATCATCATATTCCTCTCTTACTACTACCCAATGATCGTCAGCAGTTTCAATTTCTAAGGCATGTTCTAGAGTCTTTGCATTTCTACCCAGGTTTTTGCAAAAAGTAGAAGACACAAAAGATCTATTTGCACCAGAATCAAATAACACCCAAGCATGAATTGAGTTTACTAGGAAAGTACCTGTCACCACATCCGGGGTCTCCTGAGCCTCCTGAGTCGTCATGCGAAAAGCTCTAGCTTTTGGTCTACCCATGTCAGCCTTTTTATCCGTCGACCAATTGTGTGTTATCCTGCCTTGATTGTTGTTACCTTTACTCTGAGGACATTCCGACTTAATATGGTTAGGGGAACCACACCCGTAACATACCCTTCCTGTCTTACATTCTGTGGCTATGTGCCCTGGCTTACCACACTTGTAGCAAACTTTCCGATTCATGTTACACTCCCCCTTATGATAACGGTTACATTTCGGACATTGATTTACTCCAGAGCTTTGATCAACCTTACGTTCTTGCCCTGAAGTCTTGCCTTTCTTCGGATCATTATTTGTACCCTCCCATTTTCTTTTCCCCAAAGCCCTGTCTTCACCTTGATGATTCTTCTCACGTTCGCGACCTTCTGCAGCATCAACAGCAGACTGGAAAGTACCCGGTTTCTGAATTTGCACAAATTCACGGATAGCTGTTCTCAATCCCCAAATATAGTGTTCCACCCTTCTTTCTTCCGTAGATACGTAAAATTCGGCAAACCTAGCCTTCTCCGTGAACTTTGTGGTGTACTCCCTCACAGTCATATTCCCCTGCTCCAACCTTAAAAATTCTTCCTCCAACTGTTTAACCGCTGTACGAGGGCAAAACTTTTCTTTAAAAATTCTTAGGAACTCATCCCATGACATATTCTTGGCCGCCTCACGCCCCCTAACCTCCTTCACCATGCCCCACCAATGTATTGCCTCCCCTTTTAGCATTGTCGCAGCATAAATCACCTTGTCCTCATCCGCACACTTGCTAGTATCGAATGTTCCCTCAATCTCCATAATCCATGTTGATGACAAAATGGGATCAATTTCTCCGTTAAAAATGGGTGGCTTGCAGTTCATGAACGTCTTGTAACTACAATCCCACCGATCGTGGTTTCCATGATGCCTTGTGGGTTGTGCAATACTTGGTTCACGACTCATATTTGGTGTACTGTACTCGTAGTCCTCTTCACCTCCACCCAAGTTACCTTCATACTCACCCATTATTGCTTCTCGTGCCTGAGCAACTACATCTGGTAAGGTGTCTCGAATTGCTCGAGCAATCTCATCAGCCAACTCCTCTCTAGTGATCGTGTTTGCCGCACGACCCCTTCCACGACCTCGACCTCGACCGCGGTGGGATCCAGAGCTACCATGGGCCGATTGTACAGGTATCAGTGTTGTAACAGCACCTCGGCCTCTTCCTCTACCCCTACCTCTTCCTTGGCCCCGTCCACGACTAGCGTTCGGGTTCAGTGGGGTTTCTAGAACATCTCCTGGTGCTCTAACATAAACTCCAATTGGGATGCGCTCTTCCTTCGGAGTGACCCTAGTGAACCTCCCAGATCTTCGTGAAGACATATCAACTACATATTTATGTTTATAACACAATAAGTATAACAAACATAAATTTTATTCCAAATTATTAAAACTTCAAAAATAGACATACGTCTTGTTCACATCAAGTCACTCAAGCCAACAACCAAGAGAAATAAAAAAAAGGACAAATCATTGCACTCCTACTTTCTAATTTTTAAAAACGATGTCATCATATTTCAATATTCTCTTTCCCTCCTTCAAGTACTTCCTTATCTTTTTAGCTTTTTGATCTCCGGGACCACTTTGAATGACCAACACCTCGGCCTGAGGTGGTTCTCTTCCAACCACCTTATCTAGGAATCCGTAAGTCGTGGCCTTGGCTTGTTTTGCCCAAGCCACAAACCCTTCCCACAACTTAGTGATAGTCGGTTTCCTTAGCTCTAACACCTCCTGTTCCAACCTGCGTATCTTGCGTTTACTTTTCTCAGCAGCATCAACCCTTATTTGGTTCTCCTGTACGAGCCTTGACCTATGTTCATCTATCTCTTCAATCTTTCTTTTCAAACTGTGAATCTCGAGCTGTGCCTGTGGCATTTCATCTTTATAAAGTCGATCCCAATAGGTACTAGGACTAGTTGGCGTGTAGTCCACATAAGGCATATGGAACGTTTCGTATCTTTGCTTCGCATGGTACTCCACGTGATTTCCCTCGGGTTCCTCCTCGGGGTCTTCTTCGGGCTCCTCCTCAGGATCTTCTTCGGGCTCCTCCTCAGGATCTTCTTCGGGCTCTTCCTCAGGATCTTCTTCGGGCTCCACCTCGGATTCCACATCCTCGTCTTCTTCATCCCGTTCAGAGAGGCTGAGTGGGGTCGTTGGTTCCAGATTGCCTTCCGAGTACCTACAAACGAGACGCATTCCAGATTAGGCGATGTACCGATCCTCCCATTTAAGGTTAGGCGTTTAAATAACGACTAATCTACTTAAACCTGGCTCTGATACCAACTTGTAACACCCCAAATTTCAAATATAAATATAACTTAACATAGTCCCAAACTTCCAAAAATCAAGTTTCAAATACTAAAGTAATTATTAATAATAATAGCGGAAGCAATTAGAAATTTAATTAAACACTTGGTGCGCCACGTCTTCTTCAAAACTTGTCGCCTTCTTCAAGTCTGAACCTTATCCTTTCCACTCCTGCTGCCACTTGCTACGTTATTTCCTGGGTTGCGTGCATTTAAAGATTCTAATGGGTAAGCCTAGGGCCTAGTGAGTTCGTGGTTTTCATGCATATTGACGTCAATAAAATAAAAATAATGCAACAATTTATCAATATAAATCTTTTAGTTTCTTCCACCCTTGATGACACATTATGTCACCCACCATTTTCACCCTTTTATATGAAATAATTCACAAAATTTTCACACAAATAATCATAGCAATAACAACAATAATATATAATTGCAAATAATTTAGAATCAACTTTTCATGCAAGCAACCACAAAATTCACACAAAACTCACCTTGTTGGCGGTTAGGTCTTAACCAAATCTTGTCACGCTACATGCACCCTACATTCCACCAATAATTTTTTCTAAGGCAACATTCCTAGAAAAACATCCTATGTGTGCTCATTTTGGTTCCGATATTCACATATCTTGTTCGACCCACCAATAATTATTTACTAACATATTTACGACATTTGTAAAATCTTACTTAAATATATGCCAACATTGCATAAATCGGATATCCAAACGTATGATGTCATATTTAATTTAATTTGCTAAACTAATAGAATTCCACTCTCAGAAGAACATATAAAATAAATAGATACATAATTAAGTGAATAAAAATAAATAAATAAATAAACCTTCACAGCGTCCAAAAATACGACCATGTGAAGTTGTCGTATTTAACTTTTGAATAAGACCCCAGCTCATAAAAAAAATACTTCAGGGACTAAAATTAAAGTTTCATGAACTTAACTTTTCTTTCAACAAATGCGTGCTTATTAAGCACAAGGTTAGATTCAGCAAACCTTTCAAAAGGTAAGGATCATTTGTGTAAATATTAATATAAGAAAGTAAAAGAATACGATTCATTTTGCACAAAAAAAAACTGAAATAAAAGGAGACGTGCCCAAGGATTGATCACACGACCTTGGGTTTAATCACCTTCATTAACCAGTAAGCTTCTACTATATTTTGGTTTTAAAATTGTAAATAATTTATTTTAAAACACCGGAAAACAATTCCACCCACCCAAAAGAAATATACCCGGACAGTCATCTTCTTTACCCGCAAACAAATTTACCTACTGCCATTTTTGAATATAACGCATCTTCGAAAAAGTATGTAAATTAATTCTTTTAAAATTACCACAAAGCATCTCCACCTTTTGTTGACATATTCCCGTAAAAATTTTGCAATAATTCTATGACCATACGAGTTGCAGGTTTTATTTTTAAAAACTCTATTTTTAGATTTTGTCAAATTACTACTAGTGTGGGTTGAATCAAGACAACAAGTGGAACCAAAATACACCTATCATGCATGTAAATCTATCCAAACAACAATATCAAACTTAAATCACGTTACATTACCTCAATTTCAAGAAACACTCCGAAAATCTTCAAGAAATTCAACACCCGATTTCTCCCTTGATTCTTCATCTTTTTTCACAATTCCAGTGGGGTTTCCAATTGATTTTTCATGCTATATATAATGCCTAACTCTATAACCAGCGAAACCCTTTCATTTGCTCGTATTTAACTAGCCTAATCAAGGTGACGGTTTTGATCATTAAGCCTCATAATTTGTATATAATTAACCCATTAATTGTGAACTAATCCTCTTTCTTTTAGATTGATATAATCAGATTATATATATTACATATATATTTTTTTGTGAGTTATTAGAACTACTGAGCCTCCACCCTCACCTCCCCCCTCATCTCCTGCTCACTCCGCAGAGAATGAAGAACCATTTCTTGGTGGGGAGAACATGACATTTGATTCGGTCTATTACAGTCCGTATTGGGTGCAGAGTGACGATGATGATGATGCTCCTGTTACCAAGAAGCATCTCAAGGAGCTTCACGAGAAGATTGATTCTCTCATTGCTTCCTCCTCTTCTTCATCACAATCTACCATCTCCGAGGCTGCTATTCAGGGGATTGTTGATGCTTTCACTAAGGCTCATGAAGCCTCCATCAGCTCAGCCACTGCCTCTATTGATGCCTCCACCAAGGCATGTGCTGCTGCGACTGTAAAAGTCGAAAAACTATTTGCTGATGCTTCTTCTCTTTTTCAGTCTTTACAGGAAACTGCCGATGCCAATAAAACGAAGCTTGACCCCATTATCAACAAGCTGGCTACCTCCGTTGTCTCAGAACTGCAGTCCTTCGCCACTCTTCGTCAAACTCTCACCGACGACAACTCATCGTTTAATGCGACCATTGAGGAGCGCCTAACTAAGCTACATGAAGATCTAGCTGCCGAGAACTCTCTCATGGACGCTCTCGCTCGAAAGACCACTGCTCTCAAGGTCAAGAATCTTCAACTCTCCAATTCTCAAAAGGAGATTGAATCTCTTCGATCTGAAAGAGAAGTGATTTCATCATGTGTTTCGGATGTCCACGCAGCCCTTTCAAACATCCTGGAAGCACATGATCCAATACTGAATTACTCAGTGAGGCGTGATCTCGCAGAAAAGCTTGCTCCTGCCCTTTCTCTCCTGAGCAAAATTGAAGGGCTCCTTGATTTCGTGTCCATTCCGAAACAAGGGGGAGAGGATGTATCTCAACCGCCTCCCACTTCTACAACAACAAAAACAACCGAACCTCCTTCAACAGGTCAAGCCTCAGGTTCGGGTGTCAAAGAAAAAGGGAAGCAAATTGCTGAAGATAGTGACGACGACAAAGAGACGATTGCAGATCTCTTGAAAAAGCAAGGTCGCGATAAGGATGCTGATATGAGCGCTCGGGTTGCCAGAGAGGCTGAGGCAGCTGAAAGAAATATTAAAGAGGCTCATGACCTTCTTGAGAGTAGGAAAAACCTTTTTCCTCCGTGGACTCTTGAGAAGCTTTTGAAGGAAGCGATTGAGACTCCAAGCATTTTGTGGCTCGAACTGATGATTTCACTGGATCGCATCAACTCTGTCGATTCTCAGTTCGACATGCCACTGAGCCGAAAGACCTTCATCTTCCATGCATTTGACAACGTTGCAGATATCCCTCATCCTCATCCAAAGGTTGATAGGGATCTGGTAGCGTTCTATCTGAGGGCTGCCCAACCACAATATCAAACTTGGAGCGCTCAGAAGATTGTTAACGTTCGGGTCCTCAAGCCGTTTCGAGAAGGGAACTTCACGAACATTCGGTTCAAGGTGCTGAAGGGTTCTGCTAAGACCGAACATGCCATTTCTCTTGATGATCTTCCCAATTTGAATCCACATGATTGGATAATTTTGCACAACATCCTTCTTACAAGTGAAGCGGAGTATGGTCCGATAATTGATCACTTCAAGAGGATGCTTGTTTGCTACATCATGGAAGTTGCCAAGATGGATCAGGAGATCGCTAGCATTTTCATGAAAAAGCCCACTATTTCTCTTGTTGGCTCTGCAAGTGATCTGAACATGATACTGATGGGAAAGATTGACCCGAAAAGTAATTCTATCATGTTTACTAGAAACGAAGGCCAAAAATGCATGTTCACTTTGGCAGATAAACATCTCTACACCACTGCATGCCTGGAACATGTTTTAGGAATCCTTGATCGTTGCAAGCAAAACTCAGCAGACGGCAAGAAGTACTTCGATGACATGATTCAGTGGTACATTCGCTTCAGACAGACAGTCCTCTCTCTTATCCCTCGTCTATTTGAAACCACTAAGAAGGTCCCTGCAGCTGGACCCAGCAAGAAGAAGTGATAGTCTCGCTCCAATTGACGCAAAGGGGGAGATTGTTAGGTCCAGAAGGTGTTGCGTCTTGCGCTCGATAGTTAGTCCAGTTTAGTCTCCGGTATGGGCCTGTCCATCCGTGAGTTATTTTGTAGGGTTTTATATATAGATGCTTGCATGCATCCTAGAACGAAAGATTTGATAGATAATTTAATAGCGTTCATTGTTCTAATCTTTTGTAACCCTAAAATCCTCTTCATCGGAAGTTCATCATCGAGCTTTGCTGAGGATTGAATCAATTGAATCATTCGACGTATTCAGATTCATTCTTGTGCTTTATCTTACTGTTCTCCGTTTTTTTGATTTACCTGTTATAAGATCTAATCGATCAAAGAGTTTTATAAACTCATCTGATGTGATTAAAATAACCTTTAATCTATGAAGATCGATTAGATCTTGAACAAGTATGTAAATATAAAACTGTAAGAACGCAATAATAAGAACAAGGCAAGATGGAATCAAACGAGTCGAATAATTAAACAAAATCCTCAGAAGAGCTCGATTAAGAACATCAACTGTAGAGGATTGGTAGGTTACAAGAACGATTAAAGAAACCTGGAAATACTATCGTTAAGCTCTAAATCTTTAACCTAATATGCATGCAAGCATGAACTTATATACAATACATAAATGGCTCTCGGTTGGACAGGCCCAAACCGGAATATAAAACAGCTATATTATCGAGCCCAAAAGACGCAATCTTCAAAATAATCTTCAGCCCAACACTCTCCCCCTTTGCGTCAATTTGGAGCGAGACCTTCACTTGTTACTTGGGCCAGCAGCTGAAGCAGGTACCTTCTTCTTCACGGTGCTAAACAGACACTTGGTGATGGAGAGAATGGTCTGTCTAAACCGGATGTACCAATTGATCATGTCGTTGAAGTACTTGATGTCATCAGCCGAGTTCTCTTTACACCGTTTGATAATCAATAACACATGCTCCAAACAAGCTGTGGTGTAAAGGTGTTTGTCAGCTAAAGCGAAGAGACATTTCTGTCCTTCGGCTCTAGTGAACATAACCGAGTTGCATCTCGGGTCGATCTTGCCCATTTTCATTTGGTTGAGATCACTGGCCGATCCCACAGGAGCTATCTTCGGTTTCTTCTTGAAGACTGTGGCGACCTCCTGATCCATTAGGGCAACCTCCATGATGTAGCAGGCTAACATCCTTTTGACATGGTCTATAATGGGACCATATTCGGCTTCATTAGTCAAAAGGATATTATACAGGACAATCCAATCATGAGGATTTAGGTTCGGTAGATCCGCCAGGGAGATAAGATGAGCAGTTCTTGCAGATCCTCGAATGAGCTTGAACTTAACGTTTGTGAATCTCCCCACGGCATAAGGTTTCAGCACCCGAACGTTCACAATCTTCTGGGCGCTCCAGGTAAGGTATTGAGGACGACCAGCCGCCAGATAGAAGTCAATGAGCTCCCTTTCAAGCTCATCGTTCGGATGTGGGACTTCAAAAATGTTAGAGAAGGCGTGGAAGATGAACGCCTTTCGAGTCAGCGGCATGTCGAACTGCGAATCGACAGTGTTGTTGCAGTCGAACGAGATAACCGGCTCGAGCCATAATATGCTGGGAGTTTCTATGGCCTCTTTAATTAAACGTTCCCTAGTCCAGGCAGGGAAAAGAGTCTTTCGGCTCTCAAGGAGATCGTGGGCTTCCTTTTGCTTGCGTTCGGCTTCTTCAGCCTCTCGCGCCACACGATTGGCATCATCGTCAGCATTGCGACTGTTCTTTCGTTTCAACATGTCAGCAATGGTCTCCTTTTCTTCATCTTCATCTTCTTCCTCAGCTATGTTTTTGCCCTTGTTCTTCACACCCGAACCCGAAGCATGACCAGTCGGAGGTGGTTCGGTTGTGTGAGTAGCTTTGGAGGAAGGAGGTGGTTTCGATCCTTTCTTCTCATCTCCCCCTTGTTTTGGAATCGACACGAAACTCGGTAGGCCTTCGATTTTGCTGAAAAGGTCCATGGCCGGAGAGAGTTTTTCAGCGAGGGTACGCCTCACCGAATGGTTTAGAATGGGATCGTGTGCTTCCAGGATGTTGGATAATGCTGCGTGGACATCCGAAACACACGTTTTGATCACCTCCCTTTCGGATCGAAGAGCTTCCAATTGTTGTTCGGAGTTGGAAAGTTGCGTGCTCTTGACCTTGAGGGCGGTTGTTTTGTTCGCCAGAACGTCCATCAAAGAATTTCCAGCTGCCAGATCCTCTTGTAGTTTAGCGAGGCGGGCATCGATGGAGGCACGAAGTGCCGAGTTGTCGTCGCTTAGGTTTTGGCGAAGGGCAGCGAACGAAGTCAACTCCGTTGAGACGAACTTGGCCAACTGCTGAACAATTGGTTCCAAAGTTGTCTTAGTGGCGTCGGCGCTTTCCTGCAAAGACTTCAACAGGACAGTAGCGTCGGAGAATAGTTTATCGACTTTTTCGGTCGCAGCCTCACACGCTCTGGTGGAGGCATCAATCGCAGCAGTTGCTGAGGCCATCGAATCATGTTGAGCCCGGGAGAAGGCATCAACAATTTTCTGAAGGGCAACTTCAGAAAGAGAGGACTGCTGGTTGGAAGAGGAGGCGAGAAGTAGATCAACCTTCTCGTGAAGCTCTTTGAGATGCTTCTTTGTCACTGGAGCATCATCCTCCTCATCACTCTGAACTTGAAACGGACTATAGTAGACCAAATCAAAGTTCATGTTTTCCCCACCAAGGTAAGTATCGTCGCCATCAGAGGCATTTTCTGGAGATGGAGGGGGTGGTGAAGCTAGGGGTGTTGTGGTTGGGGTATGTTGAGTTTGAGAATTGGGTGGTGGTTGAGTGTGGGTAGGTTCGGTTGTATGTGTTGCGGTTTGTGGTGGTTCGGTTACGGGAGGGGTTTCGGTTACTGGTGGTGTTTCGGTGGCAGTTGTGAAAATGGGTGGTGGTATAGGGAAAGATGTTGGTGGAATAGTGGGGTTTATGGTGGGAATGGAAGTAGGAATAGTAGGTGGAGGTGAAGGAACTGGGGAATTATGAAGTTCCATATCTGGGGTAGGGGACCGAGGTGGTGTGTTGCCTCGTTGAGGAGATTCGTCTCCTTGAGAGCCTTCGGAATCGGAACTCTCACCCTCAGAGTTACTGGAAGAAGAGGGAATTACAAGCTTTCGCTTCTGTTGCGTCTTCCTCCTCTTCGGCTGTGGGGACTGTGCAACCTTCGGTTGTTTCCTCTTCTTGGGAGAAGGACCCTTTGGAGCTTTGGTCGCTTGCTTCCCTTTTTCAGCCTTTTTGTCCCTGTTGGTCGGTTTGTCTGCATCATGGATCGATCTGAGCATATCCTGTGTCAGTTCCCTAGGACCAGTTGGCCTAAACTCCTTGATCGTCCGAATCAACCTGCTGTCAGATGGCACGCCGCCATACATTGTCTCCGGGATGGAGCCAATGAAAAAAAATTTCGATGCATCTGAGACGATGATCTTCTTGGTATGGAACGTACTAACAGAAGACATCGATGCACCGTCAGCAGTAGGAACATCAAACTTGTCCATGGCCCATCTTGTAATTAAGATCCAGAACCGGGCCAACGACACCTCAGAGTGTCGGGATGATGAAGAGAGGCTCTGGATGAGCTGTTGCCATAGGACCCACCCATAGTCAAGGTTAATCCCGTTGTAGACCCCGTACATTATTGACAGGAAGAGACGACTTGCACCGTCAGATCCTGAGCTCCTCTCCGACAAGCCCTTGAAAAGGACTGTAAATAGTCCATTCCACTGTGGCGGCAGACAGGAGTTCTTGAATTTTGCGACAGAGGTTAGGACCTCCGTGTACCCCACGTTGTAAAACATGCTAAACAGCATCCCAACCGGAATCGTCTCCGGATGGACTCTTGTAGGATCAACGGCAAACCCCAGCATGGTGCAGAAACGTTGGTGTGAAACGGAAGTCTTGTGTTCTGCAAGCTCGAAAAATACCCGGTCGACGGCCTTGTCATAGTAAGCAGTCGCGTAGACCTGTGATAGGGCCACCATTGGCACAGATTCGATTCTTGAGAGTGCAGGAGCAAGTTGGGAGTACTTCAAACATTCTATGACCGGCGACATGTAGGAATCGTACGCCAGTGGGTTAAGATCAATAACCAGACATTGTTGTGGGCGGATGGGGAGTATCTGTGAAGTAGCATGGACGGAAGAAGATTCAGCCATTGTTGAAGAATTGGAGAAGATGATAACCAGTGAAGCTGTTTGGGAGTTTTTGCTCTTGAGAAATTTCGGAGGCAGTAAAGAGGTAAAAGGTTTTGTGGACTGCCTTTTATAGTGAGGGATTGGAGAGAGAAAAATCGTTTCATATCTTCTATGCAATGATCACGTAGGAGAGAGATTGTCAGAATCCTAGGATCACGCTACCCAACAAGCGCCGTTTCAGAAGAAAATCGCTTCAAATCCGCACGCGCCTTTAATTGCCAGAGATATGACGCTTGGATTTCGCACACGCGTCCACGTTGTCAGTAAAAGCATGGCCGTTCCATATTCACACGCGCCCCCCCCCTTTTTTTTTACCGTCGTTTGAATTTCAATCCCTTTAACTCCCGCCGAGTCAGCAACCTTTCGTCTTATCCTTTTAAACGGCATCTTTTTGAATTAAACACCCACGTGGATTGTTTTTGACCACAACTTCATAATTAACCACCGGGTAATAATACAGCCTGTAAATAATTAGCAACGGAATTTGGGAAAATCAAAGATTTTCGTGCAAAGAGTGTAAAAGAAAAAGAAATAAAGCAACGCTTTTAAGGATATTCTGTGATGTCAATAATGACACGAAACTGATGATCCCGGGCACGAATCTCTTCCTTCAAAGTCAAGAGAGACCTTAAAGTGTTAGAGTGGATTCTCATTGAATTACGATCAAACACTTATTAATAAATGTTGAAAGGCTTCTTTTAATTAGGCTAATTAAGGGTGGCTTTCGCTTTGATTCATCAATTCTGTTCTTGAAATAAGAAAGAAAGCGAACAAAGTACTTGTGAGACCAGTGTAGCCTGTTGAACAAGTAGGTAGGAATTTATTTTGTATTGGCTTGGATTAATATAAAATCTCAGATAAAAATTTAAAATTGGATCCCTTGGGAAGAAATGTTATGGTGTTTAACAATTTCATAGGAATCACACAAAAGAAAATTTGAGATTTCAGGAGGGTACATTCGTCAATCCGTTGGTGAAAACTTGAGCAAATTAATTGTTCACCGTCAATTCATTAGGTGTTGAATTTTGGGTTTCACTCAGTTCGTAGTGACACGAAACTAAGATCATAAACACAGATGTTGTGTAACCATAAACCTCAGTGGTAATTTCTGAGAGTCTCAAGGGTTACGTTGATGAAACGAATGTAGTGGAGAAGTAAGATGGAGATGGTGTAAGAGAACAAAGTACCTCTGCTGCGAAAATAAGGACCAAGCAGGAAACTCTTAACTCATGTGAGAAAAGAATGAGGTAGCTCACGATGAGAATAAATGTGTTAGCCTTATTGGGAAGACAAGGTTTGTGTATACCAGGTCATGAAGGCTATTATTCAAAATCTTATGAGGCTTGGGACACATACAACAGCATGCTTCTAGGGACACTTAAGTAATTCAGCAATGATATCCCCATAAACGAACGAACAAACAAGAAAAAAAATATTTTTGGAGTTTTTGAAAGTTATAAAAAAAATAAAAGAAAAATAAAAAAAGGAAGTGAGAAAAAAAAATAAGTAAGAAAAAATAAGACTAAAAAAAAACTTTGGAAAGAATATGAAAAACCGAACCCGAACGTTCGGTTGGTTTCGGTTATAGAAAATTTTGAAAAACCGAACCCGAACCTTCGGTTGGTTTCGGTTCAGGAAAATTTTGAAAAACCGAACCCGAACCTTCGGTAGGTTTCGGTTTTGAAAATTTTTGAGAAAACAAGGAATTTAGATATGCAAGTGAAAAGAAAAAATTTTTAACACAAAGAAAAACAAAATTCTACAAGAAATATACAACAGAGAAAAACTACCTTTGAAGTAATGAGCGAGGCAGATGGTTGAACCGAACCCGAACGTTCGGTTGGTTTCGCTTCTTACGTTTGAGGTTGAGAGGTAGTATGAGGTACTGACTCTGATTCCATCATACCTAGCCCTTGCAATATTTTATTGAATGATGCTTCAGGAAGAGCTTTGGTAAAGACGTCAGCCAGTTGATCAGTGGTTCTTACAAAGTGAACTTCGACGTTTCCATTCCCACGTGATCTTTGATGAAGTGATACCTTAGTGCTATGTGTTTGGTTTTAGAGTGCTGTACTGGGTTATGACAGATCCTAATTGCACTTTCAGAGTCACAATATAGTGGGATCTTCTTCATATTGAGTCCATAGTCTCGAAGTTGACTCTGGATCCAAATCACTTGTGATGTGCAGGATGCAGCGGCAATGTATTCCGGTTCGGCAGTAGACAACGACACACACGTTTGTTTCTTGGATTTCCAGCTGACCAACTTCCCGTCAAGGAATTGACAGCCACCAGTTGTGCTTTTACGGTCGAGTCCACATCCTCCAAGGTCAGCATCAGAATAGGCTTGAACGAAGAAGCCTGAGTTGGATGGATACCATAGACCTAGAGAGGAGGTTCACTTGAGATAGCGTAAGATGTTCTTCACAGCAAGCATGTGAGGTTCGCGTGGGTTTGCCAGGCCCTCGGAGCTTGTTTGAGACCGTACACCGCTTTATCCAGAATATAGCAATGGTTTGGATACTTTTCGTTCACGAACCCAGGAGGTTGCTCCACATACACAGTTTCTTTGAGTTCTCCATTGAGAAATGCACATTTGACATCCATTTGGAAAACTTCAATGTTTTTGTGAGCAACATAAGCCAGAAATATTCTAACAGATTCTAGCCTAGCTACTGGAGCAAAAGTCTCTTCATAGTCTATCCCTTCCTCCTGACAGTATCCCTTTACCACCAGACGAGCCTTGTTCCTTATGACATTACCTTCCTTGTGCATTTTGTTCCTAAAAACCCATTTGAGACCAACAACCGAAGCATCTGGAGGAGTTGGAATGAGGCGCCAGACTTTGTTCCTTTCAAATTCGTTTAGTTCATCTTGCATTGCTTGCACCCAATCAGAGTGATCGAGGGCAGTGTTAACTGTCTTCGGTTCAACTTTTGATACGAATGAGTTAAACATACAAAACTCAACCTTTGAAAATAAGGATGTCTGTTTTTCCTTCAGTTTTGATCGGGTCAGAACCTTTTCAGATACATCACCAACTACTTGAGAGATAGGATGATCTCTAGTCCATTTGATAAGAGGAGGGTAATTTGGATCAAAGGTTGGATCTAGTTCAGCGTTAATCATTTCTTCTGGCTTAGATTGGCTATCGTAATCAAGCGTCATATCATCATGTTCTCCCTCGATTGATATGCTTTGAGAACTTTGAGGTTCAGGGGTTTCTTGTGGTACTGAGCTTTCAGGCGTTGAAGCACCTTCGGTTGGAGAGGTACCTTCAGTTGGAGTTGTAGAAATTGGCTCCCCCTCGACATGTGAGCTTGGCTCCCCCTCGACTGAAGCATTGTTGGATGGAGGGTCATCAGTGGGCGATCCTCCTTCATGCATTCTTCTTGCAGCATCTTCGACAATTCGCTTCATATGATCAACTTTGTTGTCTGCTGCGCCTGCTTCTGAGAGAGAAGCTTTCTCTGCTTCGTCAAAGAGTTCCAGAAATTTATCATATAAGTTAGCGATCGAGACTGTGACTTGGCTAGTTTGAGGAAAGATTTCCCCAGCGGTGTCTTCTTTGGCCTGTAGCTTCTTGATATAGCTATCGTCAAAGGTCACGTAGTATGTCTCTTCAATTCTTCTCGAACGCTTGTTTAGGACCCTGTACGCCTTGGATGTGGGCGAGTAACCCAGAAAAATTCCCTCGTCGGCTTTGACATCAAACTTGTTGCGGTGTTCTTTAGAGTTAAAGATGAAACACCTTGAGCCGAACACATAGAAAAATTTCACATTGGGCTTTCTGTTGTTTAGTATTTCATATGGTATGAGCGTGAATCGCTTGTTGAGATAGGATCTGTTCTGTGTAAAACAAGCAGCAGAAATAGCGTCAGCCCAAAAATAAAGAGGTAAGGAAGCGAAACTTAGCATAGTTCGGGCAGCTTCACACAAAGATCGGTTTCGTCTTTCGACTATTCCGTTCTGTTGTGGTGTGTAGGGAGCTGAGAAATTGTGACTAATTCCCTTTTCTGCAAGAAATTCTTCAAACTCCCTGTTCTTGAATTCAAGACCATTGTCGCTCCTGATGTTGCAAACGACTTTCTTGAGCTGCACTTCAATTTGCTTGATAAACACTTTCAACTTTTGATTCGCTTCAGATTTGAGCTTTAGAAAGAACACCCATGTAAATCGTGAAAAGTCATCAACAATAACAAGAATATACTTGCTACCACCGATGCTTTCGATAGATGAAGGACCACACAAATCGATATGAAGTAATTCGAGTGGTTCAACAACTTTTGTGTTGATTACAGATGGGTGACTTTGACGACTCTGCTTCCCCATTTCACATGCAGCACACAAATGCTCTCTGTCGAACTTGAGCAATGGAAGACCCCTAACATGACCTCCAGTGACAAGTCGGTTGATATCTTTAAAATTGAGATGAGAGAGTCTTCGGTGCCACAACCAGCTTTCGTCGGATTGAGCTTTTGATAACAGGCATATGGCTGGGTTTCCTTTGATGGGTTTCATGTTTAGAGGAAACATTTCACCCTTTCGCTCTGACTTGAGAATCACTTTCTTTGTCTTTTTCTCTATGATTTCAGAACCTTCATCATCGAATGAGACTTTGAGACCTGTACCTCCAACAAGCTGAGATACACTGATGAGGTTGTGTTGGAGTCCTTCCACATAAGCCACCTTCCTTATAGTAAAGTCCCCATTTGTTATCATTCCGTATCCTTTTATGGTGCCGAAAGAGTTATTTCCAAAGTTGACGTTGCCACCATTTGCAAGAGATCTGTATTCCCTGAGCTCCTCTTTCCTCCCTGTTATGTGACGCGAGCAGCCACTATCGATGTACCATTCTTCGTCAAACTGCTCGTCACTTATAACCTGCAAAAATCAGGCATATTTAGGAACCCAAAGTTTCTTGGGTCCACGTGAGCTTTTCATGGGAACGGGAACAACAAGAGAGATGTCAACTAGATATGTTCGTTTAATTAGAGTTGTTTCATCTTTCTTTTTAATGGTAAAAACTTTTATTTTGTTAGGATTGGGTGCGTTCGGTTTGGACTCTGGTTTGGATTCATTGACCTTCTGCTTTCCCTTTTGTTCAGCTGACGGATGAGAACGGACAGAATTTGCATTAGAGTAAGATTGAGATGAATTGGTAGACGAATTAGAAGAGGTAAAAGAAGTGGGTTTAGATGGAGATAGCTTCTTGACTGGAGTCTCTAGGTGACCCTTTTGCTTTTGATTATTGGAGGGACTGACCTTAGAGTCTTGTTCGCTTTTGACTTCAGAACCGAACCTTTGCTTTCGGTTGGAATCGTCTTGTGAACCGAACCTTGGCTTTCGGTTGAAGTCTGTCTCTGGACCGAACCTTTGGTTTCGGTTGAAGTCTTTTTTAGAACCGAACCTTTGCCTGCGGTTGGTATTTTCTCGTGAACCGAACCTTGGCTTTCGGTTGTTGTGACTTTCAGGCTTTCCTACAGGATTGTTTTCATACTTCAGATTCTTATCTTGGTGTGAGAAGTATGCATTCTGGGATTGCCAAAATTGTTTCCTTTCAGAAAGGTTCTTCCTGTATCTTTGGTTCCTTTCTATCTTCCTATCCCTCATCTGCTTAGGTTGATGATGAACATTCGCTTTCGTTTTCGGTTTCTCCTTGGCTGGTTCCTTTTGAACTGAAGGAGTTTTGCATTGAGATGAGGGAGTAGAGGGAATGTCTGAAGGAGTTTCACTTTGAGCTGAGGAATCGTCTTCTTTTGCTGATCTTCCATCCTCCTGAGGAATATCTTTCGTACCACTGGTGCTTAGCTCATTGAAATTGTCTGGTTTATTCAAGGGTTCAGGTATGTATCTTCCTTTACTCATCCCGGAGGTTCTTTCAGATAAGCCAACGGTTTCGTTTGCATTATCTATTGGAGCTTCCCAGAAGTACTCGTCGCAGCCATCAGCATTGTCTTCGTTTACAATAGCTGTGAGTTCAGCTGTTTGATATTCGGTTACTCCAGTCACCTTGTATACTTGATTCGGAGTGGTCCTGACGTTTTGATACACAACTACTTTCTCTGCTAATTTCGAGGACTTTTGTTGGGACAAACGAGCAAACTCCACTGAATTTTCAGAAATAAGATTCTTGTGGTTTTCAGGTTCGCTTTTAACAAATTCTGAGTAGTTAACCGTGTCCTCTACAGAAATTTCACTCATGTTTTCGTCCTCGTCAAGCTCAGATGCATTTTCAACATCAATTTTGTTTTCTGAGCTTACGTTAGCGTTTAAAGAGTCAAATTTTTGTATGGTTTCGGTTCTCAGGTTTAAGTCTATTATTTTCATCCAAAAGATTTTTAAGCATGTCCTTGTGGTCCTTGGATTTAATGAAGGACTCAATTTTGTCTAGTCCATACATGTAGGTCGGATTAACATCATCAGACGATATCACACTCTCACAATTATAGGCTTCGGCATCGATTTCATCCTCCTTAAACTCAAGGAAGGGCAAAATCATGCGATGGATCTTTTGGCCTATCTCACAATCCAAGTGAAGCTGAGTAATATTAGAATATAAACGTTTAGCAATTAAACAAAAAACATTCCGCTGTTTTAACAATTTTAAATTGTCTCTTTGCAAATAAATGTTTTTGTCTTTAACTTTAACTAATTCCGATTCCTTTAACTCGATCCACATTCTCCGCTCCTCACTCTTCGACGTCACCCTGCGTAATTGATCAGTTAGGTTAGAATTGGTGACACGAGTTTGGGTTAAGCTACTATCTAGATGAGAAATTCTTGTATTAACGTTTTTTAATTCTTTCTCATATGAGGATGTTGGTACTTTAGATGAAATAAAAACAGATTGTACCTTCTTTATCAGTTCATCGAGCTCATTGAACTGCTGGCTCAGTGGTTTGGCCGTAAAGCACATGTCCTCCTGCACCTTCGGTCCATCGCTTCCACCATCGGTGTTGTATCCTCTCATTTGAGATACGTCAGTCACTATGAAGCATCACTATGAAGCCTCTTCCTCCACTGCTTTCCTCCTTAGCCACATAAGCCTTCCCATGGGTAGGCTTCCTCACTTCATCGTCTTCTGAGTCGGTAGACCAAACTTCCGTGCTACCGAACTCGTCATCATTAACCGAACCCTGCACAATAAGAGCATTAATAGAAGGGTTAGCGGTAGACTTCTTCTTTCTCAACTCATCCAGTCTCTTCTGCAACACAGCTTCCTTGTCATTTCCATCATCCTTTTCAGTCATCTTCTTAAGAACACAGTCCTTAGCATAGTGGTTTTTCCCACCACAGTAGAAACAGCTTACTCCGAAATCGCCATCCACCTTCGGTTCTTTCTTGGGCTCCTCAGCCTTCGGTTCATTGTTCACCTTTTTAGAACTGTAACTCCCCTGCCAGTTTCGGTTTTTGTTGCTGGGGAATCTCTTCTTTATGAACCTCTTGGGATTGGACACCATCATGGCATAATCCTCAGACGTGATGTCATATTCCTCCAAGTTGAGGTCTTCATCCTCCATCACAACTTTACTTTTAGATAGGAGGGCCAACGAACCAAGACTCGAAACGACATTCTTCTCTTGTAGCACAATCTTCTCTTGGGACTTGAGAATACCCACCGGTTTCGCCAAAGCGTATGATTTAAACTGCTCATGGGCTTTAACTGTGGAAAGCACTGCTCTCCATTCAGACCTCAGTCCATTCAAGAAATTAACCTTCTGTTCGATAAGCTTCCTTTCAATATCGTGTTTGATCATCTTGCTGAGAAGATGATTGAAGCGATCAAACGTCTGGGTCACAGTTTCTTCGGCTCCTTGCCTGAATTCTCCAAACTCAGATAAGAGCAAGGTTTGGATAGAATGTTCAAGATCCTCGTCTGTGGAATACAGTTCGCGAAGTCTATCCCAAACTTCCTTTGCTGTCGTGCATGAGCTGACCAATCTGAATGTGTCGGACTGAAGGGCGAATCTGATCAACCTTAACGCCTTGATATTGCACTGGAATTTGTCCTTTTCATCTTGTGCAATATCCTTCACATCCTTCAGCAGATCGTTGTACTCCTTTTGTGTCTTAATAATCCTGGACATTGCATAATGAGAAAATGGTCCATTAATGATAGCATCCCATATGAGGTACCCATTATCCTCAGATCCAATCACGTAGTCTTCGAAGTGATGCACCCATACTTCATAGTCATGGGTGTATAAGATTGGAATCTTTGTCGTCGAACCGATGCTGTTGGAAATATTAATAGGGTTTGATTGCGTCTCATCCATAATGATCGAAAAAACCTGTTCAAAGATCAGACTTGTAATAACTCAGATTAGGGCAAAACAATAAATATTAAGATACGTCAATAATGAGATGACGGCTCAATAAATATTATTAATTGCAGAAAAACCCTAATGGAAATCTTTTTCACATAAAAGATGTGTATCGATTACACAGCCTCCCGCTCTGATACCAATTGATGTGATTAAAATAACCTTTAATCTATGAAGATCGATTAGATCTTGAACAAGTATGTAAATATAAAACTGTAAGAACGTAATAATAAGAACAAGGCAAGATGGAATCAAATGAGTCGAATGATTAAACAAAATCCTCAGAAGAGCTCGATTAAGAACATCAACTACAGAGGATTGGTAGGTTACAAGAACGATTAAAGAAACCTGGAAATACTATCGTTAAGCTCTAAATCGTTAACCTAATATGCATGCAAGCATGAACTTATATACAATACATAAAAGGCTCTCGGTTGGACAGGCCCAAACCGGAATATAAAACAGCTATATTATCGAGCCCAAAAGACGCAATCTTCAAAATAATCTTCAGCCCAACATCATCACCTTCAGTGGTATCAGAGCCTAGGCTTGTTTGTTTGATAGTTGATGCAAAATAGTTGAAAAAGTCGAAAAACTTGCTGTCTGCCTGATGAACTCGCTGAGTCCACGGGGGACTCGCCGAGTTCATGTGTATCTTCAACCTACTCGCCAAGTAGGTTCATGAACTCGGCGAGTAGAAGCCACAGAATGCAGATTTTCGACTTTAGTTGCTGGAAATGGACTAGA
Organism: Lactuca sativa; assembly: GCF_002870075.4. NCBI lineage: Eukaryota > Viridiplantae > Streptophyta > Magnoliopsida > Asterales > Asteraceae > Lactuca > Lactuca sativa. The sequence continues at coordinate 304,195,034 of NC_056630.2, read as the reverse complement.
AACATTACCCTAAACTGTTTTGGTACTTGAAAACTTGTTTTAGATGGTGTAATGTCTTTGCTAATCCATTTACAACAACTTGTTATCAAAATTATAAAGTTTTATGTGTAATTTTTGATTCATGAAAGTGTTCATATTCATGTTCTTGATCTTATGATGTTTAGATGATCATAGGAATTATTTGTAACCTATGTGGTAGCTTAATTCTTGATCATAATGTGTTTTAATGGAGTCCATAACTTGTCCTCAAGTTATGGAAAACCAAGAGTCACACATGAATTAAAACCATTAAAAGAACACAAGAGTAAGAAAAATGAAGAGTTTTCATTTTTATTACTCTATTTAACTCATAAGTTACAAGAAATGAAAAGTTTTGAAAGTTTACAAAACTTGCCCTCAAGTTTTGGAACAAGTAAAGTCATATTAAAAACTTTAGTTCCAACCCTTAGAATTTTAAAAGTTAAAATTCAACCCTTATACTTATAATATTATAAGTTAATAATATATATATATATATATATATATATATATATATATATATATATATATATATATATATATATATATATATATGTATAAGATTAAAGTCGTCTTACCGCTAGTACGCCTCATTCACGAAGCCGGTCTAGAAGGTGGGTATAAGGTTGTTGCCTATAAAATGGCAACTTAATGGGTGTCCACTCTCACCCACCGCTTGCTTGACTGGTGGAGGGTCGTTAGCCGAATGGGTAAGAGAAGGACTTATAAATTCTCATTAAAAGTATGATGAATTTTATAAAGTAACTAAATGTTTTATTAAATTCCCAATCTTAGTTACTTTAGGAAAAATGTGAATAAGGTGCTAATCCATGAAATTACACTTTACACTTTGTCTGAGTCATTAGTGGAGCGTGAGTGGTTAACCGGCACACTAACTTGGACTTAACAAGGTAGGTAAACAGTGACTTAATATTTATCATAGTATCGATGGAGCGTGTGTGGTTAACCGGCACATCGATTGAGGGGTAGTTTATTAAGGGTACCAAGTAATTTGCATGGTTACTTCACACCTCGTTTTGTGATCCTCGGCATCCCAGTCACAAAACTTGGAGGGCACACTCGAGATTGAAACATGTCTTTGAAAAGTTCATTGAATCTCAAAAGAATCTAGGAGTTTCTTAGAACCAAATTAAATATTTTAATATTTCAACTTTGGTGGAAATTGGTGAATCGTCATTCACATACCTTTCAAATATGTTATTAATTAGATTACGGCATACCTCTTCTAAGTATAACATATTGTGATTGGGTCCCAGCCTTAATACTACATTTGGGTGTTTTATTAAGGACTATCTCAATATCTAAACTAATCCTTCTTTCTTCTCTTATCAGATGTCTGCAAACAACGCTGCTTCTGGCTCTAACCCAGTGGCTCCTTTTCTCTTATGAACTTGTATGGGAAAGTCACTTTTGATGGATCCAACTTTAATGAATGGATCAGAAACATCAGAATGATTACTTCCTACGAGGACAAGGAATATATCCTCGATAAGGAGCTTAAGGAGATTGATGATACAGTTGCTACTCCTCAAGAGATCGCTGAGTTTAGGGTACATGAAAGGGATGCCACCAAAGTGGCATGCATCATGATGGCCACTATGATCGCGGATCTCCAAAAATCCTATGAAGATTTCTACCCCTATGAGATGCACCAAGACTTGATGGAAAGATACCATCGAAGTACTCGTCAAGAGAGGTATGAAATCATCTCCTCCATGATAACAACTCGCATGAAGGATGGTGAACCCATCACGGGCCACATGCAGAAAATGCAATGATTTGTGGACCATTTGCTAAAGCTAAATGTGAACTTCCCTGAGGAGCTTGTAATAGATATCATTTTGCACTCCTTACCTTCATGTTATGATCAATTCCGCATGACATACCACATGAACAAGGAAGAGGTCACACTCAGCAAACTTCAAGGACTCTTAAAGACCGCGGAAAGTGGTCTTAAGGGTAAGGCGATTGTTACTCCTACTCCTACCAACACCGCCCCTGTCTTGGCAATCTGGAAAGGACGAGGAGAGAATAAAAAGAGTTCTTCAAAGGGTACCAAGGTTAGGACCCTTGATGGCTCTTCTTCAAGTGGAGCCAAGAAAGGTTTCATCACTCCTTCTTCTGACCCAAAAGAGGCTGAATGCTTCTATTGCCATGAAAAGGCACATTGGAAGCGGAACTGCCCAAGCCCCAAAGTACCAGCAAGATGTGAAGGATGGGAAAGTTAAACCCAACCATGCAGGTATTTATAGTATCATTACTAATAACTCATCCAATTCTAACTCTTGGGTCCTTAATACCGGTTGTGGTATTCATATTTGTTGTTACTTGCAGGGACTAAGAAGAAGTGAGAATGTGGAGCAAGGAAGAATAAACTTAATCATAGGGAATAGGAAAGTTACACCTGTTACCAAGATTGGAGTTTATACTTTGTCGCTAAGTAGTGGATTAAATTTGGATTTGAATAAATGTTGTTACTCGCCAGAAATGGCAAGAAATATTATTTCCTTTCATGCATTGTACAAACAAGGGTTTACCTTTTCATTTAATAATGAAGTTGGTTCTATTTATGCTTTCTTTAATAATGTACTCTATTTTAAAGCATTACCTTATGATGGTGTGTATGAAGCTGTGTCTGTTGTAGATAACTTAGGAAATAATGTATTGTATATTGATTCTATTAATAATAATAACTTGGATAAAGCATCATTACGACATTTTCGTCTTGGACATGTAAGCAAGAAACGCATAGGCCAACTCCAAAAGGATGGAGTCTTGGAGTCGTTTGACCTAAATTCAGATGATAGTTGCGAATCATGCTTACTTGGAAAAATGACAAAGTCACCCTTCACAGGATCTTGTGAGAGGGGAGAAGGTTTGTTGGACCTTGTACACATGGATGTGTGTGGACCATTCAAACATGCCACAAGGGATGCTAATCGTTATTATTTGACTTTTACTGATGATTACAGTAGATATGGATATGTCTAATTAATCAAGCATAAGTCAGAGACTTTCGAAAGGTTTAAGGAATTTAAACAGGAAGTCGAGAATCAATTGAGCAGGAACATTAAGATGCTTTGATCCGATCGAGGTGGTGAGTATCTTTGTTCAGAGTTCCTCGACTATCTTAGGGAATGTGGGATTGTCTCACAATTGACACCTCCCAGGACACCACAGTTGAATGGTGTAGCTGAGAGGCGTAATCGAACCTTGTTGGATATGGTTCGTTCCATGACGAGTCGAGCTTCGCTACCAATCTCATTTTGGGGGTATGCCTTAGAGACTACCACCCATATCCTTAATCTAGTCCCTACAAAGAAAGTTGCCAAAACTTCTCACGAGATGTGGACTGGTAAAGTACCCAACCTTGACCACATCAAGATTTGGGGTTGCGAGACTTTTGTGAGGCTCGATACTCATGACTAGCTAGAACCCCGAAGCGAGAGGTGTATATTCATCGGCTACCCACAAAGATCCTTTGGTTACCTCTTCTACAGACCTAGTGATAATGTGGTCTTTGTAGCAAGAAGAGGAGTGTTTCGAGAGAGAGAGTTTATAAGCCAAGGAGACAGTGGGAGGCAAATTGATCTTGAAGAAATTCAAGAGTCAAGTGGTGAAGGAACTTCAAACGCTAGCCCTCAACTTGAGGAGGAAACTCCCGTTGAGCCAATTGACGAGTCTGTACCTCTGAGACGTTCCACGAGAGTTAGGAATGCACCTGAGCATTACTATGGTTTCTATATTATTGCGGAAGGTGAGACACTTATTAGTGATGAGACACTAGTAGGTCTGGATGAGCCTAACAGCTACACGGAAGCCATGGCAGGCCCTGAGGCTGCTAAATGGAAAGAGGCAATGGATAGCGAGATACAGTCCATGTAAGACAATCCAGTTTGGAACTTGGTTGACCATGTACCTGATCGTAAGGTAGTTGGGTGCAAATGAATCTTCAAGAAGAAGACCGACATGGATGGTAATGTACACACTTATAAGGCACGACTAGTTGCAAAGGGTTATTCTCAAACTCCAGGAGTTGATTATGATGAAACCTTTTCACCAGTGGCCAAGATAAAGTCTATTAGGATTCTGTTAGCCATTGCTGCGTTTCATGACTATGAAATATGGCAAATGGATGTCAAAACCGCTTTCCTTAATGGAAAGTTGGCTGAGGATGTTTACATGGTTAAGCCAGAGGGTTTTGTCAGTACAGAGTACCCCAACAGAGTGTATAAACTCGAGAAATCCATTTATGGATTGAAACAGGCACCTCGCAGATGGAATCTTTGCTTTGATGAGAGACTCAAGGAATTTGGCTTTTTAAGGAGTGAAGATGAATCTTGTGTCTATATCAAGGCTAGTAGTGGGAGCATAGTCAGCTTTTTGGTACTGTATGTGGATGACATACTACTCATAGGAAATGACATCCCAACCCTGCAGGAAGTAAAGTCCTGGCTTGGGAAGTGTTTCACTATGAAGGACCTTGGTGAAGTAGCCTATATCCTAGGGATAAGGATTTTGAGAAACAGGAGTAAAAGACTAATTGAACTTAGTCAAAGCACCTATGTGGACAAAGTGTTGAAAAGATTCGACATGCATAACTCCAAGAAAGGTGAGTTACCCATTCAGAGTAATGCAAGATTGAGTAAGACACAAAGCCCTAGTACTGAGCCTGAGATAGCAGAAATGAGTCGACTACCTTATGCTTCAGCTGTAGGATCGATCATGTATGCCATGACGTGTACTCGACCTGATGTAGCCTTTGCTTTGAGTATGGTTAGCAGGTATCAGGGGAACCCTGGCAAGGCACACTGGACTGCGGTAAAGAAGAACCTCAAGTACCTGCGGAGGACTAAGGACTGGGTCCTTACCCTCGGTGGGAGTAATGACTTGAGAGTTGTAGGGTATAGTGATGCTAGCTTCCAGACTGATAGGGATAATTTCTGATCTCAGTCGGGCTGGGTCTTTACCTTCAACGGAGGAGCAATCACTTGGAAGAGTTCCAAGCAGGAGATAGTGGCTGATTCCACTTGTGAATCAGAGTATATAGCAGCGAGCGAGGCAGCAAAGGAGGCTATATGGCTAAAGAACTTCATCGGAGACCTTGGAGTTGTACCAGCTATAAAGGAGCTAATGGAGATTTTCTGTGATAACAATAGTGCGGTTGCCTTAGCCAAGGAACCAAGAGATCATGGGAGATCCAGACACATTGATAGAAAATATCACTTCATCAGACATCGAATAGAAGAAGGAATCCTCGTGGCAAAGAGTGTATCATCGGATGAGAACCCAACAGATCCCCTCACGAAGGGACTGAGTAGGGTTAAGCATCTCCAGCATGCTCGGAGCATAGGGCTGAAGGATGATATACGTTTTAGTAGTTAGATAAATTATGAAATTTGTAAAGTGTAATTGACATTAGATGATGAATAAAAGGAGTTTTATTTATGAGTAAAGTGTTGCTATCTCTTGTCGATCGTTTACTATATTTCTTTTGCATGTTTTGACCTCCAGAATAATTATGTTTGGTATATCATATTATTCAAACCTCCACAGTCGGTCATATGTCAGAAGTAGATATGAATCAAGGCTGTCATGATTGGTTGCAGAGGTCTAAGGTGTTGGACATGGCTACAACAATCATGAGTGCTCATAAGTTCTAAGTATTGGACTCAACCCACACTCACTGTAATCACTTCATGGAATTTATCTCGAGTGATCGTGAGACGGTAATATCATATAAGTCTTCAAACCTAGAGATATGATTTGTTACTTACAAATTGGTTATGCATTGATTGTACGAAAATGCATTGGTAACTCGATGTTATAAAACGTTCCTTTGTGTATAATTCAATGAGTGGTAGAACAAACATATGAGCCGAAGTTTATCTGTTCCTTCTAGGATTAGAAGCGATAACTGGGCCTCTCGATAATTTTGTTTTGACCTATGTATCGGGCCCGGTCAGAACTAAATTAATGTGCTCAGTTGAGTTCTATGTCAAACAAACTGGAAATCGGGAAGCAAATGCTGGACAATAAGTAAGACTATGTTCCATGTATTTGTTCGGTTGATATCTAGAACAGAGGATTATATGATCACTTATATAAAATGGCGCGTTCTAGTTCAACAGAGTTTAAAGAGCTATGATTGCTGATCGGTTCCTGAAGTCATACTTGCAACTATACTTATTAGACTTATCCAAGTGGGAGACTGTTGGATATAGTGTCTAAGTCCATAACTATATTTGGTATGTACTTGACCCGACCCGACATGGTCAATTTGGGTTGCACTTCACCCGAACAATTTATGGATAATCTTTTGAGGATAGTACAAGTTATGATTTATTAATATATTATAAGTTCTAATATATTAATATAAGATCATATTATTTAATTAGTATTGATCTATAATTAATCTAGGATTAATTTAGAGATCGAAGATATTACTAATAAAATATGGGCTTCTATATTTATATAGTGTGGGCTAATGCTTATTTGGAATGGGCTAGGCTTGCATGGAAAGTCCATGGATACTCCATGGAGCTTTAACCCATGGATCTCCTGGAAATGAAGAGACATGGGTATTAGGGTTTACATGGATGTAACCCTAATCCACCACATTATATAAAGGAGGTTTTGGTTCTTGAAATCACACTAGTTGAGGTGAGTAAAGCAAGAGGGCCGATTTCAAGATAGTTGTGGCTATTCTCTCAAAGTTCCAAGTTTGTGGTGATTTGTGACTTCCATTTGAGGCATTCACACTATTGGTGCTAAGCTCTAAAACTCCAAGCAATCAACTACTACTACAAGGTAAGTATTTCTACTAGCTTTATTTGATTCATGTTCCCCATGCCATGCTTGTTAGGATATGAACCTTGGAAAAATAATTATTTGCATGTATCTTAGACAAACATAGATCCAAGGTTTATTAGGGTTGCATGTACACTTAGGAAGTGTTAGAAAGCTCAAAACCCTTCAGTATCCTAATAGAGGCATAGTCTAGGGTGAACTTGAACACCTATGTAATCGTTTCATGAAATAATATAAAACCTTCATTTTGTTATCCGATGTGTTAAGTTGTTGTGTGGTTTTCTTGTATGGTGACATGGAAAAACTGCGAGATAATACTTGGGACGAGTATGAGTAGGTGTGAAAGGTAGTAGAGGCTTGTACTACCGGAAGCACAGGACTCACGCTTGGATCAGGGAAAGTCACAAGGTTACCAAGAAGCTAGTAATTGATACCATTTTATTCACATATGTCCTTACCATCGTTTCGGTAATGACTAAGAGGATGATCGTTATTCCGACCCTAGTGGTCATATCGAATCGAGTCCGACTACGATGAGTATGTTACGTGGTTCAGAGAACCAAGTTTGATGTAGCATCTGACTTAAGCCGGAAGATTGAAATAAAAGATAATCAAAGCGATCGGTAGAGGTATCGTGATAGTTTCTTGTAACTAGAAATGCTACCTTTTAAGATGTGATTAGAACATGAAGAAATGTATAGTCTATTCTGAAAGATTGTAAGAGACCTGAGTCTAAGCGTGGGACATACGATGATAAGTCATTAGAATATGACACATCGGTCCATTTTAGTAATAAAATAACTTATCTTAAGTTTGTTAAGAACAAGAAGCAGTCTCCAGTAAGGATCGAGATTATAACTTGAAGGTCATAATTTGGAGTCTAACGTGAGATAGGGAGCAAGTGCAAGATCGAGCACCGCCTGCAATCACGAAGTCTTAGAGTTAGATACTCGTTTGAAGAGACATCAAAGTTCCGGTTATTACTTAGGATGAAGAGATAACATATGGATTCATCATGTGAGCCCTGTTTCGTTGTTGTTTCCGAGACGTAATCATCCTAAAGGGGAGATAATTGTAACGTCCATAGATCTGGGCTAGTCAATTTGGAGATAATACAAAAGATTATTTAGAATAAATAATATTAACCAAGTTGTAGAATATGTCTCAAGGGTTCCGTACATATAAAGAACGCCGAAATCCGAGCTATAACGAAGAAGTTATGGCCCGTCGAAGTTTTACGGCAAAACCGGCACGACACGGGGAGACGTAAATAGCGAATTTTTGATAAAGGAATTTTTAGCCTTAGTGATATAAATAAAAATTGTAGTATACATTAAGCCAAGAACATAAAAAAAAAGAACGCCCAAATCTGACTTCGTTTGAGGAAGTTATGAATTTTCTAAGATTGGGCATAACAGTGCACTGCCCGAAACTCTGATTTTAGTTCGAGTGGTTTTTGGCCTACACGACCTAAATGAGAATTTAAGATCTCATTAATAGGAACTCAACGGTAAAAAGACAGACGAAAACAAAGTCCGTATGTAGAAGTTATGAATTTTACGCGGACATTTAACAGTATAATCTCCTCGTACTGTTAAATTTAGGATCGGTCGAGAATTAGCTGACGGAGTAAAAATGAAAGTTGTAAATCTTATTTTTTTCCTATGCATGGATCCAAAGAACGTCAAAAACGGAGCTCATATGTGAAATTTATGGATTTTAAAAGTCGGAAGTGTGTTGTGCGAAAATGGGTGATGTGGCACAATCTTGGCCATTGCTTTCTCCCCAAGTCTTGCCACTAGATGGTGACATGTGGCACCAAGATCACCCAATTTTCACCCTATAAATAGAACCTCTCCCACCCTCATTTTCTTCACACCTTTCTCATTCTTTTTTCTCTTTACTCTCTCTCTAGAACCTCTCTCTAGCCCCGAAACCCACCGAAAAACCTAGGCAACCTCCCTAGCACAAGGCGGAAGCCCCAGAGTGCTCGACGACTCTGAGAAGAAGAACTTTTCAGCTTGCGAACGCTGCTCCAAGCGAAGCCCGGTTTTCTATAAAACCCGCTGTAGGTGAGCTATGCCTACGCTACTTTTAATATATCGTTTATTTAATTATTGTATTATTAGAAACTTATAATAAGTACTTGGGCTATTATTCTGGGTTATAGCAGTATTGTTTAACGTATAAAATTTCCAATACATCTGAAAAACCGCGTAAATCAATGTGTTTTTAATACTCCATGTGAGATTTATAACCATGCTATTGACTAGAAATGCCTATACACAACGTTCTTCAAGCATTGGAATGTTCTGACGTTTGTCACCCCAAATGGTGGACTGTAGCTAACAGTCAGGGCGCGGGTTGTCAAGCCCGTATAGATCTATACACAAACACCATGCTCCCCATCCAAGGGATTCTGGTATATAATACAGGACTTGAAATGTGTACTCGAACGTACGTGAAGTTAATGTCTCACAAAACTTAGTACAAAAACAGATTTATGTGTGAAAATGTTTGTATAAATGATCATCCCCTAAGACTGGGATAGCTATGAAAAACGACGTGAAATCTTTAGATATGCATTTGACAATATTTTACCCCTTGCTCAACAGGATACAAATGGAGTAGAGTTTCGTAAACTATATATGTATATTTTTGATGTAGAAGACAAGTTTGTAAAGAAAACATATATATGCAGATGGTTATATATATGTATAAATTTTAAAAGATGATTTGGTATGTTTCGTAATTGTTGTTCGTATTCCTACGTTTTTATTAGAAACTCTGCATGAAATAATCCTTAAGTTTGATACTAAGACCTTTTTGTACTTCACTTTTGTAAAAATTGTAATTAAACATATTTAAATGATTGTGTTTTTAACTTCCTTAATGTATAAACATTGTTCAAAATGTTAGAAGGTGTTAATAAATATATAAAGCACTTTTGACAGTTTTACCCTTTACTGTCCCTATTTTTAGAAAACTCATAGAAAAAATCATCGTAAGAATGAGTCTACTTTGTTCCTAATTTTTATTATGATTTTTAGTGGTCTCAAACAAGTGTGAAAATGAGCATATTCACAGACTGGTCCGAAATCACTTCTGAAATGACACACAGTTTTATAAAAATCGCCATAAATTGTAGAAAAATCGTATGAATGCGTGCGAGTAGTCCTTAGGAAGGTATAAAGTTGAAATATTTGCGTATTGTATAGTTTTGAACGATATTAAGTTTAACATGGTCAAAACAGTCCGTGAACAGGACTCAACTTTTCTGTAGAAAGCTGTCATTTAAATTTAAGTTATGTTTACTGTTCTAACTTGTATTCCCCCTCCTTAAAACTTGAAGAAAACATGAAAATGTAGGGGTATGAACTCACTTGAAGGTTTGCAGAAATCGAGATGGAAAACCGGGTAGAATTTCTTCTCGGGAAACGGATTTTTCTCGGGATTCTCAGGAATCTCGGGAGTAAAAACGACCTTCGGGACTTGAGCAAAATGACCGGGGCTTCAGGTTAGCACGGGCATGGAAAACGAGGCAAGAACGCAAAAGAAATGAGAGGAATGGAGCCCTTTCTTCGGAACCCTCGCATCCATTTTATAGGGGTTGGGAACCGCCTCGGTACGTGGGGCGTACGTGTACGTCATGCAAGACCGAGTCCTCGACTGCCTCGGACTTCGGATGGGACAGGGGGTAGCTTCACATAGACTGGGACGTGGACGATCCGAGGCCTAGACCTTGAGTACGCGGCGCGTACGAGGGTACGCAGGGCGTAACTCGGCCCTATTTGATGACTCCTCTTCGGATAATACCAAAGATTTATAATTGAATTTATATTTAATTTAATTAATAAATTTCTAAAATTCATATCTTCTTCATACGAATTTTGTTTTCGATGTTCTTTATATCCACGCGTAGGTGAGACTACACTCTACAACTTTCGTTTAGATTCCATTGGCAAATTTCGAAATTATTTTTATTATTTGATTATAAAATGTCGTGATTAAGGAATTTCTTTAAAAATTCATAACTTCTTTATCTGCCGTTGGTTTTTGCCAGACTTTTTACCGCTGAAATACCATTGTCGAGACCTTCGATTCTCGTTTAGGTCATTCCGATCAAAAGTCGCTCGATCTCCGATTCGAGTTTTTAGCTGTCTGTTGCTAAGCCGAACTTGGAAAAATCTTAACTTCAATATATGAAGCCGGATTTGGGCATTCTTTTTATGTACGATCCCGGTTTAATGACATTAAACATAGTATGTAGGTAAATAGAAACTTTTTGGAAATTTAGTTATCAAAGTTAATTTCATTAACTCAAAAGTGGTTACAATACTTGACCTTTTAGGTCATTACAAAGAGTTGAAATATCGGGTTGTCACATCATCCCCCCGTTAGAGGGAATTTCGTCCCGAAATTTAAAGTAGTAAAGATACTAGTGGATTAGAGAAAAAGATGAGGGTACTTTTGTTTCATCTGATCTTCGCGTTGCCAGGTGAATTCAGGTCCCCGCTTGGCGTTCCAGCGAATGTTCACGATGGGTATGCGACTTTGTTTCATTTGTTTGACCTCTCGGTCCATGATTTCTACCGGTTCTTCCACAAAGTTGAGGCTCTCGTTGATCTCGATCTCGTCGAGTGGAATAACAAGAGTCTCATCGGATAGACACTTTTTCAAGTTTGAGACATGGAAGGTTGGATGTATGTGACTAAGTTCACGCGGTAGGTTAAGCTTGTAAGCCACAGGGCCGATTCTAGCAAGAATCTCGAAAGGCCCTACGTATCTTGGATTTAGTTTCCCACGCTTTCCAAAGCGTATTAAACCCTTCTATGGTGAGACCTTCAATAAAACGTGGTCTCCTACCTGGAATTCCAAAGGTTTCCTCCTTTGGTCAGCGTAGCTTTTCTAGCGGTCTCTAGAGGCTTTCAACCGTTCACGAATCTGAACGATATTCTCTGTCGTTTCTCGTATGATTTCCAGACTGGTGAGAGTGCTTTCAGGAACTCGTCCTTTAGCTAACTGGGGGTCGCCAACCTCAGTCCAGCACAGAGGGGACCTGCACTTTCGACCATAGAGGTCTTCAAACGGAGCAGCCTTTATGCTTGTATGATAACTATTGTTGTATGAAAATTCGACAAGGGGTAAATGGATATCCCATGCCTTTCCAAAGTCAATCACACAGGCTCTCAGCATATCTTCTAAAGTTTGTATCGTTCTCTCACTTTGCCCGTCTGTTTGTGGGTGGTAGGCTGTACTCATGTCTAGCCTAGTCCCCAGGGAACTTTGTAGTGACTGCCAGAATCTTGAAGTGAATCTACTATCTCTATCGGAGATAATGGATATCGGAACACCATGCAGTCGCACAACTTCCCTTATGCAAGTTCTTGTAAGCTTTTCCATTTTGTCAGTCTCCTTGATGGGTAGGAAATGCGCGGATTTGGTCAATCTGTCGACGATGACCCATATGGTATCGAGTCCACCCGTCGTCTTGGGTAACTTGGTTATGAAGTCCATAGTAATCCGTTCCCATTTCCATTCTGGTATCTCTGGTTGTTGTAGTAATCCTGACGGTTTTTGATACTCGACCTTAACCTTAGCGCAAGTAAGGCATTTATTTACGAAGGTAGCAATTTCTGCTTTCATGTTAGGCCACCAGTATAGTTTCTTAAGATCCAGATACATTTTATCTGAACCCGGGTGCACGGAATACCTCGTGTTGTGTGCTTCGGTCATGACTACGTCTCTGAAACCACCATGTTTCGGTGTCTAGATTCGATCCATGAGATAATAAGCTCCACCACCCTTGATTTCTAGATTCTTTTCCATTCCACTCAGGGATTCACCCGCCACATTTCAGGTTGCAAAGCTTCCATTTGTGCCTCCTTGATTTGTGTGGATAAGTGGGAGTGGATAGTCGTAGCCAGAGATTTGACCCTCTGACCGGTGTATTCTTTTCGATTGAGGGCATCAGCTACCACATTGGCCTTGCCCGGATGATAACGAATTTCACATTCGTAGTCATTTAGTAACTCAACCCATCGTCGTTGTCGCATGTTGAGTTCCTTCTGATAAAAAATGTGTTGAAGGCTCTTGTGATCAGTGAAAATAGTACTCTTTGTTTTGTATAAGTAATGTCTCTAGATCTTCAGAGCAAATACCACTGCTCCTAACTCAAGATCGTGTGTCGTATAGTTCACTTCGTGTGTCTTAAGCTGTCGGGAGGCATAAGCAATAACTTTCCCTCTCTGCATAAGAACACAACCCAGTCCTTGGTTTGATGCATCGCAATATACTACGAGATCTTCTATCCCTTCGGGGGGGATAGTATCGGTGCGGTGCACAAGGCCTGTTTCAGTGTTTGGAACTCCTTCTCTTGTTTTGCTTCCCAGGCAAAGGCCACGCCTTTCTGGGTTAATGTAGTAAGAGGTTTCGCAATGCTAGAGAAGTTCTTTATGAATCTGCGATAGTAGCCAGTGAGACCTAGAAATTGACGAATTTTTGTAGGTGTCTTTGGTGTCGACCAGTTCTCGATGGCCTTAATTTTGGAGGGGTCCATGTGTATCCCCTTTTCACTAACAACGTGGCCCAAAAATTCGACTCTTCGAATCCAAAATTCGCATTTAGAGAACTTCGCATAGAGCTTCTCCGATCGTAAGGTTTCTAAGACTTTTCGTAGGTGCTGACTATGCTCTTCTTTACTTCGGGAGTAGATAAGTATATCATCGATGAAGACGATGACGAACTGATCCAAGTAAGGACGACACACCCTATTCATTAGGTCCATGAATACTGCTGGAGCGTTGGTTAATCCGAACAACATTACTACAAACTCATAGTGTCTGTAACGGGTTCGGAAAGGTGTCTTAGGAATATCCTCCTCTAGTACTCGTAATTGGTGATATCCGGATCATAGGTCTATCTTTGAGAAGTAGTTTGCTCCTTGAAGTTGATCAAATAGGTCGTCAATGCGGGGTAGAGGATAACGATTTTTGACAGTAAGTTTGTTCAGTTCTATGTAATCAATGCACATATGGAACGATCCGTCTTTCTTCTTTACGAACAAGACCGGTGCTCCCCAAGGTGAGAAACTTGGTCTAATAAATCCTTTTTGATGGAGTTCGTTAAGCTGACTGGAAAGTTCTTGCATCTCTGCTGGTGCTAGACGATAAGTCAATTTCGCTACTAGGGTAGCACATGGAACTAAGTCGATTCTGAACTCGACTTGGCATTGTGGTGGTAATCCCGGTAGTTCTTTTGGAAAGATATCGGGAAAGTCGCGTACTTCTGGGATGTTCTTGATGTCTTTCTATTCCTGACTTGTATCGACGATGTGAGCAAGGAATGCTTGACACTCCTTCCGTAAACACTTTCGAGCCTGGATGCACGAAATGATGCGAAAGTTTGTACTTGATTTGTCACCGTAAATCACTAATGTCTCGTCGTCAGGGAGATTAAGTCGAACTGCTTTCTCAAAGCACATGATGTCGGCGCGAAGAAGACTTAACCAATCCATGCTGACTATGACGTCGAAACTTTTAATTTGGACTGGCATGAGGTTGATTGGGAAAGAATGACCGTCTAAAGTTAATGTACAACCCATGTATATGTAGTTAGTGGTTTCCGTTCGACCGTTTGCCATTTCTATAGTGAATGATTTTTCTAACTTGCTAGGTGTACGTTTAAGTAAGTGAATAAAGTTCTGACTCACAAAGCTTCTCTCCGCTCCACTATCGAATAGTATGCATGCATATGAATTATCGAGAAGGAACGTATCAGCAACTAAAGTTGGATCAGCTACAGCTTCATCGTGGCCTATAGCCAAAACTTGTCCCACACCGCTGGTGCCTGCTGCCTTTGGGCAGTTCCTCTTGTAGTGGGCCGCCTCGCCACAACCGTAGCAAGTCTGGCCTACACCAGCATTGGGAACTTGAGTGATCAGCTTTGCGAGATCCTTGCAAAAACGGGTTGTGTGTCCCTTTCTGTTGCAGTTGGCGCACTGCATTTCTCGACAAGGTCCATGGTAGTGGTAAGTGAATTTGGTGCACTTTGGAATGTTACCTACACAAGGCTTTGTTGGGTAGGTATTTGTAGGAACGATAGTAGGTACAGTGGCAGCATTTACTGAAACCAGTTGTTTCTTTGCGGACTCTTGGGAAGACCCACCCTTCCCTTTATTCCATACTCTCTTCCTGTTGTTGTTGTTGTTGTTGTTGCTGTTGTTGTTGGTTTTTCCTTTATGTGGTTCTGGTGCAGAAATAGTTGAGTTCTGATGACCTCCGTAGTCAATCAGAGATTGTGCCAGTTCCTTAGCACTTTCAAAGGTGTCAGGTTTGGAAGCTAACACGCTTGACCGTATTTGGGGCGTCAGTCCCCAGAAGTACCTCTCTATTTTCTTGCTCTCGGGAGCAATCATATCTGGGCAAAGGATTGCCAGATCGCAGAATCGGTTGGTGTAAGTTGCTATGTCAGTACCAACCATTCCAAGAGTCCAAAGTTCGTTTTCAATTTTTTGAATCTCTCCTCGTGGACAGTATTCTCTCATCAGCATGATTTTTAAGCTTTCCCAGCTTATGGAATTTGCCACTATCAGAGTAAGTACCTTAACATGGCCATTCCACCATGTCAGAGCTCTGTCAGTAAGTGTGAAGGTTGCAAACTTAACTTTCCTGTGTTCGGGACAGGAGCAGATTTCAAAGACGGACTCGTTTCTTTCAATCCACTGTCTAAATATCATCACACCACCGGTTCCATTAAACATCTGGGGTTTGACATTCGTAAAGTATTTATAGGTGCACACCCGGGGTTGTCCATGACTTTCGCCATGGTTGGAAGGAGGCGTGCCAATTCCCGAACCTGTAGAAATTGGGGTATTGATTTGCGACATGGCAGCCGCCACAGCTGCTGTGACTGCTGCTTGGAACATGACAACATCAAATTGAGGAGGTGGAGGTGGTGGTGGTATAGGTGTTTCCCCACCGTTGTTTCGTCTCGGGTTCCTACACGGAGGCATCCTTCAACTATAGGTTGAAAAGATAAAGATAAGAATTCCATAGAATAGAAAATGTATGTGTCTCATGAACTAAATTGCTGTAGTTCAACAACAGATGATAGTATGAGTCTTAAAATAGAAGAATGAAAGTTATTTGTAAGACTGAAAATATGAAACAAGCATTTGGTATCTCGATGACTTTTCAAGGTTTGAACGAAATACTCAACATAGTAATAATAGTGCCACTTATATTAATATAATAGTTGATACAACGATCATGAAAATTTGATCCTTATAAGGGTCTCCGGTTACAAAGTTCAAGAAATTTAAAGACTTTTAGCCGTGGTCCTAACTTATAACAAAATTTGAGATTTTGACAAGCACTACTTGCGACGTAGGTTGCGCTTGGAGCCTGACTCCGCATCCGATTGCTTTGACTCCATTAGACGCCTATCCAAGGCGGCTTGCTGTTCCCTCAATTCGGCGAGGGCTGCAATCATTTGCGCTTGGAATGCCTCGGTTTGGAGTTGAGCATTGTCTTGCATTTTGTCCAGCCTACGGATGTCGGAAGTGTGAACCTATACTTCCACGTTGACATCCCGAATCTGGCTAGCTTGAACTCCGGATTGATAGGACTGATTGGCTAGTTTGCCTACCATTACTGGGAGTGCCCGATCAGCCGAACCTCCACCGCGGACATCGTAGAAGTCCCGGAACATGCCGTAGGGAGGGCGTAGGTTTTGTTTTTGGCTCCAATGGTGGAGGTGACTTCCCCAGACGGGAGTCAGTCCTTGAAAGTTCCTTACGAAGACGGGAGGTTGTATGGGTGGTGGATTGATTACTTCCGGCTCTGAGTCGGTACCAGAGTCATCATCGACTTCTATGGGTTCCTCGTCCTCCTCGGAATCATCTTCGACCCATCCTCCGTTGCCTTGGTTGGGAAAGTAGGGGTCGTCGGGGTGGTGAAATCCAGCCATTTGACTGTACGAGAAATAGGGTCATAAGAATTGAATAAAGTTGAAACATGCTAGATTTAAACCTGTAAGTTAAACTAGTTTATGTAGCAAATACTCCTATAGTATTTAAATTCTTGTGTTTGATCCTCGTGATGTTTTTGGTAAGTTTGACTTGTTGCTTACTACGAGCATTCCTCGATATACATTGGTCCAATCTTGGGAAAATATAGTTGATCACGCAATATTTGTCCCAAATCTGATTACATATATCGAGTCTTAATCGTAGTGTCAACTTGTCTAAATACTTGTTGTATAGTTAGATATCATGAAAATAATTTGTTTTATGCATGTATTTGTACTTAAATGAACTAACAATTTAAGTTAAACGTAACGCTGCTCAAGCGTAAAAACAAAAGAAAATTGTTTTGTGAAAGAGTATTAGTCCCTTAAGCGTTTATAGTTTGTATATCTTATGTGGTTTGATATACTTAGTTCACTATAAACATTGCTCTGATACCAATCTGTCACACCCCCAAACCGGAACGGCGGAATCGTTCGGGGGCGGATGACTTCATGTGGTAACGTAACAAATGAATACATAGTAAAGAAAGCAATACAACCATCGTATATATAATTGAAAGGTTACATTGTTAAAAGGTACATGTTCAAAACCAATTACAATATGATGCCAAAATATGAATTTAAACTGGCGCCGCAACGTCCCTTCTTCAAAAGCTATTTGTTACCTGTAATTCCAGAATCCCTGGGACATACAAGTAGTTTGAAAGAGTAGATCAGCATTTAAGTTGGTGAGTTTCATAAGTATTAAATGACAATGTTTGTATGAAATGAAATGTTTTGTTCTTGTTTGTTTGTTCCTAGAAAATCCTATATTTTCTACTAGCATAAATGTTGCCTTCTTCCAAGACCAATGTTTGTTTCTAGAAAATGTATGTACGTATAAAATTTCCAATAAGTCTGAAAAACCCCGTAAATCAATGTGTTTTTAATACTCCCTGTGAGTTTTATAACCATGCTATTGACTAGAAATGCCTATACACAACGTTCTTCAGGCATTGGAATGTTCTGACGTTTGTCACCCCAAATGTTGGACTTTAGCTAACAGTCAGGGCGTGGGTTGTCAAGCCCATATAGATCTATACACAAACACCATGCTCCCCCTCCAAAGGATTCTGGTATATAATACAGGACTTGAAATGTGTACTCGAACGTACATGAAGTTAATGTCTCACAAAACTTAGTATGAAAACAGATTTACGTGTGAAAATGTTTGTATAAATGATCATCCCCTAAGACTGGGATATCTATGAAAAACGACGTGAAATCTTTAGATATGCATTTGACAATATTTTACCCTTTGCTCAACAGGATACAAATGGAGTAGAGTTTCGTAAACTATATATGTATATTTTTGATGTAGAAGACAAGTTTGTAAACAAAACATATATATGCAGATGGTTATATATATGTATAAATTTTAAAAGATGATTTGGTATGTTTCGTAATTGTTGTTCGTATTCTTACGTTTTTATTAGAAACTCTGCATGAAATAATCCTTAAGTTTGATACTAAGACCATTTTGTACTTATCACTTTTGTAAAAATTGTAATTAAACATATTTAAATGATTGTGTTTTTAACTTCCTTAATGTATAAACATTGCTCAAAAATGTTAGAAGGTGTTAATAAATCTATAAACCACTTTTGACAGTTTTACCCTTTACTGTCCCTGTTTTTAGAAAACTAATAGAAAAATCATCGTAAGTCAAAAACTGAATCCGCCACCTCTGAGAGTTTATAAAATGAGTCTACTTTGTTCCTAATTTTTATTATGATTTTTAGTGGTCTCAAACAAGTGTGAAAATGAGCATATTCACAGACTGGTCCGAAATCACTTCTGAAATGACAGACAGTTTTATAAAAATCGCCATAAATTGTAGAAAAATCGTATGAACGCGTGCGAGTAGTCCTTAGAAAGGTATAAACTTGAAATATTAGCGTATCGTACAGTTTTGAAAAATATTAAGTTTAACATGGTCAAAACAGTCCGTGAACAGGACTCAACTTTTCTGTAGAAAGCTGTCATTTAAAGTTAAGTTATGTTTAGTGTTCTAACTTGTATTCCCCCCCTTAAAACTTGAAGAAAACATGAAAATGTAGGGGTATGAACTCACTTGAAATTTTTCAGAAATCGAGATGGAAAACCGGGCAGAATTTCTTCTCGGGAAACGGATTTTTCTCGGGATTCTCAGGAATCTCGGGAGTAAAAACGACCTTCGGGACTTGAGCAAAATGACCGGGGCATCGGGTTAGCACGGGCACGTAAAATGAGGCAAGAATGCAAAAGAAATGAGAGGAATGGAGCCCTTTCTTCGGAACCCTCGCATCCCTTTTATAGGGGCTGGGAACCGCCTCGGTACGCAGGTCGTACGAGGGTACGCGGGGCGTACGCGTACGTCATGCATGACCGAGTCCTCGACTGCCTCGAACTTCGGATGGCACAGGGGGTAGCTTCGCATAGACCGGGACGTGGACGATCCGAGGCCTAGGCCTTGAGTACGCGGGGCGTATGAGGGTACGCAGGGCATAACTCGGCCCTATCTGATGACTCCTCTTCGGATAATACCAAAGATTTATAATTAAATTTATATTTAATTTAATTAATAAACTTCTAAAATTCATATCTTCTTCATACGACTTCTGTTTTCGATGGTCTTTATATCCACGCGTAGGTGAGACTACGCTCTACAACTTTCGTTTAGGTTCCGTTGGCAAATTTCGAAATTATTTTTATTATTTGATTATAAAATTTCGTGATTAAGGAATTTATTTAAATATTCATAACTTCTTTATCTGATGTCGGTTTTTGCCAAACTTTTTACCGCTGAAATACCATTGTCGAGACCTTCGATTCTCGTTTAGGTCATTCTGGTCAAAAGTCGCTCGATCTCCGATTCGAGTTTTTAGCTGTCTGTTGCAAAGCCGAAGTTGGAAAAATCTTAACTTCAATATACGAAGCCGGATTTGGGCATTCTTTTTATGTACGATCCCGGTTTAATGACATTAAACATAGTAGGTAGTTAAATAGAAACTTTTTGGACATTTTATTATCAAAGTTAATTTCGTTAACTCAAAAGTGGTTACAATACTTGACCTTTTAGGTCATTACAAAGAGTTGAAATATCGGGTTGTCTCAGATGGGTAGAACTACTCAGCGATTATGAGTGTGAAATCCGTTACTATCCCGGCAAGGCCAATGTGGTAGCAGACGCCCTTATCCGAAAGGAGAGTACAGGCCGCAAAGTGAAGAACCAGATGATGACCATCCATTCCAACTTATCCATGCAAATCCGAGAAGCCCTCAAACCTGAGAACGTTTCGACCGAAGCCTTAAGGGGAATGGATAAGAAACTTGAGATCAGAGGTGACAGAGTCTACTGTTCATGGATCGAATCTGGATTCCAAAGTTCGGATGATTCAGGGAGATTGTCATGGAAGAAGCACACAAGACAAGATACTCTGTTCACCCGGGTTCGGATAAGATGTACCTGGATCTCAAGCAACAATACTAGTGGCCAAACGTGAAAGCTGAGATCGCTACATTTGTAGGCAAGTGCTTGACTTGCGCAAAAGTTAAAGTTGAGTACAAGAAACCCTCGGGTCTACTCCAGCAACCCGAGATACTCGAATGGAAATGGGAGATGATTACCATGGATTTCATCACCAAGTTACCCAAGTGTCCGAGTGGGTACGACACCATTTGGGTAATTGTCGATAGTTTGACAAAGTCCGCTCATTTCATTCCGATCAAAGAATCATACAAGATTAAAAGACTCACGCGAATTCACATCCAAGAGGTAGTCCGAATGCACGGTGTACCTGCGTCCATTATCTCTGATCGAGATAGCAAGTTTACCTCTAGATTTTGGCAGTCTCTTCAAAAGGCTCTTGGAACCAAACTAGACATGAGCACGGCGTATCATCCTCAGACCGATGGACAAAGTGAGAGAACAATCCAAACCCTGGAGGACATGCTTAGAACATGTGTCATTGATTTTGGAAAGTCGTGGGACACACATCTACCCTTGATCGAGTTCTCGTACAATAATAGTTACCACACCGGTATCAAGGCTGCTCCATTTGAAGCCCTCTACAGTCGCAAGTGCAGATCCCCTCTGTGCTGGGACGAGGTAGGGGATACGCAGCTAGCTAAGAGTCGAGTCCCCGACAGTGCTCTCACTGGTCCTGAAATCATCCGCGAAACCACCGAGAACATCATCTGAATCCGGGAACGATTGAAAGCTTCTCGAGATCTCCAAAAGAGTTACGCTGATAACCGTCGAAAACCTCTGGGATTTCAGGCTGGAGACCGTGTCCTGTTGAAAGTCTCACCCTGGAAAGGCACGGTACGCTTCGGAAAGCGTGGGAAACTTAACCCGAGGTACATTGGACCCTTCAAGATCCTCGCCATGATCGGTCCGGTAGCCTATAAACTTCTTTTACCCCATGAGCTCAGTAACATTCATCCCGTCTTCCATGTTTCAAATCTCAAGAAGTGCTTATCCGATGAAACCCTAGTGATTCCTTTAGACGAGATCAAGATCAATGAAAACCTCAACTTCGTAGAGGAACCGATCGAAATCATGGATAGAGAAGTCAAACGTACAAAGCAAAGCCGCATCCCGATAGTGAAGTTTTGCTGGAATGCCAAGCGGGGACCAGAGTTCACTTGGGAGCGTGAAGACTCAATGAAACAGAAGTATCCGCATATATTTCCAGATCCATGATTTGTATCTTGATTTGTATCTTAATTTTGAATTTCGGGACGAAATTCCCTTTAACGGGGGGATAATGTAACAACCCGAAATTTCGCACCATTGCTTGTAACCCTTTTCGTAATCCATTTCAATTAACCAATCGTCGTTTCCAAATTTATTTCCGATTTTGTCAATAAATTAAGTCGTTAATTAGAGATTATCTAATATGACTTAATGGGTGTCCTAGTACATTTAGAACTCATTCTAACACCCCATATTAGTAATCGGAACATTTCTAGAATCGACCATGTCGGGTTACGGCAACTTGGTCGGGTGCGACCAAAAGCCCCGTCTAACGTCGGTATCGGGTAGAATTCCACCGTGTCCAAATCCCGTACACTATTTAAAGTGTTCTAAACTTCCATTTGAAGCTTTTTCTTCATCTCACTATTCTCTCTCTAACCTCTCTCCTCAACCAAAGATTCAAGGTCCAAAACATTGAATTAAGGCTCCAAATCTTTGAGGTAACATCCCCAACTTGTTGTTTAACCTCTTAGGCCTTCAAATTCGTATTTAGTCTATCAATTTGGACCTGGAACATGTGTTTACGGACAAGGAGCATGCTTGGGCCGTAAACACCTAAAAACTTGGGTTTTAAGCAATTTAACCCCTCCAAACCAACATTGGGACTTATATATGACCTTATGGCTTACAAATCCGGACTTAGAACACCCTAAACATGAATTTTGAGGAGCAAATAAGAGTTTACGGCCAAGGAAGGTGCTTGGGCCGTAAACCCCTCAAACATGGGGAGTAAACTCATTTAAACATGTGTAAAAGCCATATAACTCCACCAATAGCCTTGGAATAATTCCTGGAATCATCTAAAAATAGTTTGGGGACCTTAAACATGTCAAACATCCTCCATTTAGGAGTTTACGGCCAAAGCTTCCCAAGAAATAGTTCCAGGGCCGTAAACTCATAAAAACATGTTAAAAGGTGCCCTAAATTCCTACCAAGGCTAAAATTGTTTGGGGACTTTAAGCATATCAAACACCCTCCAAATGAGAGTTTACGGCCATGACACCCCAAGGTCAAGTCCCAGGGCCGTAAACTCCTCTATAGGTGTCAAATGATGCCCAAAACTCATACCAAGACTTGGAAAATTAGTTAGAATCACATGGGATTGTGCTAGCCTCACAAAATAATTATGGATTGAGCTTTGGGGGGGGGGGGATTTTACGGCCGTAAACTCCATGTTTACAGCCGCGAACTCCCATAAATAATATACAAGCGCATTCAATCCATTCCATCATTTCCCATGAGTAATCAAGCCATTTAGCACTCCAAAATACCCAAACATGAGTTCACGGCCGTGAACTCATGTGCGTATGTTGTATGAGGCCGAAAACTCCATAAGGAGTTTACTCTTGAAGAGTAAACTTAATTCCCAAGTCCCTCGCATCATTACACGTCCGTAGATGTCACCCGGGTCACTCCAAACACTCGTTTTGAAGTGTTTTCGCTCATTGGAGTGTAGTATCTCATCTAATTAGTATTTTTAAATCTAATTAGATATATTTGGATATTATTTCATATTACATAGGAATCTCGCGTCTAATCAAGCCCCGAACCAACGTTTAGTGTCCAAAAAAGTTGCGCCTTCTCGTCTGGTGAGTTCATTCCCCTACCCTTTTTCATTATTTTCACTGTTTTCAGGGGGAGAATACAAGCAAAGTACAAGGGATTACTTGTACTCAAAACTTATTTTTTTTACATGTGTGTGTTTCATATCTCATATGCTTTTAACACTGATTATTATAACGGATAACCGTTTGATCATGCAGAACACGTAAACATTTTATTTGTGAAATAGGTTATAAACTGTTATGTTTTATATATTTCACAAATGGTTTTCCATATTTTATCAGTTAAAAGCATGACATTTGAACTTTGAACATAAAAGTTAGTACACTGTTTTGTCCTCGGTAACACTCCACAAAGATACGCGAGTGGAGGATAATCGTATTATTACTAGTAAATTTGTTAATCCTATATAATTGGAGACATGTCCTCGGAGAACATGCCACAGAGAGACGCGAGTGGAGGACCGTAACCGTAACCAGAATCTCTTAGATAGGGAGCATTACTTGAGTGTATAGATCTATACGGTGCTGACTACCCCACACCTGGCTGCTAGCTACAGCCGAACCGAAATGGTTCAAGGGTGACGAAAGTCATAAAGTGATGTGGACTACACATTCGGTAACCAACATTCAGGAAAATATGGGATTTTCCTGGGGAAACATTTGTACATAACCAGAAACGTGTAACAAACCAGATAACTAAACTTTACATTTCACGAGGGTAAACACGTTTTCAGTGTACATCTTTACATTACATTTTGGGATTCAATAACCAACTTTTAAGAAAATATGGGATTTTCTTGGTGTGTAACATTCTCAAAAATGGAAAGGAACTTGTACATTTTTCACAAAACAAAACCGCTTATGAACTCACCAGCGTTATGCTGATTTTCAAACCGCTTGTATTCTCAGGTCAGCGTTAGACATGTACCCGAAGATCCTTTTGTACGAAGACGGTGTGCACAGAAGACTTGTCTCGTTTTGTTTATATATACTATGTATCACAACTGTACAACTTACTTTTGAAATAAATGTAAACTCTTCTATATGTAATGTAATGGTTGTTTTACTTTACTTACTATGTGCATTGGATTTGATACTCAACGTGGAGTCAACCCCGGAAATGTTTCCGCCTTCGGTTTTCGGGGTGTGACAATAGGTGATGATGAATCGGTGATGTAGGATGAAAGATACTATAACCTTGTCTGACAATTTGGAGATGTAGTCATCTACTAGAGTATAGATGGCGACCACAGACTATTCTAGACAACCTGTGGAATCACCAGCAAACTTATAACCTGTAGGTGATGAATTACGAGTCCAGGTGATGTTGTGACTGTATATTCATGTGATGATACTCTAACCCTTACTATGAATTACAAGTTCAGGCGACGTTGTAACTACGTATTCATGCCTTAGGAACGAGCATATAAGGAAATGTGAGGTAAAAAGATGAGAGGTAAACATGATATAGGAGATGACCCTTAAGATAATTCTTTAAGAAATATCAAAGAAGATAACAGGGATGGATAATCGGGTTGATTGTTTGATGTTTAAATATAATAATTATATTATTGTGGGTTGAAAACCCTATGTACTCACCATGTTTCCTAACCTGACCCACTCCAGCTTATTTGTATCACAGGTGTCGATACGAAGCTACTTTGCACTGAGAGATTTAAAAGAGATGTAGATCACTAGTGTAAATGAATATACGTTCTGTTTATGTTTATGTTTCTGTATTGATGATGACATCCCAAATGTTTTAAATGAATAAAAATACGTTTCTGCGAAAATGCTTTGATAACGTACTTATCATGTTTTTCTGGGAACAAATTCCGCAACATTTTTATTTAAAGAAGTACTCTAATTTTTATAAAACATAAACAAAATCGGTCTTTTCTGGCGGTGAAAATGGGGATGTCACATTATAACTTACTGTTACAAAGAAAACATTTCACCTTATTGACTCTTTGGTTTCCGAATGATCGATTCAGGATAGTTGAAATCCGGAGGGTAAAAAGTTGAGTTCCAGATTAAAAAAATTTAAAATGAGATCCGGAGTGAGATCAGTTCAGAGTGAAGCTTGAGTTTCCGGAGTCTAGAGAAAGCTTGCAATTCTGGAGTAAAAAATTATTTGCGATTCCGGGGCATAATTCTGAAATGATGATTTTAAGTTCCGTAGTAAAATATTTAAAGAATTTCCGGAAAAGAATTTGTAAGACATTCCGAAACAAGATTTGAGAAAACTTCCGGAGTGAATTTTGAAAATTCCGAAGTATAGAATGCAATATCTTTCCAGAGTGTAATTTTGGCTTGCCATTATGAAGTATATTCCGAGATGTAAAATGTGATCAAGATGACTATGTGGACTTAGAACAACAAATGATCAGGATGAGCTGTACAACTTAAGATTCAAGTGATGGTTAGAAATAAAGACAAGTAAAATGATCCTTTGTGTTTTGAGAGAGAATAGTTCCGAAAAGAAAAATACTTTTAAGACTGGAACCAATTTACTATCAAATACTTCCATCAAAGAGAACAAGTCTCTTGAAAGAACTGAGGATCTGGCATCATCATACCCATCTTGTTCAGAAAACCATTGAACTTGGTTTCGTCTAATGCCTTAGTAAAGACATCAGCAATCTCATCTTCGGATGGAACAAAAATGAGTTCAATGTTACCATTTAAAACATGATCTTTTATAAAATGGTATCGTATGTCAATGTGCTTCGTCATGAAGTGCTGAATTGGATTGTGTGAAATGGAAATGACACTTTGAGAATCACAATAGATAGGAACGTGTTGAAACCGGTAACCATAATCCAAGAGTTAAGACTTCATCCATAGAACTTGAGAGGTACAGCTGGCAGCAACAATGTATTCCGCTTCGGCTGTAGAGAGTGCAATGCAGTTTTGTTTCTTAGATGACCAACTAACCAATCGACCACCTAAAAATTGATAGCCACCTGATCTGCTTTTTCTATCAAGTTGAAGACCACCAAAGTTTGAATTTGAATATGATCGAATAAGGAAGCTCTCATTTGCTGGGTACCAGATTCCAAGACTCTTTGTACCTTTGAGGTATCGAAAAATTTCTTTCATAGCCAGGAGATGAGACATCTTTAGGCTGACTTGAAATCTAGCACACAAACTTGTTGTAAACATGATGTCCGGACGACTTGCTGTGAGATAGAGCAAAGATCCAATCATTCCTTTGTACTTCTTTTCATCAACTGCTACACCTGAAGGGTCGGCAAAGATCTTGTGTCCAAAGCCGATTGGTACCTTGGCTGAGGCACATGTGTCCATTGAGTACTTTTTGAGGATTTCTGAAATGCACTTCTCTTGGTGGATGAAAATTCCTCTGTTAGCCTGTTTGACTTGGAGACCAAGAAAGAAGCTTAACTCCTTATTCATGCTCATTTGGAATCGATTGATCATAAGTTTTGCAAAGTCAGCAACCATTGATGAATCCGTAGATCCAAAAATGATGTCGTCAACGTAAATTTGAACAAACATGAGATGCTTACAATTTGATCTTCGAAATAGAGTTGGATCTAGAATTCCTCAATAAAAACTTGAATGCTTGAGAAAATCTTTAAGGGTCTCGTACCATGCGCGAGGAGGTTGCTTTAGTCCATAGACGGCTTTTCGGAGTTTATAACAGTGGTTCGGATATGAGAGATTAACAAAAACGGGAGGTTGTTGAAGATATACTTCAGTGTCAAGTTCACCATTAAGAAAAGCACTCTTAACGTCCATTTGGTAAACCTTGAATCCTTTGTGAGCAGCATAAGAAAGAAAGATTCTGATGGCTTTGAGACATACAACTAGAGCAAAGGTCTCATCGTAGTGGAGGCCTTCGATTGGAGTAAATCCACTAGCTACCAATCTTGCTTTCTTTCGAATAATAACTCCTGCATCATCTAACTTGTTGCGAAACACCCATCTAGTACAAACAATAGGCTGATATGGAGGAGAAGGCACGGGAGTCCACACTTCATTTCTATCGAATTTTGCCAATTCTTCTTGCATGGCTGTAATCCAGTCAACATGCTCTAATTCTTCCTTGATGGATTTGGGTTCAACCATGGAGACAAATGCCGAAAAATGACATTCATTTTGAACACTTGTAGCAGAGCGAGTCTATACACCAGCATTAGAATTTCCAATAACTTGGTTGGGAGGGTGATCCTTGGTCCAAGCGTGTAACCTTGGAAGTTTTTAAGAAGCAGATGATCCAATATAAACAGTAGGATTGGGTTGCCCCCCTTGAATGGTTTGAATTTGAGGGTGATGCTCCCCTTGAACTTCTAAACCAGAGAGAATGACATCATCATCACAAGGAAACTCAAAGAAATGTTCGTTTTCATCATTGTTGATAAGATTTGGAGTCATCGAAATCAACAGATGCATCTTGGAAACCTTCTACATTTGATTCAAGTGAGGGTTGGCAATTCTCCCCCTCAACCGGAGAAGGTTGAAATGGTTCGGAATCAAATGGAGAAAGAGAGGGTAGAGGACTGGAAACTGGTTGCATAGTAGGAACGGATGGTGAAGGTTGAATTGATTGAGATTCTGAATCAAGTGTTGTTTCGGAAGGTCCAAACAGGGTTTTGAAATCAACTTCATGAATTATCTGAACATTCGGACATTCTGTGGTTGGAGCATCAGACTCCATAATGTGAGTTGTAACATGCGAGGGAGCAAAATTCCGAATGAAGTTGTCATCAAAGGTGACATCAAAGCTTTCTTCAATAACTCGAGTTCGACGTTTGAGAACTCGATACGCCTTTGACTTCAAAGAGTACCTAATAAAGATTGCTTCATCAGCTTTGGTTTGGAACTTTGTAAGTTGATCACGATTGTTTTTGATGAATCATAGAAATCCAAAGACATGGAGAAACGAAATACTTGGTTTCTGAACATTCATCGCTTCATAAGGAGTCATGTTGAGGCGTCTATTGATGAGACTCCTATTTTGAGTGAAGCATGGAGTTGACACGACTTCATCCCAATGATAGAGTGGTAGATTTGCGAAGTTTAGCATGGATCGAGCAGCTTCAACAAGAGTTCTATTGCGTCTTTCAACCACATCGTTCTGTTGTGGAGTGTACGGAGCTGAAAAGTTGTGGTCAATTCCTTTCTCAGTGAGAAATTTTTCAATGGAGGAATTAGTGATTTCCGAGCCATTGTCACTTTAGATTCTCCTAACTAGGAGTTTGATTAGAACTTCTATTCCTTTGATAAAATTGATGAGCTTGGAGGCTGTTTCTAATTTCAGCCTTAGGAAGAAGACCCAAGTGAACCTTGTAAAGTCATCAACAATCATAAGAATGTATTTCTTATGATGAAGAATCTCTACAGTGGATGGTCCACAAAGATCAATGTATAGAAGCTCCAAAGGTTCCGAGATTGATTTTTCGATTATAATAGGATGACCCTTCTTTGATTGCTTTCCACACTCACAAGCAACACACAAATGATCATTTTCAAATTTGAGAAGAGGTAAACCTCTCACCATTTCACCGGATACGAGATCATTCATGTACCGAAAGTTTAGTTGGCAGAGTTGTGGTTTTCCATAACCAACTGACGTCAGGAATGGTTTTGGATAGAAGGCAAAGTTGCGATTTTCCATTAATCATGTTGATGTCGAGTAGGTACATGTTCTTGTTGCGGTTTGACTTGATTAAACACTCCTTTTGATCTTCAGTCATTACATAGCTATGCTTCTAGCAAAATTCAACACGTCGTTTGATTCAGTGAGCTGAACAACACTTATCAATTATGTTTCATATCAGCTACATTGTCACACCCCCAAACCAGAACGGCGGAAACGTTCGGGGGCGGAGGACGTCATATTCAGTATCATAATAGTTCATAGAAAGGAAAGTACACACCACCATAATATAAATATATTTGAAAAGTTTACATGATTGTATATGTTACATGTTTGCAAAAGAAATCAAATACAATATGGTGATCCAAAATATGTTACTAACGCCAGCGCGTTAGTCTTCAAAAGTAGTTGCTACCTGGTCTAGCGGTTTCCTGAGAATACAAGTTATTTCAAAGAAAAAGTGTCAACATTTAAGTTGGTGAGTTCATAAGTGGTGTTTTGAGAAAATGTATGCCATTTGAAAGTGCTTGTATGTTTTCCAGAAAATCCCTTATTTTCTATTAGATGTATGAAATGAGTTTGAAAGATTGTTGTATGTACTATATGTATTTGAACCAGGAAAATCCCTTATTTTCCTAAAAGTGAAATGCAGTCTCAAATGACCAAGACTGTAAGCTATGAGAAACTATGACATGCTCAAAAGAATGATGTTGTAAATCGTTATTGTACAAAATGAATGTATTTGAACCAGGAAAAATCCCTTATTTTCCTATAAGTATGAAATGTAGTCTTCTACCAAGACCCGAATGTTCTGTACGTATGAAGTGTAGTCTTCTACCAAGTCCCGAATGTTTTGTAAGTATGAAGTGTAGTCTTCTACCAAGACCCGAATGTTTTGTAAGTATGAAGTGTAGTCTTATTGTTAAGTAAAACTAGTTGTGGAAGTGTTTTAACCTGAGTTTTGATCATGCCGATAATACCCTAGAATATAGTTATTACCCCTCGAGCATGATTGAGTTAAGTATTACTACGTGCATGAGTCATTGTTTCCGCGTGTTGTGAGTTCCTCATAACCATACTAGACGCAGTACCTAATGTTGACGTTTGTCACCCCAAATGACGGACTGTAGCTAACAGTCAGGGTGCGGAGTCGTCAGCCCCGTATAGATCTATACACACTTGTCACGCTCTCCCTCCAGGAGACTCTGGTTATAGGTGAGGACTTTCGTTTGGTACAAACAAAGCCATATGCCATCACATGATTGCTAACAACAAGTTCACGAGTAATATTATGAAAATCGTTCGTATGAAATGATTTCGTTTTCTACCGTGTTACAAAAACGTGATGATGAGTTGAGTTTTCTTGTAAAAGCATCATGTTATATTTGAAATGGTTACTCTTGATATGATGTAGTATGCAAACGTATAAATAAAACCTATTTCTATTTATAAAACATATTGTATCCCAAGAGGGTAAAGTTGTGTTGTGAGGTGTTTTGCATGATAATAACTTCATAAGATAGTTTAAAACAACAGTATGAAAAGTATATAAAAAGGTCAATGTTTCACACGATTTTAGTTGTGTGTTTACTTGTATTCCCCCCCATAAAAGTGTTTCAAAAGCATTTAAAAAGCATTTAAAGTGTGGTTGTAGGGGTATGAACTCACTTGATTGAAGTGGTTGATTTGAAGTAGTCGAGAGAAGAATCGAGCAGAACTTCGACAGGAAGAGTTGAAAACGCAGGAAAATATCGGGATTCTCGGGAATGTCACACCCCAAAACCAAGAACGGCGGAAACGTTCTGGGGCGGAGGACGTCATGTAAGGTAATCACAACACAGTAAATGTAAATAGGCAAACAACATCATCCATTGCATTAAATATATAAATTTAATACATGCGTGTTTTGTACAGTTTTAGACACCAAAAATATAACGTAAATCAAAATAATAAAATGATGAGTCTTGAGTACGCTCCATCATCTCAAAAGCTGGCATCGGTACCTGTCTACTGATGACCTGAGAATACAAGTTATTTTGAAAGAGTTTATCAGCATTAAGCTGGTGAGTTCATAAGTGTTTTAGTGTCAATGTTCGTTGTAAAAAACGTTTGAACTTGTCCTAAGGTATAAGTTTGTAAAAATGTAAATAAATGTTTAAAAGTATTTGCAAAAGTTTGAATCTCTCAGAAAATCCTATATTTTCTATAAAAGTAACCTTCTACCAAGGCTTAACAGTTTTGTAAACTCGTCTGTTGTAAAAGTGTGTGATTACCCAAGTATAACTATCATTTGATAAAATATAGTTTGTACATTAATGCTTAAGTGAGATTATTCCCAAAATATGTAATGGGTAAATCATTGTAGTACTGTAGTTTTGTATAATAAGAACTACTGTTGTACTAATTACTACTACCTTAAACCGGATTTATATTAAGGTATAATGTGATAATTGCACCATACTATCGACTGATAACAACGACATAAAGAACGGTCGTAATAACGGAATGACGTTTGGCACCCGCAGACCTGCAGGTCCGGCTGTAGCTAGCAGCAAGGTGTAGGATAGTCAATCCAGTATAGATCTATACGCAAACTCAACGCTCTCCCTCCAAGAGAATTCTGGCTACAACTCGGGCCATGACATTTAAGGCATGCTCCGATACAGTGGATCACATTTGTTATCGTATTCTTGCATGTGTGATGAAATGTTTCTTGTTCTAGTATAGTTGTATATGTTCTCGTAGTATAGTTGTATATATTCCCTTCCTAGTATAGACTCATGAATGAACTGACTCATTGATCTAGCAGTTGTAATAGTATGATTCTGTGTTACCCCGATGGTAACTTGTTAACAGTGTGTTTAGTAGGTATGATTATGGAAGTACTTTTATGTCTATATATGTATATTTGGTATATAATTAATATGGAAACGACCTTCGGATGGTCACCCAAAATCCTATCAGACCACATCCAAATCGAGGAAAAGGAAACAAGGTGGATAGCCTTCCTAAGCCCTTTAAACATTATTTATACGTCTATACATATATGGGCATGCAATTTGTAATTTAAAAACATAAATAAGTGTTTATAAGACATTTGAAACATAAGTATATTTTATTAAAGAAAGATTGACTTGATGTCAATCTATAAAACAATTTGAAGGCGTAGATTTGATTAAAACAGTTTAAGTATAAGGAACATTTGCTTAAATCACAGTTACAGTGTAAATTCGAAAAGTAAATGGGTTTGGAAAACATTTAGAAGTAAAACAGTTTGATATATAGTTTGAATAGTGATAAAACCACTGATTTCCCTAGTTATTAATCACATGTGATTAGAGCAATCATATGTGATTGAAACAATAACTATAAGTATTTAACTTGTATTCCCCCCCCTTTGAAAGCATATAAACGCATTTAGAATATTTAACAGGTTGATTAAGGGGTATGAAACTCACTTGATTGATTGAAGAAAGCGAGATGGAAAACCGGGCAGAGTTTCATCTCAGAAAACGGATTTTTCTCGGGATTCTCGGGAATCTCGGGAGTAAAATCGACCCTCGGGACTTGAGCAAAAAGACCAGAGCTTCGGGTTATAACGGGCACGGAAAACGAGACAAAGTTGTGAGAGAGAGAAGAGAAATGAGCAACATTTTCGGAAAGCCTCGCATCTTATTTATAGGAAGGCTGAACCGCCTCCGAACGCGGGGCGTACGCTCGTACGCAGCGCGTACGCGTACGTCATGCATGACCGAAGCCTCGACTGCCTCGGTTCGGATGGGACGGGTTGCTGGGTACGCGGGTCGGATGGGACGCCGGGTCGGATGGGACGTCGGGTCGGACGGGTCGGAGCTTCGGACGGGTCGGACGGGTTAGAACTCTTCGGATAGCGCGACGTGGACGATCCGAGACCCTCGATCTCAGTACGCGGGGTGTACGAAGGTACGCAGGGCGTACTTCGGTCCAATCCGATGACTCCCCTTCGGATATTACCGGGAATTTATATTTAAATTTATATTTATTATAAATAAACTTCAAAAATTCATATCTCCCTCATACGAACTCCGGTTTTGACGTTCTTTATATCCTCGCGAAGGTGAGACCATGATCTATGACTTTCGTTTAGATTCCGTTGGCTAATTCCGAAATTATTTTTATTATTTATTTATTAAAATGACGTGATTAAGGAATTTCTTCAAAATTTCATAACTTCCTCATCCGGAGTCAGATTTGGACGTTCTTTTTATGTACGCAAACCTTGATATGATTCCTATTACTTTATTTAATCCGAATAAGATTTTAGGAAGGTTACATTTTGACCTAAATTTGATCGGTTTTACGTTACATTGACTCGAAATATCGGGTTGTCACATCATCCCCCCGTTAGAAGGAATTTCGTCCCGAAATTAGAATTTTAAGCAAGCTAGAATTTACAATTAACTAAGCAAAAAGGTGAGGGTATTTCAGTTTCATCTGATCCTCACGTTCCCAGGTGAATTCCGGTCCTCGCTTGGCATTCCAGCGAACCTTCACGATAGGGATACGGCTTTGCTTTGTCTGCTTGACCTCACGGTCCATGATCTCCATAGGTTCTTCCACGAAGTTGAGGCTTTCGTTGATTTCGATCTCGTCGAGTGGGATTACGAGAGTCTCGTCGGATAGACACTTTTTCAAGTTAGATACGTGGAATGTAGAATGTACGTTACGAAGTGCGTCTGGTAGTTCGAGTTTGTAAGCTACGGGGCCGACTCTTGCAAGAATCTCGAAAGGCCCTATGTACCTCGGATTAAGCTTCCCACGCTTGCCGAAGCGTATCAAGCCCTTCCAGGGTGAGACTTTGAGGAGGACTCGGTCTCCCACCTGAAATTCCAAAGGTTTCCTTCGTTTATCAGCGTAGCTCTTCTGTCGGTCTCTGGAGGCTTTCAATCGTTCACGGATCTGAACGATTTTCTCTGTTGTTTCCCGAATGATCTCCGGACCGGTGAGAGTACTGTCAGAAGTTTGCCCCCTGGCTAATTGGGTATCACCCACCTCAGCCCAGCACAGAGGGGATTTGCACTTACGGCCGTAGAGAGCTTCAAATGGAGCAGCCTTGATGCTCGTGTGATAACTGTTATTATAGGAAAACTCGACAAGGGGTAAATGAGTATCCCATGCCTTCCCAAAGTCAATCACGCAGGCTCGCAACATATCTTCTAGAGTTTGGATGGTCCTCTCACTCTGTCCGTCGGTCTGAGGATGGTAGGCTGTGCTCATGTCCAGCCTCGTCCCTAGGGAATGTTGTAGTGATTGCCAAAATCTTGAGGTGAACCTACTATCTCTATCGGAGATAATGGACATAGGTACACCATGTAGCCGTACGATTTCCCTAATGTATGTTATCGTAAGCTTCTCCATCTTGTCGGTTTCTTTGATGGGCAGGAAGTGTGCAGACTTGGTCAATCTATCAACGATGACCCATATGGTGTCAAGTCCACCCGTTGTCTTGGGCAACTTGGTTATGAAATCCATAGTGATCCGCTCCCACTTCCATTCCGGGATCTCTGGTTGCTGCAATTAACCAAAGGGCTTCTGGTACTCGACCTTAACCTTTGCGCAAGTAAGGCATTTACTTACGAAGGTAGCAATCTCTGCTTTCATATTAGGCCACCAGTATAGCTTCTTAAGATCCAGATACATCTTATCTGAACCTGGGTGGACGGAATACCGAGTGTTGTGCGCCTCGGTCATGACCAAGTCTCGGAAGCCACCATGTTTCGGTGTCCAGATCCGGTTCATGAAATATAAAGCTCCGTCACCCTTGGCTTCTAAATTCTTGTCCATTCCTCTAAGGGATTCACTTGACACATTTTCAGATTTCATGGCCTCAAGTTGAGCCGCCTGAATTTGCTTAGTCAGGTGTGAATGGATGGTTATCGATAATGACTAGACTTTGCGACCAGAATATTCCTTCCGACTTAGGGCGTCTGCTACTACGTTGGCTTTACCCGGATGATAACGAATCTCGCATTCGTAATCACTGAGTAGCTCGACCCATCGTCGTTGTCTCATGTTGAGCTCCTTCTGATCGAAAATGTGTTGTAAACTTTTGTGGTCGGTAAAGATAGTGCTCTTCGTTCCATACAAGTAATGTCTCCAGATCTTCAGAGCAAACACTACTGCTCCTAGTTCAAGATCGTGGGTCGTGTAGTTAACCTCGTGTGTCTTCAATTGCCTTGAGGCGTAGGCGATGACCTTACCTCGCTGCATCAGAACACATCCGAGCCCTTGATTCGATGCATCGCAATAAACTACGAAGTCTTCTATTCCTTCCGGCAGGGATAGTATTAGTGCGGTGCACAAGGCTCGTTTGAGCGTTTGGAACGCTCTTTCTTGTTTCTCTTCCCAGTCAAAGGCCACACCTTTCTGGGTTAGGGTTGTAAGAGGCTTCGCTATTCGTGAGAAGTTCTGAATGAACCTGCGGTAGTAGCCAGCGAGACCTAGAAATTGGCGAATTTCTGTAGGAGTCTTCGGTGCTGACCAGTTCTCAATGGCCTTAATTTTGGATGGGTCCACGTGGATTCCCTCTTCGCTTACCACGTGTCCTAAGAATTCGACTCTTCGGATCCAAAATTCACATTTCGAGAACTTCGCATAAAGTTTCTCTTTTCGTAATGTCCCTAGAACTTGTCGCAGATGATCGCCATGTTCTTTCTTACTTCGGGAGTAGATTAGGATGTCGTCAATGAAAACGATGACGAACTGATCCAAGTAGGGTCGGCATACTCTATTCATCAGATCCATGAAGACTGCTGGCGCATTGGTCAATCCGAATGGCATCACCACGAACTCGTAATGTCCGTAACGAGTTCGGAAGGCGGTCTTCGGCACATCCTCCTCTAGCACTCGTAACTGGTGATACCCGGATCTCAGATCAATCTTAGAAAAATAGTTCGCCCCTTGCAGTTGGTCGAATAGATCATCTATGCGTGGTAGAGGATAACGATTCTTGACCGTCAGTTTGTTGAGTTCTCTGTAGTCAATACACATACGGAAGGATCCGTCCTTCTTCTTAACAAACAAGACCGGTGCTCCCCAAGGTGAGAAACTTGGCCTTATAAAGCCCTTGCTGAGCAGTTCGTTAAGTTGACCAGAGAGTTCTTGCATCTCGGCTGGTGCTAAACGGTAGGGCGACTTGGCTACTGGGGTAGCTCCTGGGACTAAGTCGATTCTGAACTCGACTTGTCGTTGCGGAGGTAATCCGGGTAGTTCTTCTGGGAAAATGTCGGGGAAGTCGCTCACTACTGGGAGGTTCTTTAGTTCTTTCGTTTCTAGGTTTTTGTCGACGACGTGAGCAAGGAATGCGTGGTATTCCTTACGCAGGTATTTCTGTGCTTGAATACTTGATACGATGCGAAGACTTGCACCGGGTTTGTCGCCATAGACTATAAGAGTTTCGTTAGACGGAAGGTTTAGACGGACTGCTTTCTCGAAGCACATGATGTCGGCACGATGAAGGCTTAACCAGTCCATGCCAATGATGACGTCGAAACTTTTTATTGAGACTGGCATGAGGTCGATTGGAAATGAATGGTTGTCTAGAGTTAGGGTACAACCTAAGTATATGCTACGCGTATTTTCAGTTTTTCCATTAGCCATTTCTACTGTGAATAGTTCTTTGAGTGCGTGCGGTGGTTGATTAAGCATGCGAGCAAATTTATGGTTTACGAAGCTTCGCTCCGCTCCACTATCGAATAGAATGCATGCATAGGAGTTATCGAGGAGGAACGTACCGGTCACCACTGTCGGGTCAGCAACTGCTTCCCCGTGGCCAATAGCTAGTACCCTCCCTGCTCCTCCAGCATTCCTCGCTTTGGGGCAGTCCCTCTT
The DNA here is from genome assembly GCF_002870075.4 of Lactuca sativa. Classification (NCBI taxonomy): domain Eukaryota; kingdom Viridiplantae; phylum Streptophyta; class Magnoliopsida; order Asterales; family Asteraceae; genus Lactuca; species Lactuca sativa. The sequence goes on along the minus strand of NC_056630.2, from coordinate 304,158,319 downwards.
AAAGTGGCCTGCTTCGCCACATCCATAGCAGGTTGGGCTCGCGCCAGAGCCAGGGACTTGGTTGATAGGTTGTGCCGGGAACTTACAGAATCGGACGGTGTGTCCTTTCCTGTTGCAGTTAGAGCACTGCAATTCACGGCAGGGGCCGTTGTGGTGGTAGCTGCATTTGTTGCACTTGGGAGAACTTCCAGCATACCGACTAACCGGGGCAGTTGTAGCAGCAGTAGGGGTTACTGCGGCATGAATTGCCACCAATTGCTGCTTTTTGGCAGTCTGCTGCTTCTTCCTTTCATCCCAGAATTTCCGCTTAGTATCGGCGGGTTTGGAGGGTTCCGGGATGGCTAGGGTGGTTGTGGTTGCAGGGGTTTTGACTCCATGGTCAATGAGTCGTTGTGCCAATCGTTTGGCACTGTCGAAGGTAGCGGGGTTTGACGCTAGCACATTCCCCTGATACGGAGGCACTAGTCCCCATATGTACCTCTCGATCTTCTTCCCCTCGGTAGGAACCATATTGGGGCAGAGGGCCACCAGCTCGCTGAATCGGGCAGTATAAGCGACCACATTGGTGCCCTTCATCGACAGGTTCCAGAGTTCCTGCTCCAGTTTCTGGATCTCGCCCCTCGGGCAGTATTCCTCAGTCATGAGGTCTTTCATTGTTTCCCAGCCCATGTCGTTGGCTACGACGAGAGTTAGCGCTTTGACGTGGCCGTTCCACCACGTTAGGGCTTTACCCTCAAAGGTGCATGCGGCATATTTCACCTTGCACGCAGCAGGACATGAACAAATTTCGAAGACTGATTCAGTCTTCTCGTACCACTGCGAGAGAGCAATGACTCCGCCGGTGCCATAGAAAGGCTTCGGCTTGCAGTTAGTAAAATCCTTGTAAGAGCACTCCCTTGAGCGCACAGGGATTTCGATCGGAATAGATTCCACAGGGGTTCCACCTCTGCTGGCATCAGAAGAGTGATACTGAGCCATGGCGGTTGCCACTGCTGCAGCTACGACAGCATTCAGGGCTACAGTATCGATGACCGGAGGCGGAGGAGGTGGTGGAGGTGCAGGATTATTCCTATTCCTGGGAGACTTGCGAGGAGGCATCCTTCAGCTGAAAGTTTAAAAAGATAAGAAAGATGGTAAGAATCAATTTGTAAGCAACGCGAGAGTGACACATGGACTAACTAAACATAGTCCAACAGTTGAAAGGGTGCTCGAAACCACAACAAGCATTATTAGAAAGCACAAGTGTATAGATTTTTCCCCAGATAGATAAATCTCAAAAATTTACTGGTATTACTGATGTAATAAGTTCAGGGAAAATCGACCTAACAGTAGGTCATACATCATACCATATAGAAAAGTTTGACAGTCCTTAGATTTCAAATTTGAGTACGGAAAGTTAGAAATATTTTACACACAAGTGCTACTTGGAGCACAGATGTTAAAGGCTATTCTTTAATTACAAGACGGAGGTGTACTAGACATCAACCAACGGCGATGGGAAAATCCCGGGCGAGTACTGCGGTCGGACACTTGACGAAACACCTCTTTGAATGGGTCGATCCTAAGTCCTCTGACGAGCTCGAAGTTCCAATAATTCAGCTCGTGAGGCAGCCAACTGCTACTGCAGGGTTTTATTTGTCCTCCGGGTCCGTTCCATGTCTTCTTCAAGACGGCGGATACTGACTGTGTTGACACCTGAGTCGGCATCAATCTCTATGACTCGGTCGACGGCTGTTCTACCTTGCTCGACAATACGAGCTATTCTGCGGATAATGATAGGCAGAGCTCGGTCAGCAGAGCCACCATGGGTTCGGTCCCCAAAGTATGGTAAGGGTTGTCCCTGATCATTACTTCAGCGGTTCAGGTTGTTTGCCCACATGGGTGTAGGACCTGGAAACGCTAGTCGAGGGTTGTTGTTCGGGGCTTGACCTACAATCGGTAGGTTGTTGACTTCAGGCTCGGAGTCGGACCCATCTGAAAAGCCTTCTGCGAGGTGATCATCCAAAGGGATTGGATGATCAACTTCGGCTCTTCATCGATCCACCCGACATTGCCTTCATTTGGGAAAGTACGGGTCGCCATGATGGATATCTAGCCATCAAGATCTACGCGAGAATAGAGGTATAAGAATATAGTATACGTGTAACTAGTAGCGCAAAATACTCCTATAGTATTTTAAGTTTAAATTCTATTGATCTTCTTGTGGTATTGTTGGTAAGTTTTTAGACTTGCTAACCTATCACAACCATTCTAAGGCATGTGCTAATCACTCCTAGGATCAGCATAGTTGATCAGGCTATGCCATTCCCAGGACTGACCATACATCCCCGAGCTCACTTGTGATATTTATCAATCGTAATACTTTTGTTCTTGTCATTGTGACACTTATTTTAGTATGAATGCAGACTAGTATATTTAGTTAAATATTTTATTATTTAAAGTATAGACTCTTGGTCAGAGTTTAATCCCTAATGGGTTTATAGTTTAGTATATCTTTTATGGGTTGATATACTCAATTCACTATAAACAATGCTCTGATACCAATCTGTCACACCCCAAAACCAAGAACGGCGGAAACGTTCTGGGGCGGAGGACGTCATGTAAGGTAATCACAACACAGTAAATGTAAATAGGCAAACAACATCATCCATTGCATTAAATATATAAATTTAATACATGCGTGTTTTGTACAGTTTTAGACACCAAAAATATAACGTAAATCAAAATAATAAAATGATGAGTCTTGAGTACGCTCCATCATCTCAAAAGCTGGCATCGGTACCTGTCTACTGATGACCTGAGAATACAAGTTATTTTGAAAGAGTTTATCAGCATTAAGCTGGTGAGTTCATAAGTGTTTTAGTGTCAATGTTCGTTGTAAAAAACGTTTGAACTTGTCCCAAGGTATAAGTTTGTAAAAATGTAAATAAATGTTTAAAAGTATTTGCAAAAGTTTGAATCTCTCAGAAAATCCTATATTTTCTATAAAAGTAACCTTCTACCAAGGCTTAACCGTTTTGTAAACTCGTCTGTTGTAAAAGTGTGTGATTACCCAAGTATAACTATCATTTGATAAAATATAGTTTGTACATTAATGCTTAAGTGAGATTATTCCCAAAATATGTAATGGGTAAATCATTGTAGTACTGTAGTTTTGTATAATAAGAACTACTGTTGTACTAATTACTACTACCTTAAACCGGATTTATATTAAGGTATAATGTGATAATTGCACCATACTATCGACTGATAACAACGACATAAAGAACGGTCGTAATAACGGAATGACGTTTGGCACCCGCAGACCTGCAGGTCCGGCTGTAGCTAGCAGCAAGGTGTAGGATAGTCAATCCAGTATAGATCTATACGCAAACTCAACGCTCTCCCTCCAAGAGAATTCTGGCTACAACTCGGGCCATGACATTTAAGGCATGCTCCGATACAGTGGATCACATTTGTTATCGTATTCTTGCATGTGTGATGAAATGTTTCTTGTTCTAGTATAGTTGTATATGTTCTCGTAGTATAGTTGTATATATTCCCTTCCTAGTATAGACTCATGAATGAACTGACTCATTGATCTAGCAGTTGTAATAGTATGATTCTGTGTTACCCCGATGGTAACTTGTTAACAGTGTGTTTAGTAGGTATGATTATGGAAGTACTTTTATGTCTATATATGTATATTTGGTATATAATTAATATGGAAACGACCTTCGGATGGTCACCCAAAATCCTATCAGACCACATCCAAATCGAGGAAAAGGAAACAAGGTGGATAGCCTTCCTAAGCCCTTTAAACATTATTTATACGTCTATACATATATGGGCATGCAATTTGTAATTTAAAAACATAAATAAGTGTTTATAAGACATTTGAAACATAAGTATATTTTATTAAAGAAAGATTGACTTGATGTCAATCTATAAAACAATTTGAAGGCGTAGATTTGATTAAAACAGTTTAAGTATAAGGAACATTTGCTTAAATCACAGTTACAGTGTAAATTCGAAAAGTAAATGGGTTTGGAAAACATTTAGAAGTAAAACAGTTTGATATATAGTTTGAATAGTGATAAAACCACTGATTTCCCTAGTTATTAATCACATGTGATTAGAGCAATCATATGTGATTGAAACAATAACTATAAGTATTTAACTTGTATTCCCCCCCCTTTGAAAGCCTATAAACGCATTTAGAATATTTAACAGGTTGATTAAGGGGTATGAAACTCACTTGATTGATTGAAGAAAGCGAGATGGAAAACCGGGCAGAGTTTCGTCTCAGAAAACGGATTTTTCTCGGGATTCTCGGGAATCTCGGGAGTAAAATCGACCCTCAGGACTTGAGCAAAAAGACCAGAGCTTCGGGTTATAACGGGCACGGAAAACGAGACAAAGTTGTGAGAGAGAGAAGAGAAATGAGCAACATTTTCGGAAAGCCTCGCATCTTATTTATAGGAAGGCTGAACCGCCTCCGAACGCGGGGCGTACGCTCGTACGCAGCGCGTACGCGTACGTCATGCATGACCGAAGCCTCGACTGCCTCGGTTCGGATGGGACGGGTTGCTGGGTACGCGGGTCGGATGGGACGCCGGGTCGGATGGGACGTCGGGTCGGACGGGTCGGAGCTTCGGACGGGTCGGACGGGTTAGAACTCTTCGGATAGCGCGACGTGGACGATCCGAGACCCTCGATCTCAGTACGCGGGGCGTACGAAGGTACGCAGGGCGTACTTCGGTCCAATCCGATGACTCCCCTTCGGATATTACCGGGAATTTATATTTAAATTTATATTTATTATAAATAAACTTCAAAAATTCATATCTCCCTCATACGAACTCCGTTTTTGACGTTCTTTATATCCTCGCGAAGGTGAGACCATGATCTACGACTTTCATTTAGATTCCGTTGGCTAATTCCGAAATTATTTTTATTATTTATTTATTAAAATGACGTGATTAAGGAATTTCTTCAAAATTTCATAACTTCCTCATCCGGAGTCAGATTTGGACGTTCTTTTTATGTACGCAAACCTTGATATGATTCCTATTACTTTATTTAATCCGAATAAGATTTTAGGAAGGTTACATTTTGACCTAAATTTGATCGGTTTTACGTTACATTGACTCGAAATATCGGGTTGTCACAGGGAATCTCGAGAACACAAAACCTTCCTTCGGGACTTGAAGGTGAAAACCGGGGCTTTGGGAGGGTCTCGGGGGCTTAAACACAGAGTTTCGGCGCGAGAAAGAAAAGAACTGAACAATGGAACTCGGAGCCCTTGAAATCTACTTATAGGGGCATTTTTGGGGTGTGCCACGTCGTGGCAAGTGATGGCCACGTCGTGGGGAGTCAAACCTATCCTCTTCCATTGATTGGATGCCCTCAGTCACTTGCCGGGTCGCGGCAAGCTTGTGCCACGTCGTGGGGCCTGACAGCCTCGAATTTTGGACCCTGAACTTGTAAAATCCATAACTTTCGCATACGAGCTCCGTTTTTGACGTTCTTTATATGCACGCGTAGCTAAAAATATGATCTACAACTCTCGTTTAGACTTCATTGGCAAATTTTGACTTTATTTTTAATTATTTATTTTTAACGGGCCGGGACACGAAAAGTCCGTTAAAATTCCATAACTTCTTCATCCGATGTCCGTTTTCGTCAGACTTTTCGCCGTTGTGCTACTAATGTTGAGACCTTCGATTCTAATTTAGGTTGTTTTGGTCAAAAGTATCTCGAGCTCTATTTCGAGTTTTTAGCTGTCTACTGCTATACCTGAACCTTGGAAAAATCATAACTTCCTCATACGAAGTCAGATTTGGACGTTCTTTTTATGTACACTCACGGTTTGATGTTATCTATAACTTTTATTTAGATACTTAAGGCTTTTAAATATTGTATTGAAACTTCGCGTTTTTCGTTTAATCGGTGTTGCCGGTTTTGTCGGGAATTTTAGAATGGTTATAACTTCCTCATTATAACTCGGATTTTTGTGTTCTTTATATGTATGAAAACATTGTTACAATATTTACCACTTAGTATACTCAATTACCGTTTTATAAAAGTTTAAATTTTGACCTGAATTTTGATGTTGTTACATACATAAGACACATTTGAGATAGAGAAATTTCCATTTGTGAGAATTCCATAACCTCGAATTTGAGAATTTGAGTTGTTTCCATAGGTCACGTAACCAGCATTAGGAGAAAGCTTTAGATCTCATAGAAAATCTTTCTGCCCCGTCATGTGCATGGAGCAAATACTATCAATATACCATATTGTTTCTTTCTTCGAAGCACAAAAGTGCTTGCAAAATTAGTAAGTGGTGGAGTTTTTAGGCTCTGAGTTATATATAGGGACATAAGCACGGGCTTTGGTATTTGATTGTGACTTTGGAACAACTTTGTGTTTCCTAGAAATGTCTTAAGAGTTCTTATGAAATAGACAAAACGCTAATGTCTTTTTATCTATCCAGTAGTCATATTTAATGACTTGAGGGTTTGGAATGACTTTCTTAGGACTTGATTTTTCTGAAGTGGTGGGAACAACAGTGACCTTTGGAACTATTGGTGTATAAATGTGAGATTTGAATTTGCATACAAGATGTTTGAAAAGTTTGTTTTCTCAGCAACTTTTGATTTGTTTGATGACACATTTGTTTTAGAAAACTTGGGTTTAAAAATTGTGCCATCAGATTTAGAAAGGAAAGCAGATGAAACAGTCCGAGGAGAGGTGTTTTTGACAGACATGGTATTCACACAAGATTTGGTTTGATTGGTACTGATCATTTTCTTTGGTTCTACATGATTGAGAGAGTTAGAAGGTCTCTTGAGGATCTTAGTGGGTGTGAAGGAGTTTTGACTATGGGTTGATGAATGAAAATTCCAACATACACTCTTTTTGGAGTTCTCAAGGACTCTTGAGTTTTGTCTAGTCTTAACTTCCTTTGTGTGAGCATTTCGAGCTTCTACCTTAGGATCTAATATATATCCTTCCTATTCAACATTGGCTTTATTTTGGATTGATATGAGGATTTTGAAGTCTTTCCAACTGAAGGATTAGTGAACACAGGCTTAATGGGAACCAAATTTGTTTTTGAAATTGTCTGTGGTTCAGAATTACATGAAATTGTCTCATCGACTTCACTATCTAGCGATGCCCAAACACACTCTAATGGTTCATACGAAGTTGATTCAGGAAAAACTTCCTCAATAACACAGTTGTTAGGAGGGCTTGGGTTCGGATTTTGAAAAACAGACTTTTGAGTGCTAGAGGTCCGATTCATGTCCAGGTTTATCAAATGGCGAAAATTGTGTGGAATCGGGACTCTTAACAAGTATAGGTTGAAACTTAGGCATTAGGGACGCAAAGTGGTATGTGGTCTCAAGAAGGGGTGACAAGGGAGCAATAGGGATGTCCGAATGTTTGATGTTCGGAACCTCTCGCATAAATGTCAAAATTTTCAATTCCCTTAAGGGACGAGCAATTGCTTTTGGAAATTCGCTTCTAAGACCAAGGGCTTTTGACCACGGATGAAGAAAGTTATGATTCATTTATAGATTTGATTCAAGTATGTCAATATAATTATGAAAGCATCTATCTTAGCATTGAGACGTTTGTTATCAGAAATCAAGACATTTCTTTCGAAATATGTGATTTCACATTTTTCTTTTAAAATGATACATTTATCTTTTGACATTACAAGGTCATGCTCTAAAGACTCGATTTTCAACTTTTTATCCTCAAAATGTAACCTAAGATGATTTAATTCACACTCCTTCTTCTCCACTGGCTTCTATGGCCGACTCATAGGCTTTATAAATGGTGCTTATATCTGTTTGGATCTGAGTTAGGTAAGGTTCACAAAGAGACAAATCAAAGTTATTATCAGTAATCATAGATTTTACCTGCTGAAAGATGCTTTGACCATGTGGATCGTTGGTGGCCATGTAACAGTAGTGTGGTTCAACAACATTGTGACAACCCGATATTTCAACTCTTTATAACGACCAAAATGGGTCAAGTATTGTAACCACTTCTGAGTAATAAAATTTACTTTCATAATAAAATGTATAAATAAGTTCTATTTAATTTCCTTCTATGATTAAATGTCTTTGAACCATGATCGTACGTGAAAAGAACGCCCAAATCCGACTTCATATAGCGAAGTTATGATTTTTCCAAGTTCGGCTTAGCAACAGACAGCTAAAAACACGAATCGGAGATCGAGCGACTTTTGACCGGAACGACCTAAACGAGAATCGAAGGTCTTGACAATGGTATTCCAGCGGTAAAAAGTCTGGCAAAAACCGACATCAGATAAAGAAGTTATGAATTTTCAAAGAAATTCCTCAAACACGTTGGGTTTTTAATAAATAATAAAAAAAATAATTTCGGAATTTGCCGACGGAGTCTAAACGAAAATTGTAGAGCGTAGTCTCACCTACGCGAGGATATAAAACCATCGAAAACGGAGTTCGTATGAAGAAGATATGAATTTTTGAAGTTTATTAAATAAATTAATTATTTATTTTAATCAAAATTCGGATATTATCCGAAGGGGAGTCAGCGTCCTCATCCGAGGTACGCGCTGCGTACTCCTGTACGCCCTGCGTAACCGAGAGGATTGGCCTCTGATCGTCCACGTCGCGCTATCCGAAGAAACCGACCCGTCCGACCCGTCCGAAGCCCCGACCCGTCCGACCCGCCGTCCCATCCGACCCGCGTACCCAGCAACCCGTCCCATCCGAGGCTGAGGCAGTCGAGGCTTCGGTCATGCATGACATACGCGTACGCGCTGCATACGAGTGTACGCCCCGCGTACCGAGGCAGACCAGCCTTACTATAAATAGGATGCGAGGGTTTCCAAAGAAAGGGCTCATTTCTCTCCTCTCTCTCCCAACTTTGCCTCGTTTTTCGTGTCCGTTCAAACCCGAAGCTCTGGTCGTTTTGGCTCAAGTCCCGAAGGTCGATTATACTCCCGAGATTCCCGAGAATCCCGAGGAAAATCCGTTTCCCGAGAGGAAACTCTGCCCGGTTTTCCATCTCGCTATCTCCAAAACTTTCAAGTGAGTTTCATACCCCTTAATCAACCTTTTTAAATATTCTAAATGCTTTTATATGCTTTTAACGGGGGGATTACAAGTCAAACACACGAGTATTATCGTGTGTTACATAAAGAAACTCGTTTATATGCTTTTATATATCCAAATCACATGCGATTTACAAACTTTATAAGGAACTTTCATATATATATATATATATATATATATATATATATATATATATATATATATATATAATATGTTAAAAATAGCATTCTATCTTTTGAAATATACATTGTTGTAATGCATGTATAAACTAAACTTTTCTCATATTATTCTTGTCTATCTTAGACTCTACACCAAAAATCTATGCTTTCATAAACAAGTGGTTCCTTTTCTAGGTATTTCTAAACAAACAAGACACACTTTTAGAAAACTATAATAGGTATAGTTTTACGAACAGATTTCTAACTCTTATGTACTAGAAACATATATTTCAAGAAGTTTACTTTCGTATACAAGAAACAAACGTAACATTTTAACAAGTAGATCTGTTTTTATACCACGGTTTTGTGAGACATTAACTTCATGTACGTTCGAGTACACATTTCAAGTCCTGTATTATATACCAGAATCCCTTGGAGGGGGAGCATGGTGTTTGTGTATAGATCTATACGGGCTTGACAACCCGCGCCCTGACTGTTAGCTGCAGTCCACCGTTTGGGGTGACAAACGTCATAACATTCCAACGCCTGAAGAACGTTGTGTGTAGGCATTCAGAGTCAATAGTATGGTTATAAAACTCACAAGGGGTATTAAAAATGCATTGATTTACAAGGTTTTCAAACTCATTGGTTATTTTACATTTACATACATTTTGGAAACAAACATTGGTCTTGAGTGAAGGCTACTTTTATACTAGTAGAAAATATAGGATTTTCTAAACACAAACAAACAAAGTTAAAACATTTCATTTCATTCAAACGTTGTCACTTAAATACTTATGAAATTCACCAGCTTAAATGCTGATCTACTCTTTCAAAATTACTTGTATGTCCCCGGAAATCAGTAAATTTCAAGTATTCATTTCGCTTTTGATGAAGGGATGCTGCGGCGCCAGTTTAATCTCGTATTTTTGACATCATATTGTAATTGAGTTTTGAACATGTAACTTTTGACAAATGTAAACTTTCAATTATATATATGATGGTTGTATTGCTTTCTTTACTATGTATTCATTTGTTACGTTACCACATGAAGTCATCCGCCCCCGAACGTTTCCGCCGTTCAGGTTTGGGGGTGTGACAATTTGGTATCAGAGCAATGTTTATAGTGAACTAAGTATATCGAACCACATAAGATATACAAACTATAAATGCTTAAGGGACTAATATTCTCTGACAAAACAAATTTTCTTTTTTTACGCTTCAGCAGCATTTCGTTCAACTTAAACTGATAGTTCATTTAAGTACAATTACATGCATACCACAAACTATTTTCATGTTATACAACTATACATGTATTTAGACAAGTTGACACTACGATTGAGACTCGATATATGTAAATCAGATTTTGGACAAATATAGCGTGATCAACTATATTTGCCCAAGATTGGACCAACGTATATCGAGGAATGATCGTAGTAAGCAACAAGTCAAACCTTACCAAACCATTACAAGAATCAAACACAAGAACTTAAATACTATAGGAGTATTTACTATCTAAACTAGTTTAACTTACATGTTTTACATGTTCCGACTTTATTCAATTCTTATAACCCTATTTCTCGTACAGTCAAATGGCTGGATTTCACCACCCTGGCGACCCCTACTTTCCCAACCAAGGCAACAGAGGATGGATCGAAGATGATCCCGAAGAGGACGAGGAACCCATAGAAGTGGGTGATGACTCCGGTACCGACTCAGAGCCGGAAGTTATCGATCCACTTTCCATTCAACCTCCCGTCTTCGTAAGGAACTTTCAAGGACCGACTCCCGTCTGGGGAAGTCACCTCCACCATTGGAGCCAACAGCAAAACCTATGCCCTCCCTACGTCATGTGGCGGGACTTCTATGATGTCCGCGGCGGAGGTTCGGCTGATCGAGCACTCCCGGTAATGGTGGGTAAGTTAGCCAATCAGTCCTATCAGTCTGGAGTACAAGCTAGCCGACTCCGGGATATCAATGTGGAAGTACAGGTTCACACTTCTTACATTCGTAGGCTGGACAAGATGCAAGACAACGCTCAATTCCAAACCGAAGCGTTTCAAGCGCAAATGATTGCAGCCCTCGCCGAACTAAGAGAACAACAAGCCGCTTTCGATAGGCGTCTAATGGAGTCAAAGCAATCAGATGCGAAGTCAAGCTCCAAGCGCAACCTTCGACGCAAGTAGTGCTTGTCAAGGACTCAAATTTTGTTATAGCTTAGGACCTCGGCTAAAAGTCTTTAAATTTCTCGAACTTTGTAATCGGAGACCCTTATAGGGGTCAAATTTTCATGATCGTTGTAACAACTTTTATATTAATATAAGTGGCACTATTACTACTATGTTGAGTATTTCGTTCGAACCTTGAATGGTCTTTGTGAACCCAAATACTTGTTTCATACCTTCAGTCTTACAAATAACTTTCATTCTTCTAATTTAAGACTCATACTATCATCTGTTGTTGATCTATAGCGATTTAGTTCATGAGACACATACATTTTCCATTTTATGAAATCCTTATCCTTGTCTTTTCAATCTATAGTTGAAGGATGCCTCCGCGTAGGAATCCAAGGCAAAACAACGGTGAGGAAGCACCTATACCACCACCACCTCCACCACCCCAATTTGATGCTGTAATGTTTCAATCAGCAGTCACCGCAGCGGTGGCAGCTGCCATGTCACAGATCAATAACTCAAGTACTAATGGCTCGGGATCTGGCACACACCCATCCAACCATGGCGAGAGTCATAGACCACCTCGAGAATGCACCTATAAGGACTTCACTAATGCCAAGCCCCAGATGTTTTATGGTACTGGTGGTGTGATGGCCCTGAGGCAGTGGATTGAAAGGACGGAGGTAGTATTTGAAATCTGCTCCTGCCCCGAGCACAGCAAGGTCAAATTTGCAACTTTCACCCTTCTCGATAAAGCTTTAACTTGGTGGAATGGCCACGTTAAAGTACTTACCCTAATCGTGGCAAACTCCATAAGCTGGGAGAGCTTGAAGGCCATGATGATGAGAGAATACTGCCCACGGGGGGAGATTCAAAAGCTTGAACACGAGCTATGGACTCTCGGAATGGTGGGTACCGACATCGCTACTTATACCAACAGATTCTGCGAGCTGGCAATCCTTTGTCCAGATATGATTGCTCCCGAGAGCAAGAAGATAGAAAGGTACATCTGGGGACTGACGCCCCAAATGCGATCAAGCGTGTTAGCTTCTAAACCTGACACCTTTGAAAGTGCTAAGGAACTGGCACAATCTCTGATCGACTACGGAGGTCATCAGAACTCAACCACTTCTGCACCAGCACCACAGAAAGGACACAACAACAACAACAACTACAACAACAACAGCAACAACAACAACAATGGCAGGAAGAGAGCGTGGATTAAAGGGAAGGGTGGGTCTTCCCAAGAATCCGCAAAGAAACAACTAGTGTCAGTAAATGCTGCCATCGTACCCGCTACAGCCCCTACAAATACCTACCCAACAAAGCCTTATATAGGCAACCTCCGAAAATGCACCAAATGCAATTGCCACCCCCATGGACCTTGTCGAGATATGCAGTGCGCCAACTGCAGCAGGAAAGGACACACAGCCCGTTTCTGCAAGGAACCCGCAAAGCCGATCACTCAAATTCCCGGTGCGGGTGTAGGGCAGGCTTGCTACGGTTGTGGCGAGGTGGGCCACTACAAGAGAAACTGTCTTAAGGCAGCAGGCACCGGAGGTGTGGGACGAGTTTTGGCAATAGGCCACAACGAAGCTGTAGCTGACCCAACTATAGTTGCTGGTACGTTCCTTCTCGATAATTCATACGCATGCATATTATTCGATAGTGGAGCGGAGAGAAGCTTCGTGAGTCAAAACTTTATTCATTTACTTAAACCTAAACCTAGCAAGTTAGAAAATTCATTCACTGTAGAGATGGCCAATGGAAAAACCGAAAACACAAATTGCATATACATGGGCTGTACGTTAACATTAGACGACCATTCTTTCCCAATCAATCTCATGCCGGTTCAAATTAAAAGTTTCGACGTCATAGTCGGCATGGATTGGTTGAGTCTTCTTCGCGCCGACATCATGTGCTTTGAGAAAGCAGTCCGTCTTAACCTCCCTAACAACGAAACATTAGTTATCTACGGCGACAAATCTAGTACAAACCTTCGCATCATTTCGTGCATCCAAGCTCGAAAGTGCTTGCGGAAGGATTGTCGAGCATTCCTAGCGCACATCGTCGATACAAGTCAAGAACTAAAGGACATTAAGAGCATCTCGGTAGTACGCGACTTTCCCGATATCTTTCCAGAAGAACTACCAGGATTACCACCGCAACGCCAAGTTGAGTTCAGAATCGACTTAATTCCAGGAGCTACCCCAGTAGCGAAGTCGCCTTATCGTCTTGCACCAGCAGAGATGCAGGAACTTTCCAATCAACTTAATGAACTCCTTCACAAAGGATTCATAAGACCAAGTTTCTCACCTTGGGGAGCACCGGTCTTGTTTGTAAAGAAGAAAGACGGATCGTTCCGTATGTGCATCGACTACAGAGAGCTGAACAAACTTACTGTCAAGAACCGCTATCCTCTACCCCGTATCGACGACCTATTCGATCAACTTCAAGGGGCGAACTACTTCTCCAAAATAGACCTGCGATCCGGATATCACCAATTGCGAGTTCTAGAGGGGGACATTCCAAAGACAGCTTTCCGAACTCGTTATGGACACTATGAATTCGTGGTGATGCCGTTCGGAGTAACCAATGCACCAGCAGTATTTATGGACCTAATGAATAGGGTATGCCGCCCTTACTTGGATCAGTTCGTCATCGTCTTTATCGATGATATACTTATCTACTCTCGAAGTGAGGAAGAGCATAGTCAACACCTACAAAAAGTCCTAGAAACACTGCGAACGGAGAAACTCTATGCGAAGTTCTCTAAATGCGAATTTTGGAGTCGAAGAGTCGAATTTTTAGGTCACGTTGTTAGCAAGAAAGGTATACACGTGGACCCCTCCAAAATTAAGGCCATTGAGAACTGGTCGGCACCAAAGACACCTATAGAAATTTGTCAATTTCTAGGTCTAGCTGGCTACTATCGCAGATTCATAAAGAACTTTTCGAGCATTGCGAAACCTCTTACTTCATTAACCCAGAAAGGTGTGGCCTTTGACTGGGAAGCGAAACAAGAGAAGGCATTCCAGACACTAAAGCAGGCCTTGTGCACCGCACAGATACTATCCCTCCCCGAAGGGATAGAAGACTTCATAGTGTATTGCGATGCTTCAAATCAAGGACTTGGTTGTGTTCTTATGCAGAGAGGGAAGGTTATCGCTTATGCCTCCCAACATCTTAAGACACACGAAGTGAACTATACGACACACGATCTCGAATTAGGAGCAGTGGTATTTGCTCTGAAGATCTGGAGGCACTACTTATACGGAACAAAGAGTACTATTTTCACCGATCACAAGAGCCTTCAACACATTTTTGATCAAAAGGAACTCAACATGCGACAACGACGATGGGTCGAGTTACTGAATGACTACGAATGCGAAATTCGTTATCATCCTGGCAAGGCCAACGTAGTAGCCGACGCCCTCAGTCGAAAGGAATACACTGGTCGGAGGGTCAAATCTCTGACCATGACTATCCATTCCCACTTATCCACACAAATTAAGGAAGCACAAATGGAAGCTTTGCAACCTGAAAATGTGGCGGGTGAATCCCTGCGAGGAATGGAGAAGAATCTAGAAGTCAAGGGTGGCGGAGCCTACTATCTCATGGACCGAATCTGGACCCCAAAACATGGTGGTTTCAGAAACGTAGTCATGACTGAGGCTCACAACTCAAGATTTTCCGTTCACCCGGGTTCAGATAAAATGTATCTGGATCTTAAGAAACTGTACTGGTGGCCTAACATGAAAGCAGAAATTGCTACCTTCGTGAGTAAATGTGTTACTTGCGCTAAGGTTAAGGTCGAGTATCAGAAACCATCAGGACTACTACAACAACCAGAGATACCGGAATGGAAATGGGAGCGGATTACTATGGACTTCATAACCAAGTTACCCAAGACGACAAGTGGACTCGATACCATATGGGTCATTGTCGACAGATTGACCAAATCCGCACATTTCCTACCCATCAAGGAGACTGACAAAATGGAGAATCTTACAAGAACTTACTTAAGGGAAGTAGTGCGACTGCATGGAGTTCCGATATCCATTATCTCCGATCGAGATAGTAGATTCACTTCAAGATTCTGGCAGTCACTACAAAGTTCCCTGGGAACTAGGCTAGACATGAGTACAGCCTACCACCCACAGACAGACGGAAAAAGTGAGAGAACAATACAAACTTTAGAAGACATGCTAAGAGCCTGCGTGATTGAGTTTGGAAAGGCATGGGATATTCATTTACCCCTTGTCGAATTTTCATACAACAATAGTTATCATACAAGCATAAAGGCTGCTCCGTTTGAAGCCCTCTATGGTCGAAAGTGCAGATCCCCTCTGTGCTGGACTGAAGTTGGCGATACCCAGTTAGCTAGAGGAAGAGTTCCTGAAAGCACTCTTACCGGTCCGGAGATCATACGTGAAACAACAAAGAAGATCGTTCAGATTCGTGAACGATTGAAAGCCTCAAGAGACCGACAGAAAAGTTACGCTGACCAAAGGAGGAAACCTTTGGAATTCCAGGTAGGAGACCACGTCTTATTAAAGGTCTCACCGTGGAAGGGTTTAATACGATTTGGAAAGCGTGGGAAACTAAATCCAAGATACATAGGGCCTTTCGAGATTTTTGCCAGAATCGGCCCTGTGGCTTACAAGCTTAACCTACCGCGCGAACTTAGTAACATCCATCCAACCTTCCACGTCTCAAACTTCAAAAAGTGTCTGTTCGATGAGACTCTTGTTATTCCACTCGACGAGATCGAGATCAACGAGAGCCTCAACTTTGTGGAAGAACCAGTAGAAATCATGGACCGAGAGGTCAAACAAACAAAACAAAGTCGCATACCCATCGTGAAGGTTCGCTGGAACGCCAAGCGGGGACCCGAATTCACATGGGAACGCGAAGATCAAATGAAACAAAAGTACCCTCATCTCTTTCATGTTCACTAGTATCTTTACTACTTTAAATTTCGAGACGAAATTCTCTCTAACGGGGGGATGATGTGACAACCCGATATTTCAACTCTTTGTAACGACCAAAAAGGGTCAAGTATTGTAACCACTTCTGAGTAATAAAATTTACTTTCATAATAAAATGTATAAATAAGTTCTATTTAATTTCCTTCTATGATTAAATTTCTTTGAACCATGATCGTACGTGAAAAGAACGCCCAAATCCGACTTCATATAGCAAAGTTATGATTTTTCCAAGTTCGGCTTAGCAACAGACAGCTGAAAACTCGAATCGGAGATCGAGCGACTTTTGGCCGGAACGACCTAAACGAGAATCGAAGGTCTCGACAATGGTATTCCAGTGGTAAAAAGTCTGGCAAAAACCGACATCAGATAAAGAAGTTATGAATTTTCAAAGAAATTCCTTAAACACGTTGGGTTTTTAATAAATAATAAAAAAAATAATTTCGGAATTTGCCAACGGAGTCTAAACGAAAGTTGTAGAGCGTAGTCTCACCTACGTGAGGATATAAAGACCATCGAAAACGGAGTTCGTATGAAGAAGAAATGAATTTTTGAAGTTTATTAAATAAATTAATTATTTATTTTAATCAAAATTCGGATATTATCCGAAGGGGAGTCAGCGTCCTCATCCGAGGTACGCGCTGCGTACTCCTGTACGCCCTGCGTAACCGAGAGGATTGGCCTCTGATCGTCCACGTCGCGCTATCTGAAGAAACCGACCCGTCCGACCCGTCCGAAGCCCCGACCCGTCTGACCCGCCGTCCCATCCGACCCGCCGTCCCATCCGACCCGCGTACCCAGCAACCCGTCCCATCCGAGGCTGAGGCAGTCGAGGCTTCGGTCATGCATGACGTACGCGTACGCGCTGCGTACTAGCGTACGCCCCGCGTACCGAGGCAGACCAGCCTTACTATAAATAGGATGCGAGGGTTTCCAAAGAAAGGGCTCATTTCTCTCCTCTCTCTCCCAACTTTGCCTCGTTTTTCGTGTCCGTTCAAACCCGAAGCTCTGGTCGTTTCGGCTCAAGTCCCGAAGGTCGATTATACTCCCGAGATTCCCGAGAATCCCAAGGAAAATCCGTTTCCCGAGACGAAACTCTGCCCGGTTTTCCATCTCGCTATCTCCAAAACTTTCAAGTGAGTTTCATACCCCTTAATCAACCTTTTTAAATATTCTAAATGCTTTTATATGCTTTTAATGGGGGGATTACAAGTCAAACACACGAGTATTATCGTGTGTTACATAAAGAAACTCGTTTATATGCTTTTATATATCCAAATCACATGCGATTTACAAACTTTATAAGGACCTTTCATATATATATATATATATATATATATATATATATATATATATATATATATATATATATATATAATATGTTAAAAATAGCATTCTATCTTTTGAAATATACATTGTTGTAATGCATGTATAAACTAAACTTTTCTCAGATTATTCTTGTCTATCTTAGACTCTACACCAAAAATCTATGCTTTCATAAACAAGTGGTTCCTTTTCTAGGTATTTCTAAAAAAACAAGACACACTTTTAGAAAACTATAATAGGTATAGTTTTACGAACAGATTTCTAACTCTTATGTACTAGAAACATATATTTCAAGAAGTTTACTTTCGTATACAAGAAACAAACGTAACATTTTAACAAGTAGATCTGTTTTTATACCACGGTTTTGTGAGACATTAACTTCATGTACGTTCGAGTACACATTTCAAGTCCTGTATTATATACCAGAATCCCTTGGAGGGGGAGCATGGTGTTTGTGTATAGATCTATACGGGCTTGACAACCCGCGCCCTGACTGTTAGCTGCAGTCCACCGTTTGGGGTGACAAACATCATAACATTCCAACGCCTGAAGAACGTTGTGTATAGGCATTCAGAGTCAATAGTATGGTTATAAAACTCACAAGGGGTATTAAAAATGCATTGATTTACAAGGTTTTCAAACTCATTGGTTATTTTACATTTACATACATTTTGGAAACAAACATTGGTCTTGAGTGAAGGCTACTTTTATACTAGTAGAAAATATAGGATTTTCTAAACACAAACAAACAAAGATAAAACATTTCATTTCATTCAAACGTTGTCACTTAAATACTTATGAAATTCACCAGCTTAAATGCTGATCTACTCTTTCAAAATTACTTGTATGTCCCAGGAAATTAGTAAATTTCAAGTATTCATTTCGCTTTTGATGAAGGGATGCTGCGGCGCCAGTTTAATCTCGTATTTTTGACATCATATTGTAATTGAGTTTTGAACATGTAACTTTTGACAAATGTAAACTTTCAATTATATATATGATGGTTGTATTGCTTTCTTTACTATGTATTCATTTGTTACGTTACCACATGAAGTCATCCGCCCCCGAACATTTCCGCCGTTCAGGTTTGGGGGTGTGACAAACATCATCTTCATCTTCAGACCCAGAGGACCAATATCCTTCATCACATTCAACAGTGTGTCTTGCCATTAAGCACATGTTCCAATCACCATGTCATCATCATCTCTTGATGGCCAATATCCTTCTATATCCCTTGATATAGTTGTTACAAAGGCTTTTTCACTTTCTGCCATCTCTTGAGCTCTTCGGGCGTAGTATGCAGAGTCCTTGATCTTTGGCTTTTGCGGAGCTTCAGCTAAGCAAGCTTTTTCAAAATGCTTTGCATGTCCACACTTGTGGCACATAATTTTTGGCTTGTCTGATTTTGGATTCTCCAGTGATTCCGAAGTAGAGTTTGGTTTTGAGATGTTCGGTTTGTATGAGGGAGGATTTTACGAAGTTGGTTGAGATTCCGGAGGAGAGTAGGGTTAAGGAATCGATTTTGGTATGGATTATATGATGGATTGAAAGGATGTTTGTAGTTCATGGAGAGTAAAGCAAATTCTTGTTGGAAATAGAGTTCAAAATCTACAGCTTCAGTGTTACCAACAGGATAGTTTTGTGTGGGTAAAATAGGTAAGGAAGATTGAGCTGATGGAATAGTGGGTTTGAAAAGACATGCGTTGGAAGGATTCAGAATGGTTGGTTCATAGGAGTTGACAATAGCAAGAGAACCTTCATAGAGTTCCCTTATGATCTAAGAAACATTGGATTCGTGTCCTGGAAGTTCATCAAAAAGTTGATAAAGTTTCAATTTTTTGAAGGAGCCATTACTTTGGAGACAAGATTTCACATTTCCCCATCCTTTACCGAGGGTGTTTATGAACCTGAGATTGTACTCTAAAGGAGTTCGGGCAATCCCATGCGCAGTAATGTTGTTGACTACTATTCGGTAACGGTTAGAGGCTGAGGCCACTGATTCACCAGGAGTGGTAGTGAAGGTGTCAAAGTGATTGACAACCGAAGTGAGATGCTTATCTTTCATGTTTTCCGAATCTTCTATCAAATCTTGAAGAGTGTCCCAAATCTCTTTTGCTGATTTACACAACTTAATATTTTCTAAGAGTGAGGGAGAAACACCAAACACCATTTCTGAGAAGGCAACTTGATCAACATGCAACTTCTCAATATTGTCAGCTGTCAGAGGAGCTGGACGAGTCTCATCTTGACCCATAAGCTGAGCAACAACATCTCTTACAAATGTTCTTATAGGAACATGAGGGCCTTCTTTGATGGATCTCCAAATAGCTTCACCTTTCTCTTTGGCTAATACAAATCATTCCATTCTAACTTTCTAGTGATCATATTTTTCCACAACTAACAATGGGGCACGTGTAGGGCCACCCACGCTATTTGTAATTTGCATTTTGCATTGAAATGATTTGTTGAGGATTAGAAGCAGCCATTGAAGTTAAGATATCTTCAAGAAAAAGTGGTATATAGAAGAACTTTTATCCTTAACGTAGAAATGGTTGAAACACCAACGTAATTTCAAACCAACTGTAATCTGATCTTACGGATTCAAAGGACAACCACTCAAGCTCTGATACCAATTGTGAGAACAAGAATGATCTGATGCGTAGGGACAAGGTTTGAAAACTCAAACCTTGAGTAAATGCTTAAGATCAATGTCTGCTTGTCAATAAATGTTCTAGTCAAGTCTGGATAGACCAATCAAGTCTGAGATAAAGTATTCAACAAATGTTCAAGCCATAAATGATGAATGAGAATAAAGATCACGGTAAAGATAATAAATGAAGAACAAGAAGAATGTTTGAAGGAATATTCAGAAAGATGAAGTAACTTGGATATGCTAAAAGGTTTGAATAATCCGTCAATTGATTCAACTTTTAATGCGCATATAAATAGGAGCACATGAAACATAGTACTAACCAATTACAATCAAAGGACTGGAAAAATGAGTTACATCTGACACTTTGAATATTCATGTTTGATAAATAAAACTAAGTCCTATGACAAGTCAAATCAAACAAAAGACAAATTACATTAAATGTATAAAGACAAGATATTGATTTCGGAATAGAAATCATTTCAGACACAAGGTTCATTCCGGAATGACTTCACTCTATCTTCACTTCACCACTTTGACTTCAGGTCCGGACCCAAAGGAATTCCGGAGCACACTTCACTTCAGAACTAGCTTGACTTCGAAGATGACAAATGGATTTCAGATTGCTTGAGGTTCACTTTCAGGTTCCAACAAGATGCAATATGTGTAGCATTGTGTTCCTAGGTACTTTTCAATTATGGCTTAAAATACTAAAAGTTTGAATTTTCAGTCTTCATTAAAGTTGGTGTGGTTCTTTTAAGTACACATGGAGTACTTAAGTGGTACACATGGCATACTCATGCAGATCACGAACCCTAATTTTTAGGGTTTGTATCCTATTTAAAGGACCTTAAGTCTTTGAGGCCAGACCCCACTGATCTAAAGCACCATTTTGAAACCCTAGCCACCTTGTGAGATTCTTGAGATTTTAAAGTGATATTTTTGTGTGTTTTATGAAGAAGGTGATTATTGGAGGAGCTCTAGAGTCCATTTCATGTAGATCCAAAATTTGTTGCTCACCTAGCTTCTTTAGAAGGTAAAAAGTTCTCACCTTGATGGTTCATTTGCTAGATCTTGTTGGTTGGTGAATCCTTATGTGTTTTTGGTATCATGGCTTTAGTTATTGTGAGTATAAGCTATTCCGGAACCCTTGAGTATCTTTTTAGCCATTTATGAGGTTAATAAGTCAAAAAAATCGGATCTTGATGGCTATATTCCACCCATGCATCAATTGTTGGTCATTTTGTATTATAATTGTCAAAATCTTGTTCATATATGTATAAGCATATAAATAAGACTTAAAGGACTTACGACAAATGAGTTACATTACCTCATTTTCCTTGTTTGGATGTGATTTAAGGTGTGGATATTTGTCTGAAGGTCATTTCCTTGTTAATTATATACATTATACATATGGGAATATAAAAGGTTACTTCATTCTGTATCATTACCTTTGTATCATGCTGAGAAAAGGGATACTTTCAGGTCGAGATTCGCTACCAATCTCATTTTGGGGGTATGCCTTAGAGACTACCGCCCATATTCTTAATCTAGTGCCTACAAAGAAGGTTGCCAAAACACCTCACGAGATGTGGACTGGAAAGGTTCCCAATCTGGACCACATCGAGATTTGGGGTTGCGAGGCTTTCGTGAGGCACAAGACTTACGATAAGCTCGAACCTCGAAGTGAGAGGTGTATTTTCATCGGCTACCCACAGAAATCCTTTGGTTATCTCTTCTACAGACCCAGTGATAATGTGATCTTTGTAGCAAGGAGAGGGTTAAAATTCAACCCTTATACTCTATAATATTATAAGTTAATATATATATATATATATATATATATATATATATATATATATATATATATATATATGTGCGTGTGTGTGTGTGTATATATATATATATATATATATATATATATATATATATATATATATAAAAGTATAAGATCAAGTCATTTTACCGTTAGTAGGCCTCATTCACGAAGTCGGTGTGTAAGGGTGGGTATAAGGTTGCTGCCTATAAAATGGCAGCGTAATCACTTCCTTGATTGGTGGAGGGTCGTTAGCCGAACGGGTAGGACAATGACTTAAAAATTCTCATTAAAAGTATAATGATTATTATAAAGTAACTAAATGTTTTTTTATAAATTCTCAATCTTAGTTACTTTAGGAAAATGTGAATAAGGTGCTAACCCATGAAATTACACTTTGCACTTTGATTAAGTCGTTAGTGGAGGGTGTGTGGTTAACCGACACATTGTGTTCATGAATGGGTCTGAATAAATTTAATTTTTTATGAATTATGTGAATACAATCATCTTCTTATTTAACTTTATTAATGAAACGTCTCATTTTCACAACCAATTTTTTTATTAAGTTAAAACTTCCCAATTATAAATCCATTCTAAGAAAAACTATTTATTCCTAATTACATTTACTAAAAATCATAGTATTTTTAACGAATGCGAAATCCTCAATGTTGCTGATGAGTGTGTATAGTTCCGCCTTCGCCTTCCCATGATCACCAATTGAACCTGAAAAAAATAAACAACTGGATAAGCACAAAACTTAGTGAGTTTCTCCCAAAATAATCCATACAAAAAACATACAAGTATGCATATCGGCCACAATAATCCGATTGGAATTCCTAGGCCCAATTAGTCATCAGACTGAAATGCCAACATGAAAAAGGACCAACCAGTCATCTGTAACGACCCAATTTTCAAAAGAAAATTTTCATTTTCAAATAGTCAAAAACATTTTCCATAAGCCATAAAATCACAATACGTTTGTTTTCAATATTCGTAACGATAAAAATATTTTTCAATCATCAGAGTGTCCCATAAAAATGCCTGAGATAGAGTGTATGTCGCGCCATCAAGCCTTGGCCTTGCCCTTAGGCTCAGACGTACCTAAAACAAATCCACAAATTGTAAGCTAATGCTTATTGATTTCCCCAGAGCATACGCCAAACAATCCACATAATCACATAATCATATTAGCTATAGTAGCTACATAAACCACATAATCCATGCATACAACATATTGGGATGCTCTGGAAACCCTCCAGGGTCTTACTCCTCCGTATGCCTCGAGAACCCCTCGAGGTCTTAGCCCAAGGATGCCCTGGAAACCCTCCATGGTCTTACTCTGGGTGCCCCGGGAACCCCCCTGAGGTCTTTACAAAGGATGTCTTGTAAACCCTCCAAGGTCTTACTCAAAGGTGCCTCGGGAATCCCCGAGGTCTTTAATGCAAGTATCACATATAACTAGTATACTACATATCCCATAACCAGCTAGCATATCACATAACAAATAACGAGCCGACCTTGGTGCCTTAGACCCATTGGTATGGTAAGTAGACTCACCTCCCTTGAATGTTGAACTAACAAGCTAAGATCTGATAAATCCTACGCGTTGCTGCAACTCAACTACTTATGATCATCATGTTATTAACTTGTCACAATCCTGAATTACCATAAATATCGTCAAAGTCAACCTTGGTCAAAGTCAAGGTCAACAGCACATGTTGACCTTAACTTGTCGAGTGCATCCAATAACTCATCGAGTTACCCGGGTAACTCTTCAACTTGCCGAGTTACCCGTGTAACTCGTTGAGTTGCTCAATGTCCAGAAGACCGAAAAACCATGCATACTGAAATCCCCAATCCTTGACAGAAATCACTTGACATCTCAATAACGGGTAAACCCTACTCGACTCGTCGAGTTGGCTAAGGGTCTCGACGAGTTCCTTTAGTCCTTTTTGTGTTCAGACGTTTTTAAGCTACCCAAAGCTCCAGAATGCAGATCTAGCCTCCTAAAACATGGTTTCCATGTAAAGTTGAAAACTTTACGTGCATGCAAACTCTTAAATGACCAAAGCAAGCTAAGGGAGGGGTTTTAACCAAAGAGAAGGACCAAGCTTGATAAATTCAACAACTTTATAACTTTAAGGACTTAGAGGAGTCCAGATCTGAAGTTGCAACTCCAGATCTTACCCAACACCCGAAATGCTTCACAAATATACTAGAAATGGTCTAAAACCCAAGAAAAAATGATCTAATGCTAGAACGATCACGGTAACAACTTGTTACCTTCAAATGGGTGTCCAAACGTTATAGATGTTGGATTACCATCTCCCTCCTGCTCCAAGCTTCTCGACCTTCAAAGTCCTTAAACAAAATGCACCAAAAACACTCTCTTAGCCTCGTAATCACAAGGAAACAACAAATAACGGCTTAGAGTTTCTTCTCTAGGTAATGTAGTGGTAAGGGAGGCCACAAGAGGCGGATTAAGTTCTTTATATAAGGTACAAACCCTAAAAATTAGGGTTTGCCTTTATAGCGCCTAATCGTCGAGTCGGGGCCTTGCGACCTGTCGAGTAGGATCTAAATCATGCATCCTCATAAATGATCTCTACTGGATGAGTTGGAACTCCCGAACTTGTCGAGTCCTAGCTTAAAACCCTAAAACTTGAAAATTTTAAATGATACCTAAAATAGATGTTACAAATATCCCCCACTTGAACTAGACGTCGTCCTCGAAATCCGCTAACGCAAATA
The DNA here is from genome assembly GCF_002870075.4 of Lactuca sativa. NCBI lineage: Eukaryota > Viridiplantae > Streptophyta > Magnoliopsida > Asterales > Asteraceae > Lactuca > Lactuca sativa. The sequence goes on along the minus strand of NC_056630.2, from coordinate 304,133,361 downwards.
AGTTCTGATAGTGCTCTCGCATATCATCCTCCGGCTCCCATGTCCATTCAGAGCCCCTTCGATGTTGTCGTTGCACCTTTAATAACTTCACCTCTTTGTTTCGAAGGACCTTGGTCTTCCTATCCAAAATCGAAACAGGCCTCTCAATGTAGTTCAGGCTCTCGTCCATCTGAATGTCGTCCAGAGAAATGATCGCGGCCTCGTTTGTGACACACTTCCGGAGCTAAGACACAGGGAAGGTGCTATATATCTGGCTAAGCTCATCCGACAGATCCAAGATATAAGCTACCTTGCCCACTAGGGCCGAAATCTTGAATAGGCCAATATATTGGGGCCCTAACTTGCCCCTTTTCTGAAACCTGATGGCTCCCTTCCATGGCAACACCTTTATTAACACAAAATCCCCCACCTGGAACTCAAGGTCTGATCACCGTCAGTCAACATAGCTTTTTTGATTGCTCTGTGCAATTCACATCCGGTTGCACACCTGCTGAATCAACCAGGTAGTCTTGAGCACTACTTCGGTGCTCCCCATCACTCGATGTCCAACCTCACCCCAACAAAACGGGGTCTAACATCTCAAACAGAGGTCGGTCGATACTTGCATGGTAACTATTGTTGTATGAAAACTCTGCCAATGGGAGGTATGTATCCCAACTACCTCCAAAATCCAACATGCATGCCCGAAGCATATCCTCAAGTGTCTGGATCGTCCTCTCGCTTTGGCCATATGTCTGGGGGTGGTACGCCGTGTTGAAATGTAACTGAGTTCCTAGTTCCTCATGGAAATTCTTCCAGAATCTAGATGTAAATCAAAAATCTCTTTCAGAGACTATTGATACTGGCACCCCATGTCTATCGACCACCTCATGCACATAAATATCCATCAATTTCTCAGCGGAGATGCTCTTGGAGATCGGAATAAAGTGGGCACTCTTCATCAACCTATCCACAATAACCCATATGGCATCCACACCTCTCGTTGTCATCGGTAACTTTGTCATGAAGTCCATAGTGATCTATTCCCACTTCCACATGGGAAGTGGTAGTGGTTGAACCTTGCCATGAGGCCACTAATGCTCGGCCTTGACCTTCTAGTAGGTCGCACCACTCCACGAAACAAGCATCTCCCGCTTCATGCAGGGCCACCAATAACTCAGTCTCAGATCTGTATACATTTTTGTAGCTCCCGGATGTATAAAGAACTTGGACTTGTGCCTCATCTAATATCTTTTGTCTCACTCCCCCGGTGACCGGTACCCAGACTCGACCACACTGTGTCAAGAAACCTCGACTATCCCAAACAAACAAGGGATATTGCCCCCGAATCTGCTGTATCTTCCAGTTCTCTTTCTTTAGACCCTCCACTTGAGCCTTATTGATCATATTTAGCATTGGAGAGATCACCGTCATCCATAAACAAACGTTCTTAATCAGGGAACCCGCCGCCTTGCGGCTCAAAGCATTGGCCACCATTTTGGCCTTCCCTGGATGGTAAAAGATCTCAGAGTCATAATCTTTCAACACATCCGACCACCTCCTCTGTCGCATGTTGAGGTTTTGTTGATTCGTCAAATACTTCAAACTCTTGTGATAGTATAAATAGTGCACCACACTGAAGGGTTTTGAGCATTCTAACACTTCCTAAGTGTACATGAAACCCTAATAAACCTTGGATCTATGTTTGTCTAACATACATGCAAATAATTATTTTTCTAAGGTTCATATCCTAACTAGCATGGCATGGGGAACATGAATCAAATAAAGCTAGTAGAAGTACTTACCTTGTAGTAGTATTTGATTGCTTGGAGTTTTAGAGCCTAGCACCAATAGTGTGAATGCCTCAAATGGAAGTCACAAATCACCACAAACTTGGAACTTTGATAGAATAGCCACAACTATCTTGAAATCGGTCATCATGCTTTACTCACCTCAACTAGAGTGATTTCAAGAACCAAAGCCTCCTTTATATAGTGTGGTGGATTAGGGTTACATCCATGTAAACCCTAATACCCATGTCTCTTCATTTCCATGAGATCCATGGGTTAAAGCTCCATGGAGTATCCATGGACTTTCCATGCAAGCCTAGCCCATTACAAATAAGCATTAGCCCACACTATATAAATATAGAAGCCCATATTTAATTAGTAATATCTTTGATCTCTAAATTAATCCTAGATTAATTATAGATCAATACTAATTAAATAATATGATCTTATATTAATATATTATAACTTATAATATATTAATAAATCATAACTTGTACTATCCTCAAAAGATTATCCATAAATTGTCCCGGTGAAGTGCAACCCAAATGGACCATGCCAGGTCGTGTCAAGTACATACCAAATATAGTTATGGACTTAGACACTATATCCAACAGTCTCCCACTTGGATAAGTCTAATGACTATAGTTGCAAGTATGACTTCAGGAACTGATCAGCAATCGTAGCTCTTTAAACTCTGTTGAACTAGAACGCGCCATTTTAGATAAGTGATCATATAATCCTCTGTTCTAGATATCAGCCAGACAAATACATGGAACATGGTCTTACTTATTGTCCAGCATTTGTTTCTCGATTTCTGATTTGTTTGACATAGAACTCAACTGAACACATCAATTTAGTTCTGACCGGGCCCAATACATAGGTCAAAACAAAATCATCGAGAGGCCCAGATATCGCTTCTAATCCTAGAAGGAACAGATAAACTTCGACTCATATGTTTGTTCTACCACTCATTGAATTATACACAAAGGCACGTTTTATAACATCGAGTTACCAATGCGTTTTCGTACAATCAATGCATAACCAATTCGTAAGTAACAAATCATATCTCTAGGTTTGAAGACTTATATGATATTACCGTCTCACGATCACTCGAGATAAATTCCATGAAGTGATTCCAGTGAGCGTGGGTTGAGTCCAATGCTCAGAACTTATGAGCACTCATGATTGTTGTAGCCATGTCCAACAACTTAGACCTCTGCAACCAATCATGACAGCCTTGATTCATATCTACTTCCGACATATGACCGACTGTGAAGGTTTGAATAATATGATATACCAAACATAATTATTCTGGAAGTCAAAACATGCAAAAGAAATATAGTAAACGATTGACAAGAGATAGCAACACTTTAATCATAAATAAAACTCCTTTTATTCATCACCTAATGTCAATTACACTTTACAAATTTCATAATTTATCTACCTACTAAAACTTATATCATCCTTCAGCCCTATGCTCTGAGTATGCTGGAGATGCTTAACCCTACTCAGTCCCTTCGTGAGGGGATCTGCTGGGTTCTCATTCGATGATACCCTCTTTGCCACGAGGATTCCTTCTTCTATTCGATGTCTGATGAAGTGATATTTTCTGTCAATGTGTCTGGATCTCCCATGATCTCTTGGTTCCTTGGCTAAGGCAACCGCATTATTGCTATCACAGAAAATCTCCATTGGCTCCTTTATAACCGGTACAACTCCAAGGTCTCCGATGAAGTTCTTTAGCTATATAGCCTCCTTTGCTGCCTCGCTTACTGCTATATGCTCTGATTCACAAGTGGAATCAGCCACTGTCTCCTGCTTGGAACTCTTCCAAGTGATTGCTCCTCCGTTTAAGGTAAAGACCCAGCCTGACTGAGAGTGGAAATTATCCCTATCAGTCTGGAAGCTAGCATCACTATACCCTACAACTCTCAAGTCGTCACTCCCACCGAGGGTAAGGACCCAATCCTTAGTCCTCCGCAGGTACTTGAGGATATTCTTTACCGCAGTCCAGTGTGCCTTGTCAGGGTTCCACTGATACCTGCTAACCATGCTCAAAGAAAAGGCTACATCAGTTCGAGTACACGTCATGGCATACATGATCGATCCTACAGCTGAAGCATAAGGTAGTCGACTCATTTCTTCTATCTCAGCCTCAGTACTAGGGCTTTGTGTCTTACTCAATCTGGCATTACTCTGAATAGGTAACTCACCGTTCTTGGAGTTATACATGTTGAATATTTTCAACACGTTGTCCACATAGGTGCTTTGACTAAGTCCAATTAGTCTTTTAGTCTTGTTTCTCAAAATCCTTATCCCTATGATATAGGCAGCTTCACCAAGGTCCTTCATAGCGAAACACTTCCCAAGCCATGACTTTACTTCCTGTAGGGTTGGGATGTCATTTCCTATGAGTAGTATGTCATCCACATACAGTACCAAAAAGTTGACTATGCTCCCACTAGCCTTGATATAGACACAAGATTCATCTTCACTCCTTGAAAAGCCAAATTCCTTGACTTTCTCATCAAAGCAAAGATTCCATCTGCGAGGTGCCTGTTTCAATCCATAAATGGATTTCTCGAGTTTACACACTCTATTGGGGTACTCTATACTGACAAAACCCTCTGGTTGAACCATGTAAACATCCTCAGCCAACTTTGCATTAAGGAAAGCGGTTTTGACATCCATTTGTCATATTTCATAGTCATGAAATGCAGCAATGGCTAACAGAACCCTAATAGACTTTATCTTTGCCACTGGTGCAAAGGTTTCATCATAATCAACTCCCGGAGTTTGAGAATAACCCTTTGCAACCAGTCGTGCCTTATAAGTGTGTACATTACCATCCATGTCAGTCTTCTTCTTGAAGATCTATTTGCACCCAACTACCTTACGATCACGTACATGGTCAACCAAGTTCCAAACTTGATTGTCATACATGGACTGTATCTTGCTATCCATAGCCTCTTTCCATTTAGCAGCCTCAGGGCCTACCATGGCTTCTGTGTAGCTGTTAGGCTCATCCAGACCTAGTAGTGTCTCATCACTAATAAGTGTCTTACCTTCCGCAGTAATATGGAAACCATAGTAATGCTCAGGTGCATTCCTAACTCTCGTGGAACGTCTCAGAGGTACAAACTCATCAATTGGCTCAACAGGAGTTTCCTCCTCAAGTTGAGGGCTAGCTTTTAAAGTTCCTTCACCACTTGACTCTTGAATTTCTTCAAGATCAATATGTCTCCCACTGTCTCCTTGGCTTATAAACTCTCTCTCTCTCTCTCGAAAGACTCCTCTTCTTGCTACAAAGACCACATTATCACGAGGTCTGTAAAAGAGGTAACCAAAGGATCTTTGTGGGTAGCCGATGAAAATACAGCTCTCACTTCGAGGTTCTAGCTTGTCATGAGTCTCGCGCCTCACAAAAGCCTCGTAACCCCAAATCTTGATGTGGTCTAGGTTGGGTACTTTACCAGTCCACATCTCGTGAGGAGTTTTGGCAACTTTCTTTGTAGGGACTAGATTAAGGATATGGGCGGTAGTCTCTAAGGCAAACCCCCAAAATGAGATTGTTAGCAAAGCTCGGCTCATCATTGAATGAACCATATCCAACAAGGTTCGATTACGCCTCTTAGCTACACCATTCAACTGTGGTGTCCTGGGAGGTGTCAATTGTGAGACAATCCCACATTCCCTAAGATAGTCAAGGAACTCTGAACTAAGATACTCACCACCTCGATCGGATCGAAGCATCTTAATGTTCATGCCCAATTGATTCTCGAATTCATGTTTAAATTCCTTAAACCGTTCGAAAGTCTCTGACTTATGCTTGATTAAGTAGACATATCCATATCTATTGTAATCATCAGTAAAAGTCAAATAATAACGATTATCATCCCTTGTGGCATGTTTGAATGGTCCACACACATCCATGTGTACAAGGTCCAACAAACCTTCACCCCTCTCACAAGATCCTGTGAAGGGTGACTTTGTCATTTTTCCAAGTAAGCATGATTCGCAACTATCATCTGACTTTAGGTCAAACGACTCCAAGACTCCAGCCTTTTGGAGTTGGCCTATGCATTTCTTGCTTATATGTCCAAGACGACAATGACATAATGATGCTTTATCCAAGTTATTATTATTAATAGAATCAATACACAATACATTATTTCCTAAGTTATCTACAACAGACACAACTTCATACACACCATCACAAGGTAATGCTTTAAAATAAAGAACATTATTAAAGAAAGCATCAATAGAACCAAATTCATTATTAAACGAAAAGGTAAACCCTTGTTTGTACAATGCATGAAAGGAAATAATATTTCTTGCCATTTATGGCGAGTAACAACATTTATTCAAATCTAAATTTAACCCACTACTTAGCGACAAAGTATAAACTCCAATCTTGGTAACAGGTGTAACTTTCGTATTCCCCATGATTAAGTTTATCCTTCCTTGCTCCACATTCTCACTTCTTCTTAGTCCCTGCAAGTCACAACAAATATGAATACCACAACCGGTATCTGTTGGATATAGTGTCTAAGCCCATAACTATATTTGGTATATACTTGACCCGACCCGGCATGGTCCATTTAGGTTGCACTTCACCCGAATAATTTATGGATAGTATTTGATAATAGTACAAGTTATGATTTATTAATATATTATAAATTCTAATATATTAATATAAGATCATATTATTTAATTAGTAGTGATCTATAATTAATCTAGGATTAATTTAGTGATCAAAGATATTACTAATTAAATATGGGCTTCTATATTTATATAGTGTGGGCTTATGCTTATTTGGAATGGGCTAGGCTTGGATGGAGAAGTCCATGGATACTCCATGGAGCTTTAACCCATGGATCTCATGGAAATGAAGAGACATGGGTATTAGGGTTTACATGGATGTAACCCTAATCCACCACACTATATAAAGGAGGCTTTGGCTCTTGAAATCACACTAGTTGACATATGTTGAGGTGAGGGCCGATTTCAAGAGAAGTGTGACTATTCTCTCAAAGTTCCAAGTTTGTGGTGATTTGTGACTTTCATTTTAGGCATCCACATTATTGGTGCTAGGCTCTAAAACTCCAAGGAATCAACTACAACTACAAGGTAAGTGTTTCTACTAGCTTTATTTGATTCAAGTTCCCCATGCCATGCTAGTAAGGATATAAGCCTTGGAAAAATAATTATTTGCATGTATCTTAGACAAACATAGATCCAAGGTTTATTAGGGTTGCATGTACACTTAGGAAGTGTTAGAATGCTCAAAACCCATAAGTATGAAGGACCCAAGAGTTAGAATTGGGTGAGTTATTAGAAATGATAGTGTAAATACCTGCATGGTTGGGTTTAACTTTCCCATCCTTCACATCTTGCTGGTACTTTGGGAAGTTCTGCTTCCAATGTGCCTTTTCATGGCAATAGAAGCATTCAGCCACTTTTGGGTTAGAAGAAGGAGTGATGAAACCTTTCTTGGTTCCACTTGAAGAAGAGACATCAAGGGTCCTAACCTTGGTACCCTTTGAAGAACTCTTTCTCTTCTTCCCTCGTCCTTTCCTGATTGCCAAGACAGGAGCGGTGTTGGTAGGAGTAGGAGTAACAATTGCCTTACCCTTAAGACCACTTTCCGCGGTCTTTAAGATTCCTTGAAGTTTGCTGAGAGTGACCTCTTCCTTGTTCATGTGGTATGTCATGCGGAATTGATCATAACATGAAGGTAAGGAGTGAAAAATGATATCTATTGCAAGCTCCTCAGGGAAGTTCACATTTAGCTTCAGCAAACGGTCCACAAATCTTTTCATTTTCTGCATGTGGCCCGTGATGGGTTCACCATCCTTCATGCGAGTTGTTATCATGGAGGAGATGATTTCATACCTCTCTTGATGAGCACTTTGATGGTATATTTCCATCAAGTCTTGGTGCAACTCATAGGGGTAGAAATCTTCATAGGATTTTTGGAGATCCACGGTCATAGTGGCCATCATGATGCATGCCACTTTGGTGGCATCCCTATCATGTGCCCTAAACTCAGCGATCTCTTGAGGAGTAGCAAGTGTCTCATCAATCTCCTTAAGCTCCTTATCGAGGACATATTCCTTGTCCTCGTAGCGAGTAATCATTCTGATGTTTCTGATCCATTCATTAAAGGTGGATCCATCAAAAGTGACTTTCCCTCACAAGTTCATAAGAGAAAAGGATCCACTAGGGTTAGAGCCAGAAGCAGCGTTGTTTGCCGACATCTGATAAGAGAAGAAAGAAGGATTAGTTTAGATATTGAGATAGTCCTTAAAAAAACACCCAAATGTAGTATTAAGGCTAGGACCCAATCACAATATATTATACTTACAAGAGGTATGCCGTAATCTAAGTAATAACTTATTTGAAAGGTAGGTGAATGACGATTCACCAATTTCCACCAAAGTCGAAATATTAAAATATTTAATTTGGTTCTAAGAAACTCCTAGATTCTTTTGAGATTTAATTAACTTTTCAAAAGCATGTTTCAATCTCGAGTGCGCCCTCCAAGTTTTGTGACTGGGATGCCGAGGATCACAAAACGAGGTGTGAAGTAACCATGCAAAATACTTGGTACCCTTAATAAATTACCCCTTAATCGATATGTCGGTTAACCACACACGCTCCATCGATACTATGATAAATACTAAGTCACCCTTTACCTACCTTGTTAAGTCCAAGTTAGTGTGCCGGTTCACCACACACGCTCCACTAATGACATAGACAAAGTGTAAAGTGTAATTTCATGGATTAGCACCGTATTCACATTTTTCCTAAAGTAACTAAAATTGGGAATTTAATAAAACATTTGGTTACTTTATAATATTCATCATACTTTTAATGAGAATTTATAGTCCTTGTCTTACCCGTTCGGCTAACGACCCTCCACTAGTCAAGCAAGCGGTGGGTGAGAGTGGACACCCATTAAGTTGCCATTTTATAGACAACAACCTTATACCCACCTTATAGACCGGCTTCGTGAATGAGGCGTACTAGCGGTAAGACGACTTTAATCTTATATATATATATATATATATATATATATATATATATATATATATATATATATATATATTATTAACTTATAATATTATAAGTATAAGGGTTGAATTTTAACTTTTAAAATTCTAAGGGTTGGAACAAAAGATTTTAATATGACTTTACTTGTTCCAAAACTTGAGGGCAAGTTTTGTAAACTTTCAAATCTTTTCATTTCTTATAACTTATGAGTTAAATAGAGTAATAAAAATGAAGACTCTTCATTTTTCTTACTCTTGTGTTCTTTTAATGGTTTTAATTTAAGTGTGACTCTTGGTTTTCCATAACATGAGGACAAGTTATGGACTCCATCAAAACACATTATGATCAAGAATTAAACTGCCACATAGGTTACAAATAATTCCTATGATCATCTAAACATCATAAGTTCAAGAACATGAATATGAACACTTTCATGAATCAAAAATTACACATAAAACTTTGTAATTTTGATAACAAGTTGTTGTAAATGGATTAGCAAAGACAATACACCATCTAAAACAAGTTTTCAAGTACCAAAACAGTTTAGGGTAATGTTTCTAGTCCATTTCCAGCAACTAAAGTCGAAAATCTACACCTTGTGGCTTCTACTCGTCGAGTGCATGAACCTACTCGGGGAGTAGGTTGAAGATACACATGAACTCAGCGAGTCCCCCCAATGGACATGGTGAGTTCATCAGGCAGACAACAAGTTTTTCGACTTTTTCAACTATTTTGCATCAAGTATCAAACAAACAAGCCTAGGCTCTGATACCACTGAAGGGTTTTGAGCATTCTAACACTTCCTAAGTATACGTGCAACCCTAATAAACCTTGGATCTATGTTTGTCTAAGATACATGCAAACAATTAGTTTTCCAAGGTTCATATCCTAACTAGCATGGCATGGGGAACATGAATCAAATAAAGCTATGTCACACCCCAAAACCAAGAACGGCAGAAACGTTCTAGGGCGGAGGACATCATGTAAAGTATCACAACACAGTAAAAGTAAATAAGCAAACAACATCATCCATTGCATTAAATATATAATTTTAATACAAGCGTGTTCTGTACAGTTATAGACACCAAAAATAATGTAAATCGAAATAATAAGATGAGTCTTGGATGCCCTCCATCTTCTCAAAAGGTGGCCTCGGTACCTGTCTACTGATGACCTGAGAATACAAGTTATTTTGAAAGAGTTTATCAGCATTAAGCTGGTGAGTTCATAAGTATTATAGTGTCGATGTTTGTTATCAAAAACATTTGAACCTGTCTCAAGTGTAAGTCTGTAAAATGTAAGTAAATGTTTGTAACAGTTTGAATTTCTCAGAAAAACCTATATTTTCTATTAAAATAGCCTTCTACCAAGGCTTAACTGTTTTGTATGCTCGTTTGTTGTAAAAGTGTGTAATTTCCCAAGTGTGACTATCATTTAACAAACATATAGTTTTTACATTAATGTTTAGGTGAAACAATCACTAAAAATATGTAATGGGTAAATGATTGTAGTACTGTAGTGTTGCATTATAGGAACTACTGCTGTACTAACTACCTTAAACCGGATTTATATTAAGGTATTATGTGATAAATTGCACCATACTATCGACTGGTAACAACGACATACGAATGGTCGTAATAACGGAATGACATTTGGCACCCACAGACCTGCAGGTCCGGCTGTAGCTAGCAGCAAGGTGTAGGATAGTCAATCCAGTATAGATCTATACCCAAACGCACGCTCTCCCTCCAAGAGAATTCTGGCTACAACTCAGGCCATGACATTTAAGGCATGCTCCGATATAGTGGATCACATTTGTTAACGTATTCATGTATATGTAATGTAATGTTACTTGTTCTAGTATCGTTGTATATGTTCTCTTCCTAGTATAGTTGTATATGTTCTCTTTCTAGTATATTTGTATATGTTCTCTTTCTAGTATAGTTGTATATGTTCTCTTTCTAGTATAGTTGTATATGTTCTCATAGTAATGTAATGTATAGACTCATGAATGAACTGACACATTGATCTAGAAATTTTAATAGTATAATCCTGTGTTACCCAATGGTAACTTACTAATGATGTGTCTAATACGCATGAATATGGAAGTACTTTTATGTCTATATATGTATATTTGATATATAAGTAATATTGAAACGACATTCGGACGATCACCCGAAATCCCACCAGACCACATCCAAATCGAGAAAAAGGAAATAGGGCGGATGGCCTTCCTAAGCCCTTTAAACATTGCTTATATATCTAAACATATATGGGCATGCAATTTATAAGAAGTAAAATAAAGTTTAATAAAAGCATTTGATAAGTAAAAGAGTTTGTAAAACATTTTGAAGTAAAACAATTTGATAAACAGTTTGAACAGTGATAAAATCCTTGGATTTCTAGTTATTAATCACATGTGATTAATGCAATCACATGCGATTGATGCAATAACTATAAGTATTTAACTTGTATCCCCCCCATAAAAGTATTTAAAACATTTAAAAGTATTTCAAATGTTAATTAAAGGGGATATGAACTCACTTGCGGTGAGTGGATTGGATTGAAGTATCGGATACCGTGCTAGGTGGCAAACGGAGACTTGTTCACACGCACGAGCCTAGTTATCATATAATGAGCATATATATAACTAATTAGCCAAATAATAACTTAATAAAATAAGTTGGGACACTCAGGAACATGTAAACACTTTGTATAAGTGTTATAGGTCCTAAGGGTTGCTTCTACGTTGTTATGCGACAAGCCTAAAGGGGTTTAAAGCTTCCAAGGACCTTGTATAAGTGTTTACTACCCAATAAACTCCACCCAAGGAGTTTATGGTCATAAACCCTTGAGTTTACGGCTGTGAACTCCAATCTTGGTGGTTTTTGGTGTTTTGAAGTGTTGTTTGATTTCTAGAATAAGCCTTGGTTGGTGGTTTAATCCTTTGGGTAGTTTAGGGCCTTAAAATACTCCTTTGAGGAGTTTACGGCCAAATGACCATTTCTTTTGGAGTTTACAACCGTAAAACCTCAAAGGATGGGTTTTTTAATTCTTTCAAGTCTCTTGCACAAGTAGGATAACTTCTAGGCTTTTGTTTAAGGCTAAAGAGGACCCTAGGCACACTTTGGTGCCTTTACTTGGTGTTTACGGCCTATGAGCATTCTCTTGGCCGTAAACTCCCTTTAAGGGGTACTTTTGATGTATTAATGTCACCATATTAGCTAGAAGTAATTGAGAGTTAAAGTGTAAAGCCTTTAGGAGTGATTAGGGCACATTTAAGCCCTTGAATTTGGTGTTCACGGTCCAAGAAACTATTGGGCCGTAAAAACCTAAAGCTTGGTGTTTTTGATTGTTTTCTAGTCTCAAATATGCATACATAATATCCTAAGCTAGTTACCTAACAAGGAAATGGGACTAGATGGCCTTTAAGCTTCATTTTGGAGTTTACTCCCCAAGAACGTTTTTGGGCGGTAAACTCCTGAATCTCATATATTTGACATACAATCTATGTTATTAAGCATAAAACAAGCATTATAACACAACTAGAGGAGTGTACTCACGATTTGGGATGAAAACCCGAAAATCTGTGAGAGAGAAAATGGCTTTTCTCTAGCTGGAAATGGGAATAATGAATGAATTTAGTTCAAAAATCTATTTATAGTCCAGAAATATTTTTGGCAGAAAATATTTTTATTTCGGAATTTATTTTCTACATTAAGAGGTTTTGAGATAGTCAAGTTTCACAAACCCATAAGCATCCACTCTCCTGATATCTGCTTAAACATAAACCCTAATGTACACAAACTTATTCGGAAAAGTCTGAAATTCGTTGAAACTGGACTAGCTTCTATTGAATAGATAATGTTCGTACAAAATGGAAATTTCAGGTTGTCACATCATTCCCCCGTTAGAAGGAATTTCGTCCCGAAATTAGAATTTAAGTAGTTGAGAATTTACAAACAATTAAGCGAAAAGATGAGGGTATTTCAGTTTCATCTGATCCTCACGTTCCCAAGTGAATTCCGGTACTCGCTTGGCGTTCCAGCGAACCTTCACGATAGGGATACGACTTTGCTTCGTCTGCTTGACCTCACGGTCCATGATGTCTACCGATTCTTCCACGAAGTTGAGGCTCTCGTTGATCTCGATCTCGTCGAGTGGGATTACAAGAGTCTCGTTGGACATACACTTTTTCAAGTTAGATAAGTGGAATGTAGAATGTACGTTACGAAGTGCGTCGGGCAGGTCGAGTTTGTAAGCTACGGGGCCGACTCTGGCAAGAATCTCGAAAGCCCTTGTGTACCTCGGATTAAGCTTCCCACGCTTGCCAAGCGTATCAAGCCTTTCCAGGGTGAGACTTTGAGAAGGACTCAGTCTCCCACCTAAAATTCCAAAGTTTTTCTTCGTTTATCAGCGTAGCTCTTCTGTCGGTCTCTAGAGCCTTTCAATCGTTCACGAATCTGAACGATTTTCTCTGTCGTTTCCCGAATGATCTCCGGACCGGTGAGAGTACTGTCAGAAGCTTGCCTCCTAGCTAATTGGGTATCACCCACTTCAGCCCAGCACAGAGGGGATCTGCACTTTCAGCCGTAGAGGGCTTCAAATGGAGCAACCTTCATGCTTGTGTGATAACTGTTATTATAGGAAAAATCGACAAGGGGTAAATGAGTATCCCATGCCCTCCCAAAGTCAATCACACAGGCTCGAAACATATCTTCCAGTGTTTGGATGGTCCTTTCACTCTGTCCGTCGATCTGTGGATGGTAGGCTGTGCTCATGTCCAGTCTTGTTCCTAGGGAATGTTGTAGTGATTGCCAGAATCTTGAGGTGAACCTACTATCTCTATCGGAGATAATGGACACAGGTACACCATGTAGCCACACGATTTCCCTAATGTAGGTTCTCGTAAGTTTCTCCATCTGGTTAGTTTCTTTGATAGGCAGGAAGTGTGCAGACTTGGTCAATCTATCGATGATGACCCATATGGTATCAAGTCCACCCGTTGTCTTGGGCAACTTGGTTATGAAATCCATAGTGATCCGCTCCCACTTCCATTCTGGAATCTCTGGTTGTTGCAGTAAGTCAGAGGGCTTATGGTACTCGACCTTAACCTTTGCGCAAGTAAGGCATTTACTTACGAAGGTAGCAATCTCTACTTTCATATTAGGCCACCAGTATAGCTTTTTAAGATCCAGATACATGTTATCTGAACCTGGGTGGATGGAATACCGAGTGTGGTGCGCCTCGGTCATGACCAAGTCTCGGAAACCACCATGTTTTGGTGTCCAGATCCGGTTCATGAAATATAAGGCTCCGTCGCCCTTGGCTTCTAAATTCTTGTCCATTCCTCTAAGGGATTCACTCGTCACATTTTCAGGTTTCATGGCTTCAAGTTGAGCTGCCTGAATTTGCTTAGACAAGTGTGAATGGATGGTTATTGACAATGAGTTGACTTTGCGACCAGAATATTCCTTCCGACTTAGGGCGTCTGCTACTACATTGGCTTTACCCGGATGATAACGAATATCACATTCGTAGTCACTGAGTAGCTCGACCCACCGTCGTTGTCTGATGTTGAGCTCCTTCTGATCGAAAATGTGTTGTAAGCTCTTGTGGTCGGTAAAAATAGTGCTTTTCGTTCCGTACAAGTAATGTCTCCAGATCTTCAGAGCAAACACCACAGCTCCTAGTTCAAGATCGTGGGTCGTGTAGTTAACTTCGTGTGTCTTCAATTGTCTCGAGGCGTAGGCGATGACCTTACCCCACTGCATCATAACACACCCGAGCCCTTGATTTGATGCATCGCAATAGACTACGAAGTCTTCTATCCTTTCGGGGAGGGATAGTATTGGCGCGGTGCACAAGGCTCGCTTGAGCGTTTGGAACGCTCTCTCTTGTTTCTCTTCGCAATCAAAGGCCACACCTTTCTGGGTCAGGGTTGTAAGAGGTTTCGCTATTCAGGAGAAATTCTGTATGAACCTACGGTAGTAGCCAACGAGGCCTAGAAATTGACGAATTTCTGTAGGCGTCTTCGGTGCTGACCAGTTCTCAATGGCTTTAATTTTGGATGGGTCCACGTGGATTCCCTCTTCGCTCACCACGTGTCCATAGAATTCGACTCTTCGGATCCAAAATTCACATTTCGAGAACTTCGCATAAAGTTTCTCCTTTCATAATGTCCCTAGAACTTGTCACAGATGATTGCCATGCTCTTCCTTACTTCGGGAGTAGATCAGGATGTCGTCAATGAAAATGATGACGAACTGATCCAAGTAAGGTCAGCATACTCTATTCATCAGATCCATGAAAACTGCGGGCGCATTGGTCAATCCGAATGGCATCACTATGAACTTGTAGTGTCCGCAACGAGTCCGGAAGGCTGTCTTTGGCACATCCTCGTCTACTACTCGTAACTGGTGATATCCGGATCTCAGATCAATTTTGGAAAAATAGTTCGCCCCTTGCAGTTGGTCAAATAGATCGTCTATGCGAGGCAGAGGGTAACAATTTTTGACCGTCAGTTTGTTGAGTTCTCTGTAGTCGATACACATACGGAATGATCCGTCTTTCTTCTTAACGAACAAGACCGGTGCTCCCCAAGGTGAGAAACTTGGTCTTATAAAGCCCTTACTGAGCAGTTCGTTAAGTTGACCAGAGAGTTCCTACATCTCAGCTGGTGCTAAGCGCTAGGGCGACTTGGCTACTAAGGTAGCTCCTGGGACTAAGTCGATTCTGAACTCGACCTGTCGTTGTGGAGGTAACCCGGGTAGTTCTTCTGGGAAAATGTCGGGGAAGTCGCTAACTAGTGGGATGTTCTTTAGTTCTTTCGTTTCGAGGCTCATGTCGACGACGTGAGCAAGGAATGCGTGGTATTCCTTGCGCATATATTTCTATGCTTGAATACTTGATATAATGTGAAGACTCGCACTAGGTTTATCGCCGTAGACGATAAGAGTTTCGTTAGACAGGAGGTTTAGACGGACTGCTTTCTCGTAGCACATGATGTCAGTGCGATGAAGACTTAACCAATCCATGTCGATAATAACGTCAAAGCTTTTTATTGAGACCGGCATGAGGTCGATTGGGAATGAATGGTTATCTAGAGTTAGGGTACAACCTAAGTATATGCTATTCGTACTTTTAGTTTTTCCATTAGCCATTTCTACTGTGAATTGTTCCTTAAGTGTGTGTGGTTGTTTCTTAAGCATGCGAGCAAATTTATGGTTTACGAAGCTTCGCTCTGCTCCACTATCGAATAGAATGCATGCATAGGAGTTATCGAGCAGGAACATATCAGTCACCACTTTCGGGTCAGCAACTGCTTCCCCGTGGCCTATCGCTAGTACCCTCCCTGCTCCTCCAACATTCTTCGCTTTAGGGCAGCCCCTCTTATAGTGGCTTGTTTCGCCACATCCGTAGCAGGTAGGGCTCGCGCCAGAGCCGGGGACTTGGGTGATCAGCCTCGTCGGGGATTTACAGAAACGGACTGTGTGTCCTTTCCTATTGCAGTTAGAGCACTGCATTTCACGGTAGGGGCCGTTGTGGTGGAAGTTGCATTTGTTGCACTTAGGCAAACTTCCAGCCAACTGCTTCATCGGAGTAGTAGCAGTAGTAGGGGTTACCGCGGCATGAACTGCCACAATTTGTTGCTTTTTGGCAGCTCGCTGCTTCTTCTTTTCGTCCCAGAATTTCCGCTTGGTGTCAGCGGGTTTGGAGGGTTCCGGGATGGCTAGGGTGGTTGTTGTTGCAGGGGATTTGACTCCATGGTCAATGAGTCGTTGTGCCAGTCGCTTGGCATTGTTAAAGGTTGCGGGGTTTGATGATAGGACATTCCCCTGATACAGAGGCACTAGCCCCCATATGTACCTTTCGATCTTTTTCCCTTCAGTAGGAACCATATTGGGGCAGAGGGCCACCAGTTCGCTGAATCGGGCAGTATAAGTGACCACGTTGGTACCCTTCATAGTCAGGTTCCAAAGTTCCTGCTCGAATTTCTGGATTTCGCCCCTCGGGCAGTATTCCTCCATCATGAGGTCCTTCATGGTCTCCCAGCCCATAGCATTCGCTACTACGAGAGTCAGTGATTTAACGTGGCTGTTCCACCACGTCAGGGCCTTTCCCTCAAAGGTGCATGCGGCATATTTGACTTTGCTCGCAGCAGGGCATGAACAGATTTCGAAGACTGATTCAGTCTTCTCGAACCATTGCGAGAGGGAAATGACTCCGCCGGTGCCATGGAAGGACATTGGATTACAGTTGGTGAAATCCTTGTAGGAGCACTCTCTCGAGCGCACAGGGGTTTCAACCGGAATTGATTCAACAGGGGTTCCACCTCTGCTGGCATCAGGTGAGTGATACTGAGCCATGGCAGTTGCCACTGCTGCAGCTACGACAACATTCAGGGTTGCAGTATCGATGACCAGAGGCGGAGGAGGTGGTGGAGGTGTAGGGTTATTCCTAGGAGATTTGTGAGGAGGCACCTTTAAGCTATAAGTTTATAAAGATAAGAAAAATTGGTAAGAATCAATTTGTAAGTAAGGTGAGCATGACACATGGACTATCTATCCATATCCCAACAGTTAAATGAGTCTTTGAGATCACAACAAAGAGTATTAGTAGGAAAACACAAGTGTACAGATTTTTCCCACAGATAGATAGATGTCAATAATACTAGTATTACTGATGTATTAAGTTCAGGGAAAATCGACCTAACAGTAGGTCTTACATCATACCATAAAGAAAAGATTTGACCATTCTTAGATTCCTAGATAGAGTACTGAAAGTTAGGAATATTTACAGACAAATGCTACTTAGAGCACATATGTTAAAGGCTATTCCTTAATCAAAAGACAGAGATGTACTAGACATCATCTAACGGCGACGGGAATTCCTCGGGCGAGCCTTGAGGTCTGAAACTTGATGAAACACCTCTTGAAGGTGTTGCTCCTGAGCTCTCTGACGGGCTCGAAGTTCCAAGACTTCAGCTCGGGAGGGAGCTAGCTATTGTTACAGGGTTTCATTGGTTCTCCGGGTCCGTTCCATGTCTTCTTCAAGATGGCGGATGCGGACTGTGTTGACACCAGAGGTGGCATCAATCTCCATGACCCGGTCGATGGCTGCTCGACCGTGCTCAACATTACGAGCTATTATGAAGATAATGACGTGCAGAGCTCGGTCAGCAGAACCACCTTCACTGACGTTGTAAAAGCTTCAGTCCCCAAAGTATGGTAAGGGTTGACCCTGTTCGTCACTCCAGCGATTCAAGTTGGTTGCCCACAAGGGTGTAGGACCTGCAAAAACTGGTCGGGGGTTGTTGTTCGGGGCTTGACCTACTAGCGGTAGGTTGTTGACTTCAGGCTCGGAGTCGGATCCATCAGAAAAGCCTTCTGCAAGGTGATCATCCAAAGGGATTGGATGCTCATCTTCAGGCTCTTCTTCGATCCACCCGACATTGCCTTCATTTGGAAAGTACAGGTCGCCGTGATGGAATCCAACCATTTTAAATCTACGCGAGAAGAGTGGTATAAGAATATAGTATATATGTAGCTAGTAGCACAAAATACACCTATAGTATTTTAAGTTTAGGTCCAACTAATCTTCTTGTGGTATTGTTGGTAAGTTTTTAGACTTGTGAACACATCACAACCATTCTAGGGCATATGCTAATCACTCCTAGGGCCAGCATAGTTGACCAGGCTATGCCATTCCCAGGACTGACCATACATCCCCGAGCTCACTTGTGATATTCAACAATCGTAATACTTTTGTTCTTGTCATTGTGACACTGATTTTAGTATGAATGCAGACTAGTATACTTAATTAAATATTTTAATATTTAAAGTATAGACTTTTGGTCAGAGTGCTTTAATCCCTATTGGGTTTATAGTTTATTATATCTTTTAGGGGTTGATATACTTGATTCACTATAAACGATGCTCTGATACCAATCTGTCACACCCCAAAACCAAGAACGGCGGAAACGTTCTGGGGCGGAGGACGTCATGTAAAGTATCACAACACAGTAAAAGTAAATAAGCAAACAACATCATCCATTGCATTAAATATATAATTTTAATACAAGCGTGTTCTGTACAGTTATAGACACCAAAAATAATGTAAATCGAAATAATAAGATGAGTATTGGATGCGCTCCATCTCCTCAAAAGCTGGCCACAGTACTTGTCTACTGATGACCTAAGAATACAAGTTATTTTGAAAGAGTTTATCAGCATTAAGCTGGTGAGTTCATGAGTATTTTTGTGTCGATGTTTGTTATCAAAAACGTTTGAACCTGTCTCAAGTGTAAGTTTGTAAAATGTAAGTAAATGTTTGTAAGTGTTTGTAAAATTTTGAATTTCTCAGAAAAACCTATATTTTCTATTAAAGTAGCCTTCTACCAAGGCTTACCTGTTTTGTATGCTCGTTTGTTGTAAAAGTGTGTAATTTCCCAAGTGTGACTATCATTTAACAAAGATATAGTTTTTACATTAATGTTTAGGTGAAACAATCACTAAAAATATGTAATGGGTAAATGATTGTAGTACTGTAGTGTTGCATTATAGGAACTACTGTTGTACTAACTACCTTAAACCGGATTTATATTAAGGTATTATGTGATAAATTGCACCATACTATCGACTGGTAAGAACGACATACAAAAGGTCGTAATAACGGAATGACGTTTGGCACCCACAGAGCTGCAGGTACGGCTGTAGCTAGCAGCAAGGTGTAGGATAGTCAATCCAGTATAGATCTATACGCAAACTCACGCTCTCCCTCCAAGAGAATTCTGGCTACAACTCGGGCCATGACATTTAAGGCATGCTCCGATACAGTGGATCACATTTGGTAACGTATTCATGTATATGTAATGTAATGTTACTTGTTCTAGTATCGTTGTATATGTTCTCTTCCTAGTATAGTTGTATATGTTCTCTTTCTAGTATAGTTGTATATGTTCTCTTTCTAGTATAGTTGTATATGTTCTCTTTCTAGTATAGTTGTATATGTTCTCATAGTAATGTAATGTATAGACTCATGAATGAACTGACTCATTGATCTAGAAATTTTAATAGTATAATCATGTGTTACCCCGATGGTAACTTACTAATAATGTGTCTACTACACAAGAATATGGAAGTACTTTTATGTCTATATATGTATATTTGATATATAAGTAATATTGAAACGACCATCTGACAATCACCCGAAATCCCACCAGACCACATCCAAATCGAGAAAAAGGAAATAGGGCGGATGGCCTTCCTGAGCCCTTTAAACAATGCTTATATATCTATACATATATGGGCATGCAATTTATAAGAAATAAAATAAAGTTTAATAAAAGCATTTGATAAGTAAAAGAGTTTGTAAAACATTTTGAAGTAAAACAGTTTGATAAACAGTTTGAACAGTGATAAAATCCTTGGATTTCTAGTTATTAATCACATGTGATCGATGCAATCACATGCGATTGATGCAATCACATGCGATTGAAGCAATAACTATAAGTATTTAACTTGTATTCCCTCCCATAAAAGTATTTAAAACATTTAAAAGTATTTCAAAGGTTAATTAAAGGGGGTATGAACTCACTTGTGGTGAGTGGATTGGATTGAAGCATCGGATACCGTGCTAGGTGGCAAACGGAGACTTGTTCACACGCACGAGCCTAGTTATCATACAATGAGCATATATATAACTAATTAGCCAAATAATAAGTTAATAAAATAAGTTGGGACACTCAGGAACATGTAAACACTTTGTATAAGTGTTATAGGTCCTAAGGGTTGCTTCTAGGTTGTTATGGGACAAGGCTAAGGGGGTTTAAAGCTTCCAAGGACCTTGTATAAGTGTTTACTACCCAATAAACTCCACGCAAGGAGTTTACGGTTGTAAACCCTTGATTTTACAGCTGTGAACTCCAATCTTGGTGGTTTTTGATGTTTTGAAATGTTGTTTGATTTCTAGAATAAGCCTTGCTTGGTGGTTTAATCCTTTGGGTAGTTTAGGGCCTTAAAATACTCCCTTGAGGATTTTACGGCCAAATGACCATTTCTTTTGGAGTTTACAACCGTAAACTCTCAAAGAATGGGTTTTTTAATTCTTTCAAGTCTCTTGCACAAGTAGGATAACTTCTAGGCTTTTTTTAAGGCTAAAGAGGACCCTAGGCACACTTTGGTGCCTTTACTTGGTGTTTACGGCCTATGAGCATTCTCTTGGCCGTAAACTCCCTTTAAGGGGTGCTTTTGATGTGTTAATGTCCCCATATTAGCTAGAAGTAATTGAGGGTTAAAGTCTAAAGCCTTTAGGAGTGATTAGGGCACATCTAAGCCCTTGAATTTGGTGTTCACGGTCCAAGAAACTCTTGGGCCGTAAACACCTAAAGCTTGGTGTTTTTGATTGTTTTCTAGTCTCAAATATGCATACATAATATCCTAAGCTAGTTACCTAACAAGGAAATGGGACTAGATGGCCTTTAAGCTTCATTTTGGAGTTTACTCCCCAAGAACGTTTTTGGGCGGTAAACTCCTGAATCTCATATATTTGACATACAATCTATGTTATTAAGCATAAAAAAAGCATTATAACACAACTAGAGGAGTGTACTCACGATTTGGGATGAAAACCCGAAGATCCGTGAGAGAGAAAATGGCTTTTCTCTAGTTGGAAATGTGAATAATGAATGAATTTAGTTCAGAAATCTATTTATTGTCCAAAAATATTTTTGGCAGAAAATATTTTTATTCCGGAATTTATTTCCTGCATTAAGAAGTTTTGAGATACTCAAGTTTCACAAACCCATGAGCATCCACTCTCCTGATATCTCCTTAAACATAAACCCTAATGTACACAAACTTATTCGGAAAAGTCTGAAATTCGTTGAAACTGGACTAGCTTCTATTGAATAGATAATGTTCGTACAAAATGGAAATTTAGGGTTGTCACAAGCTAGTAGAAATACTTACCTTGTAGTAGTAGTTGATTGCTTGGAGTTTTAGAGCCTAGCACCAATAGTGTGAATGCCTCAAATGGATGTCACAAATCACCACAAACTTGGAACTTTGAGAGAATAGCCACAACTATCTTGAAATCGGCCCTCTTGCTTTACTCACCTCAACTAGTGTGATTTCAAGAACCAAAGCCTCCTTTATATAGTGTGGTGGATTAGGGTTACATCCATGTAAACCCTAATACCCATGTCTCTTCATTTCCATGAGATCCATGGGTTAAAGCTCATGGAGTATCCATGGACTTTCCATGCAAGCCTAGCCCATTCCAAATAACCATTAGCCCACACTATATAAATATAGAAGCCCATATTTAATTAGTAATATCTTTGATCTCTAAATTAATCCTAGATTAAATTTAGATCAATACTAATTAAATAATATGATCTTATATTAATATATTAGAACTTATAATATATTAATAAATCATAACTTGTACTATCCTCAAAAGATTACCCATAAATTGTTCGGGTGAAGTGCAACCCAAATGGACCATACCGGGTCGGGTCAAGTACATACCAAATATAGTTATGGACATAGACACTATATCCAACACACACTCCATACAAATAGTGCCTCCAAATCTTGAGGGCAAACACCACTGCCTCAATTCCAGGTTGTGAGTAGGGTAGTTCGCTTTGTGAGGCTTCAACTACCTCGAAGCATACACGATCACATGCCCTCTTTGCATCAGTACAATGCCTAACCCGGAGATCGATGCATCACAGTAGACTACCAAATCATCTAGCCCCATAGGTAGTATGAGAATCGGCACCTCACATACTTTTGTCTGAAGGTCTTGAAAGCCAACTGCTGATTCGGGCCACATCGAAATGTCACATTCTTCTTGGTCAAGCGGGTCAAATGCACAACGATCTTGGAGAAATCCTGAATAAATCTCCGATAATATCCCGCTAGACCCAAGAAGCTATGAATATCGGATACGTTCCTCGGTACTTCCGACCGCATCACTGGCTCAACCTTGCCTGGATCTACCGAAATACCCTCCTGGTTGATGATGTGCCCCAAAAATTTCACCTCTAGTAGCTAGAAATTGATGGGTTTTGAGCATTCTAACACTCTTATGGTGTGCATGCAACCCTATAAACCGTTGATCTTTGTTTTCTCTATTATACATGCAATGTTTCATTTTTCCAAGGTTCCATCCTAACTAACATATGATTAGGGTATATGTATTATAAAAACTAGTAGAATGACATACCTTTCTTGTAGGTTGGATTCCTTAAGACTTTGTGAGCCTAGCACCCCAAATGTGATGCCTCAAATGCTTCACACAACGCCACCAAAAAAGTGGAATAACTTGAGAGAAGATTCTTATGCACTAAAAGTGGCTAGCCCTCACTAGTATCTCTTATGTATCGATTTTACAAGGATGAGGCTTCTTTATATAGTGTGCATATTAGGGTTACACCATGTAACTCATGTCTTTCCATATTCTTCATGATCCATGGGGTTTTAACCTCCATGAAGTATCCATGGGTAACCACATGGGTTTAGCCCATCATGAAGAACTATGGATCATAAGACCACTATATAAGAATGTATGATTTACCAAATCAACCCCCATTTATTTAATTAGTCGCTTTTTATCACAAAATTAATTCCAAACTAATTATTGATCAATACTAATTAAATAATTCATATTAATATATTATAACTTATAATATATTAATAAACCAGAAATATCCTCTTCTCACAAAATTCTATCCAAATTGTTCCGATGCCATGAAACCCAAATGTACCATGGAAAATCGGGTGAAGTACATACCAAATATAGTGATGGACTTAGACACCTTATCCAAAAGTCTCCTACTTGGATAAGTCTAATAACTATAGTTGTAAGTACGACTTCAGGATCCAACCAGCTATCGTAGCTTTTTCAAAGTCTCGCGGAACTAAGTTATGCCATTTTAGATAAGTGATCATATAATCCTCTGTTCAAGATATATGCCAGACAAATACATGGAACAACGTCGTACTTATTGTCCAGCAGTTTGTTTCCCGATTTCCAATTTGTTTGACACATAACTTAATTGAACACAACAAGTCAGTCCTGACCGGGCCCGAGACATAAGTCAAAACAAAATCATCGAGGGGCCCAAGATATCGCTTTTAATCCTCCAAGGACTAAAAGGAACAGATAAACCTCGACTCATATGCTTGTACTAACTAATCATCAAATTGTACACAACAACACGTTTTATAACATTATGTTACTGATGCATTTTCATACTATCAATGTACAACCAACTCATAGTCAACAACTCATATCTATTGGTTTGAAGGCTTATATGATATTACTGTCTCACGATCACTCAAGATAAATTCCATGAAGTGATACAAGTGAGTGTGGGTTGAATCCAATACTCAGAACTTATGAGCACTCATGAATGTTGTAGCAACAATTGCGATGTCTAATACAATCCAGACAAATCTAGAAACCCAATTCATGACAATCTTATTTCAATACCTACTTCAGAAGTATGATCGGCTGTGGATAGTTTGAATAATATGATATACCATAACATAATTATTTTGGAAGTCAAAACATGCAAAATGAAACAATAGTAAATGATTGATACAAGACAGTACCATAGTAGTAAATAAAAAACACCTTTTATTTAAACATCAAATGTCAATTACATTTCAACTATTACAAGTTTCGAAAACTATCTAATCACTAAAACTAATATCATCCTTCAACCCAATGCGCCTCACATGCTGTAAATGCTTAACCCTACACAGTCCCTTCGTGAGGGGATCTGTTGGGTTCTCATCCGATGATACCCTCATTGCTACGAGGAGTCTTTCTTTGATTCGATGTCTAATGAAGTGGTATTTTCTATCGATATGCCTGGATCTGCCGTGATCCCTTGGTTCCTTTACTAAGGCAACTACACTCTCGTTATCACAGAAAATCTCCATAGGCTCCTTTATAGCTGGTATAACTCCAAGGTCTCAATGAAGTTCTTCAGCCATATTGCCTCCTTCGCTGCCTTTCTTGCTGCTATATACTTCAATTCGCAAGTTCTTCAGCCATATTGCCTCCTTCGCTGCCTTTATTGCCTCCTTCGCAAGTTCAATTCGCAAGTAATTGCTCCTCTATTTACGGTAAAGACCTAGCCCGACTGAGAACGGAAATTATCCCTATCAGTCTGAAATCTAGCGTCAATATACCCTACTACTCTCATGTTATCACTCCCACCAAGGGTAAGGACTCAGTCCTTAGTCCTCCGTAGGTACTTGAGAATGTTCTTCACCGCAGTCGAGTGAGCCTTGCCAGGAATCCCTTGATATCTGCTGACCATGCTCAAAGCAAAGGCCACATCAGGGCAAGTACACGTCATAGCATACATGATCAAGCCTACAACGGAAGCATATGGTACTCGACTCATCTCAGCTATCTTAGCCTCTGTACTCGGGCTCTGAGTCTTACTCAGTTTGGCGTTACTTTGGATCGGTAAGTCATAGTTTTTGGAATCCTGCATGCTAAATCTTTTCAGCATCTTATCCAAGTAGGTACTTTGACTAAGTCCAATTAGTCTCTTACTCCTGTCTCTCAATATCGTTATCCCCATGATATATGCAGCTTCTCCAAGGTCCTTCATAGCGAAACACTTCCCAAGCCAGGATTTAACTTCCTGCAAGGTTAGGATGTCATTTCCTATGAGTAGTATGTCATCCACATACAATACCAAAAAGTTAACTATACTCCCACTAGCCTTAACATATACACAAGACTCATCCTCGCTCCTCGAAAAGCCAAACTTTTTGACTTTCTCATCGAAACAAAGATTCCATCTGCGAGATGCTTGTTTTAATCCATAGATGGATTTCTCAAGCTTACACACTCTATTAGGGTACTTTGCATCAACAAAACCCTCTGGCTGACTCATGTAAACATCCTCAGCCAACTTTCGATTAAGGAAAGCGGTTTTCACATCCATTTGCCATATTTCATAATCATGAAATGCAGCAATGGCCAGCATAACCCTAATAGACTTAATCTTTTCTACTGGTGAGAAGGTTTCATCATAATCAACTCCCAGAGTTTGAGCAAAGCCCTTCGCAACCAGCCGTGCCTTATAAGTGTGTACGTTGCAATCCATGTCAGTCTTCTTCTTGAAGATCCATTTGCACACGACTATCTTACGACCCAGTACAATGTCAACCAAGTTCCAAACTTGATTGTCATACATGGACTGAATCTCGCTGGTCATAGCCTCTTTCCATTTAGGAGACCCAGGGCCTGCCATGGCTTCCTTGAAGTTGTTAGGCTCATCCAAATTTACCAGTGTACTATCACTGATAAATGCATAACCTTCCATATTAATATGGAAACCATAATAAAAATCAGGCGTGCTCTTAACTCTTGTGGAATGCCTCAGAGGTACAGACTCATCAATCGGTTCAACAGGAGTTTCCTCGTTGATTGCTAGTGTTTGAGGTTCATTCACCTCTTGACTCTTGAAGTTCTTCAAGGTCAATTTGCCTTCCACTGTTTACTTGGCTTATGAATTCTCTCTCACAAAAGACTACTCTCCTTGCTACGAATACAACATTGTCACTCGTTCTGTAGAAGAGATAACCAAAGGATTTCTGTGGGTAGCCGATGAAAATACATCGCTCACTTCGAGGTTCGAGCTTGTCGTGACTCTCGCTCCTCACGAAAGCCTCACAACTCCAAATCTTGATGTGGTCTAAAATGGGAACTTTCCCAGTCCACATCTCGTGAGGTGTTTTGACAACCTTTTTGGTAGGGACTAGATTAAGGATATGGGTGGCAGTCTCTAAGGCATAACCCCATAATGAGATTGGTAGCGAAGCTCGACTCATCATGGAACGAATCATGTATAACAAGGTTCGATTGCGCCTCTCAGCGACATCATTTAGCTATGGTGTCCTAGGAGGTGTCAATTGAGAAACAATTCCACATGCCTTAAGATAGTCAACGTACTCGATACTAATATACTCACCACCTCGATCGGATCGGATGCGCAACTGATTTTCCATTTCTTGTTTAAACTCTTTGAATCTTTCAAATATTTCTGAATTATTCTTGATTAAGTAGAGATAGCCATATCTGCTGTAATCATCAGTAAAAGTCACATAGGAGCGGTTAGCATCCCTTGCGGCGGTTCTGAAGAGCCCACACACATCGGTGTGTATGAGATCCAACAAACCCTCACCCCTATCACAAGTACCAGTGAAAGGTGACTTAGTCATTTTTCCAAGTAAACAAGATTCACAACTATCATCTGACCTTAAGTCAAATGACTCCAAGACTCCAGCCTTTTGGAGTTGGCCTATGCGCTTCTTGTTGACAGGTCCAAGACAACAATGCCACAAGGATGTCGTATCGAAACTAGTGGAAGAATCAATATGCAATACATTATTTTCTAAGTTGTCTACAACCGACATAATTTCATATACACCAACACAAGGAAATGCTTTAAAATAAAAAACACCATTATAAAAAGCATTATTACCACCACATGTTGGGTTTTAAGCATTCTAACACTCCTATGGTGGACATGCAACCCTATAAACCTTAGATCTATGTTTTCTTTATTTTACATGCAAATAAGAACTTTCCAAGGCATTAATCCTAACTAGCATATTATGAAGCAACTATAGTACAAAGACTAGTAAGATAACATACTTGTTGGTGTAGCTTGATGTCTTCAAGCTTTAAGAGGTTAGCCCCAATAGTGTGGAAGCCTCAAGTAGAATCACAAATCACCAAAACACATTGGAAGACTTTGAGAATAAGAATATTGTGGTTTTCTCTAGTAAAATCGGCTAGCCCTCTTAGTGTACCCACACTAGTGCCAATTTCACCAACCAAGGACATCTTTATATAATGTGGATACTAGGGTTAAACCCATGAACTTTAATTTCATATGATCCATGGGTTAAACACTCCATGGACTATCCATGAAAGCTTAGCCCAACCTAAATGAACTTGGCCCATCACACACATATATCTAAGAGTCCATATTTAATTAGTTCATTTTGATATTGAATTAATTCTAAATTAATTCTTGATCAATACTAATTAAATAATATGATTCCATATTAATATATTAGAACTTATAATATATTAATATAATCATAAATATACTATTCTCAAAAGATTATCCATATAAATTGTGCCGGTGAAGTGCAACCCAAATGGACCATGTCGGGTCGGGTCAAGCACATACCAAATATAGTTATGGACTTAGACATTAATCCAACACCACATTCATTATCAAATGAAAAAGTAAATCCTTGTTTGTACAAACAACAAAAGGAAATAATATTTATCGCCTTTTCAGATGAGTAACAACATTTATTCAAATCTAATATTAACCCACTACTAGGCAATAAAGAATAAACTACAATCTTAGTGACAGATGAAACTTTCCTATTCCCCATGATCAAGTTTATCTTCCTATTCTCCACATCCTCACTTCTTTTTAGGCCCTACAAATCAGAACAAATGTGAATTCCACACTAGTTCCAATTTCACCAACCAATGACATCTTTATATAGTATGGGGACTAGGGTTAAACCCATGACCTTTCATTTCATATGATCCATGGGTTAAAAACTCCATGGACTATCCATGAAAACTTAGCCCAACCTAAATGAACTTGGCTCATTCCATATATATAAGAGTCCATATTTAATTAGTTCATTTTGATCACTTAATTAATTCTAAATTAATTCTTGATCAATACTAATTAAATAATATGATTCCATATTAATATATTAGAACTTATAATATATTACTATAATCATAAATATACTATTCTCAAAAGATTATCCATATAAATTGTGTCGGTGAAGTGCAACCCAAATGGACCATGTCGGGTCGGATCAAGTACATACCAAATATAGTTATGGACTTAGACATTAATCCAACAGTCTCCCACTTAGATAAGTCTAAAACTATTATTGAGTATGACTTCAATACCTAACTGGCAATCGTAGCTCTTAAAGCCGCTGTCGAAATCTGATATTGTCAACGAACTCTAAACTTTGTCAATGACTTGTCCATTAGATAAGGGATCATATATTCCTCCATTCTAGATATCATATGGACTGAGTCATGGATTATAATCATTATCTCAGTCCATTTGTTGTTTCCCGATTTCCGATTCATGATGACTGACTGATTGAACAGATCAAATGAGTCCTGGCTTGGCCAAGCACTCACATGTATCATCATTAAATCATCGAGGGGCCCACAGATATAGCTTTTATCCTGAAGGAAAAAGGAATGGATAAACTTCGACTAATATGGCTTGTTCTGCTACTTGTTGAATCATACACAAAGGCACGTTTTATAACATCGAGTTACCAATGCGTTTTGGTGTAATCAATGTACTATCAACTCATAGTAACAACTCATATCTTTAGGTTTGAAGAATATAAGATATTATCGTCTCATGATCACTCGTGATAAAATCCATGAAGTGATTCAAATGAGCACAGGTTGAATCCAATACTCAGAAATTATGAGCACTCATGAGTTTTGTAGCACAACTTTGTCCACCCACTTGGACCTCTACAAGCCAACCCATGACAGTCTCGATTCATATCTAGTTCCAACATATGACCGACTGTGGATGGTTTGAATAACTTAGTCATTCCACGTCACACCCCCAAACCAAGGATGGCAGAAACGTCCGGGGGTGGAGGACTTCATGTATAGTCTCATAACAACAATGGCAATAGTGATGAAAGTAAACACAATTAACATATATATAATTGAAAAAGTTACATCATTATAGCAGTTACAAGTTTCAAAATCAATTACAATATGTTGACAAAATATGAAATGTTTGACGCCTTAACGTCCCATCCTCAAAATGCACTTGACTTCCTGTTTAGTGATTTCATGAGAATACAAGTTGTTTGAAAAAAAAGTGTCAACACAAAGGTTGGTGAGTTCATAAGAGATTTTGTTAGAGAAGTAAACCGTTTTCCTTGTAAAAGCGATAGAGTATGTATCCAGAAAATCCAATATTTTCTTTAATATGTATATGTAGTCCTAAATTCCAGGACCGAGAAATAACAAGTATTTGCCATGCTTAAAGATATAAAGTGGTTTTAAATCGGCATAAAACCCTTTTTGATTTGAAGGCAAGTGCCGTAAACTTAACGTATTGTTAGCTCCCTATGTGAGTCGCTATAACCATACTATGACTAGAGGTAAGCTGCACAACGTCTTTCAGACGCCCTGATCCTATGACTCTTGTCACTCGCAGACCTGCCGATCCGGCTGTAGCTAGCAGCGAGGTGTGGGATGTCAACCCCAATATAGATCTATACACAATTATCACGCTCTCCCTACAAGAGACTCTAGTTATAACTTACAGGAATTTGGATCCCGTACTCGGACGTACAGGGAGAGAATGTCTCACAACCTGAGTTAACAAGTTTACGTGTACTGTGCGTGAGTGTAGAACCTTTTCGTATAAATGTACCCTTTTTGTATGAGTACGTTATGTGATGTATCATAAACTATACCTATTATAGTTTATGAAAACAAGGGTCAAAGTGGTAATGTACATAAACTATACTTAACATAGTTTATTCAAATGTTTGTATGTAATTGATGTACTTTGATTTTAACAAATTGTTATTTCTATGCTTTGTCTAGAAAAGTCCATTTGTTAACTGATGCATGTCTACATAATAAGACAATATTTCCATATATTGCAATAACATATAATCACATAAAGATATACACCTTGCTCAACATGTTACAAGGTGAAATGAAATTGATAGCATTTTTCTGTTGTTAACATTTTGATTTGCTGTTCTTAGAAAATTTATAGAAAAATAATCAAAAGGTCCAAATCAGAATCCAAAAATTCTGAGAGTTTGGAAAATGAGTCTAGTTTCTCCATAATTTTTCTCATGATTTTTAATGACCTCTAACTTGTGTGAACAAGTCCATAATCACAGACTGGTCTGGATTGATGTTTGAAATGATAGGCAGTTTTGTAAAAATCACCATAAATTGTAGAAAAATCATATGGAGAGGTGCAAGTAGTCATGTTAAAGGTAATTACTTGATCTATTTGCACCTAATACAGTTTTGAAAATTAAAATCCTTATGTTGTCCAAAACAGTCCGTGAATGGAGTCCTACTTTTCTGATGAAGGCTGTTAGAAAAGTTTAGTTATGTTCTTAGTGTTTTAACTTGTATTCCCCCCCCCCCCCCTAAAAACTTGAGAAAACATGAAAATGTAGGGTATGAACTCACCTTGAGTGATTTCAGTAGATGGTTGTTGAAGAATGGAAGTGTTCATCTCAAGAACACTTGAAGATGCCTTGAAGATTTTCGAGAATCTAACATTAAAGTGATGGAGTTTGTGTAAGCAATCGATGATTGGAGTAGAATGAAGTGTAATAATCTCATGGAGGATGTTAATACTTACCAAATGTAAAAGAAAAGCTTGGAGAATGTCCTTGAATCTCGAATTTTAGAGAGAGAAAGTGAGAGAAAATGAGAGAAGTTAGGGGAGAGGATGGAGTTTCCAGCTTTATGGACGTGGGGAGGGCTGCTAATTGAGTGCAAAGGACATTGAAGTGACCTAGGTAAGGTGGGGAGGTGTGGCTGGTCATAAAGTGGGTGTGGGGGTGGTTGCTTGTGTCATAAGGTAAGGAAAAGCCGTCACTCAACCTTTGTACTTCACCCACTCATTTCTTGGATAATATTTATATTAAAAACGTGGGAATTAATGATTTATGGCTTTTAATTGTTAAAATAAAGTTTTGGGTGAAAATCTCGCTTTAAAACAATTAAAAACGGGCCTAAAACGCAAAACTAGTTGAAAACCGGGTGAAAATGAGCCTCCTGCGAGACCTCTCGGTCCTAGGCCGAGGTTCAGTCCCTTCTGGTGCTGGGCCGAAGGCGAAATGGAGCGAAAGGGTAGGAGGCGAAATGGACCGAAGGTACCTTCGGTTCCCTGTGCGAGGTTCGGTTCATCATGCGAGGCTCGGTCCGAGAGGGTTCGCTTCTGAAAAGTTCGCTTCCTAAGAGGGGTTTCGGGTCCTTAAGAGGGTTCGGCTCCTTAAGAGGGGTTTCGGGTCCTTAAGTCCTTTTTATCCGTTTTTACCCCGTTTTAAGCGGTTTTTGACCCGGTTAAGGGCCGGGATGGCCCGAAAGACAAAAAGTTTAAGGAAGTTTTGAGAGAGATTTGGGAGAGATTTCACATTCTTGGAGAGATTTGGGAGAGATTTCACATTCTTTGAGAGATTTGGGAGAGATTTGACATACTTGGAGAGATTTCTCATACAGAGAGAGATTTGGGAGAGATTTCACATTATTGGAGAGATTTGGGAGAGATTTCACATTCTTGGAGAGATTTGGGAGAGATTTGACATACTTGGAGAGATTTCTCATACAAAGAGAGATTTGGGAGAGATTTCACATTCTTGGAGAGATTTAGGAGAGAGTTGACATACTTGGAGAGATTTCTCACACAAAGAGATATTTGGGAGAGATTTCACATTCTTGGAGAGATTTGGGAGAGATTTTAGATAAAAAGAGATAGAGTGAAAACGATTTGAGAGAGGTTTCGTGTGTGACATTTGTGAGTGTTTGGCTCCGCAACGCAAGGTTCGTAAAACCCATTAAGCCAGGTTTTAGGATCGTACACACTCCCGATGAGAATGCAACATTATTTTATCGTTTTTGTTCATTGTTTAGCACTAAGGCTAAGGAAAATTAAACACAAGAATTTTCCAAGTGGTGTTTTCTCATTAAAATAATGAGTTATACAGTAATTACATAACACAAACCCTAATATACGAGGTTTAATTTAGTTGAACAGTTTGACTCGATGACTTTGTTCGACTTTGACTTGTCCCGAAATTGACTATTGTCACATCATCCCCCCGTTAGAGGGAATTTCATCCTGAAATTTATGTTTTGGCTGGGACTTCAAGAGTTTGGGAAAAGATGCGGGTATTTTTGTTTCATTTGGTCTTCGCGTTCCCAGGTGAACTCTGGTCCTCATTTAGCGTTCCATCGGACCTTCACGATGGGAATACGACTTTG
This sequence comes from Lactuca sativa, assembly GCF_002870075.4. Classification (NCBI taxonomy): domain Eukaryota; kingdom Viridiplantae; phylum Streptophyta; class Magnoliopsida; order Asterales; family Asteraceae; genus Lactuca; species Lactuca sativa. Next base: position 304,100,440 of record NC_056630.2, on the reverse strand, counting down.
TTTCATTCTTTTGACCTACCGATCCATAATCTCAACTGGTTCTTCCACGAAGTGGAGATTTTCTTTAACTTTGATCTCGTCGAGAGGTATTACAAGTGTCTCGTCAGACAGACACTTCTTTAAGTTGGAAACGTGAAATGTGGGGTGTACGTTATTAAGTTCTTGTGGTAATCAGAGTTTGTACGCCACAGGACCAATCCTGGCAAGGATTTCAAACGGTCTGATGTACCTCGGGTTTAGTTTCCCACGTTTACCGAAACGTATCATTCCTTTCCAAGGGGAAACTTTCAGTAGTACCCGATCTCCGACCTGGAATTCTAAGGGTTTGCGTCGCTTATCTGCGTAACTCTTTAGTCGATCACGAGACGCCTTCAGTCTTTCCCAAAGTTAAACAATCTTTTTTGTGTTCTCCCTTATGATTTCAGGACCAGTAAGGGTGCTATTTGGGATTTGCCCCTAGCTAGTTGGGTATTCCCCACTTCTGCCCAACACAGGGGTGATCTGCACTTGCGACCGTAGAGAGCTTCAAATGGAGCGACTTTAATGCTAGTGTGATAGCTATTATTGTAGGAGAATTCAATCAGTGGCAAATGGGTATCCCATGCCTTACCAAAGTCTATCACACAGGCTCTCAACATGTCTTTTAATGTCTGTATGGTTCGCGCACTCTGCCCGTCGGTTTGTGGGTGGTAGGTCGTACTCATGTCAAGCCTAGTTCCCAGAGTTTTTTGTAGAGACTGCCAAAATTGCGAGGTGAATCTACTATCTCAGTCGGAGATAATGGATATTGGTACACCATACAGTCGTACAATCTCCTTGATGTACGTTCTGGTTAACTTCTCCATCTTGTCGGTTTCCTTTATCGGTAGGAAGTGCGTAGACTTGGTCAATCTGTCTACGATTACCCATATGGTATCAAGCCCGCCTGAAGTCATATGAAGCTTGGTTATGAAGTCCATGGTTATCCGTTCCCACTTCCATTCCGGTATATCAGGTTGTTGTAGTAGTCCTGAGGGTTTCTGGTATTCCACCTTGACCTTGGCGCAAGTCAGACACTTGCCCACATAAGTCGCAATCTCAGCTTTCATGTTCGGCCACTAGTATAACTTTTTGAGGTCTAGACACATCTTGTCCGAACCTAGATGGATGGAATATGGAGTCTTGTGTGCTTCATTGATGACGACGTCTCGGAACCCACAAAGCTTTGGCGTCCAGATCTGATTCATGAGATAATGTGCTCCATCATCCTTGCCTTCTAAGTTTTTATCCATCCCTCTTAATGCCTCACCTGTCACATTTTCTGGTTTCAAGGCTTCTAGTTGGGCTTCCTTGATTTGTGTGGCCAGGTGGGAATTGTGACAACCCGAAATTTTCCATTCAAATCAAACCATATCAATCCAATAGAAGTAGAGCAGTTTCATGTCAAGCTTGATTTGTATGGTTCGCGCACTCTGACCGTCGGTTTGTGGGTGGTAGGTCGTACTCATGTCAAGCCTAGTTCCCAGAGTTTTTTGTAGAGACTGCCAAAATCGCGAGGTGAATCTACTATCTCAGTCGGAGATAATGGATATTGGTACACCATACAGTCGTACAATCTCCTTTATGTACGTTCTGGTTAACTTCTCCATCTTGTCGGTTTCCTTTATCGGTAGGAAGTGCGTAGACTTGGTCAATCTGTCTACGATTACCCATATGGTATCAAGCCCGCCTGAAGTCATATGAAGCTTGGTTATGAAGTCCATGGTTATCCGTTCCCACTTCCATTCCGGTATATCAGGCTGTTGTAGTAGTCCTGAGGGTTTCTGGTATTCCACCTTGACCTTGGCGCAAGTCAGACACTTGCCCACATAAGTCGCAATCTCAGCTTTCATGTTCGGCCACTAGTATAACTTTTTGAGGTCTAGACACATCTTGTCCGAACCTAGATGGATGGAATATGGAGTCTTGTGTGCTTCATTGATGACGACGTCTCGGAACCCACAAAGCTTTGGCGTCCAGATCTGATTCATGAGATAATGTGCTCCATCATCCTTGCCTTCTAAGTTTTTATCCATCCCTCTTAATGCCTCACCTGTCACATTTTCTGGTTTCAAGGCTTCTAGTTGGGCTTCCTTGATTTGTGTGGCCAGGTGGGAATTGTGACAACCCGAAATTTTCCATTCAAATCAAACCATATCAATCCAATAGAAGTAGAGCAGTTTCAGTAAAAATTCAAACTTATGGAATAAGTTGGCAGTTTTAGGGTTTTACACCTAAGGAGTTATTAGGAGAGTGGATGCACTAGGATTTTGTGCAACACTGTAATTCCATTACTCTAGGTCATTAGAATCCATTCCGAGAATAGAAATATTTTTTGCCAAAAATCTCAGGACTATAAATAGAATTCTGAACCAAGTTGGTTCATTATTTGATTTCCAATTAGAGAAAAGCCAAATACTCTCTCACGGATCTTCGGGTTTTCATCCCAGATTGTCAGTCTACTTTCATAGATGTGTTTTAATACTTGTTATATGCTAAATAACATTGTTTACATGTCTAAAATGCAAGATCCGGGAGTTTACCGCCCAAGAACGTTCTTGGGGAGTAAACTCCAAAATCAAGCCTAAAGGCCACCTAGTCCCATTTCCGTGTTAGGCATCTAACTAAGGACTTTATGTATGAGCATTAGAGGCTAGAAACAAATCAAAACCAAGTAGTTTGAGGAGTTTACGGCCAAGGAACCACCTCTTGGGCCGTAAACTCCAAGTAAAGGGCACAAATGAGTGCCTAGTGATCCTTTAGCCTTAGAACAAGAACCTAGAAGCCTTAAACTCATATCTTAGACCAACAAAACAATTAGAAACCAACTTTGGAAGGGAGTTTACGGCCAAGATGCTCCTTATGCCGTAAACTCCAAGATTTAGGGCCAAAATCCCTTCAAGCTCTTCCTAGGGCTTATTCTTCATTTTAAGCAAGCACCTTAATGTGTTTAGGACCTAGAAAACTCATGAAAAGCTCAAGTGTTGAAGAGTTTACGGCCAAGAGTATTTCTTGGGCCGTAAACTCCTTTAAAGGGGTCAAAGGACACCCTAGACACTTCCTTAGGCCAAGAGACTTTTAAGGCAAGTACCTAGATGAGTTTTGGACTAGTTAAAATTCTAAGAACCTCATGTGTGAGGGAATTTACGGCCCAAAGAGTTCTATGGCCGTAAACTCCATCAAATGGCTCGTTTTAGTGCCTTAAACCTTCCTTAAGCCAAGTGTTGAAGCCTAGACTTGTTCCTAGAATTGTTGGAGACTTGAAAGAACAATAAGAACCCTCCCAAGGGAGTTTACGGCCGTAAACTCCAAGGGAAAAGGGTCTTTGGGCCGTAAACTCCCCTTAGGAGTCAATATGGTACCTTAAACTCTTGTATAGCCTTGAAACAATTCCCCTCTAAGGTTGTAGTACTTCTAATCTCCATTTCATGACTTGATTGAGAGTTTACGGCCAGGAGCTTACTCCCCTGGGCCGTAAACTCTAATGAATATGGTCTTTTGACATTAAACTCCCATTAGGGGCATTGCACTCCTTTGTTGCAACCCATTAGCCTCCTAGCGCTTGACCAAAAGTGTTGTCCTCACGCTTAAATGTTTATACTTGTATAATTAGTGATTTAATCTCTAATTATTTATATACATATGTCTTCATATGTAATTAGGATCATTGTGTGTGTCTAAGTCTTCACTTGGCACCAAGAACTTGTCCGATCCTTCCGTACGATAACAGCCCGTTCAATTTCAGTCACTTACTGCAGGTGAGTTCATACCCCCTTAATTAATGTCTTAAACTATTTTCAATGTTTTATGGGGGGGGATACAAGTAGAATCATGCTACTTATTATGTCAATCACATGTGATTAGTAAGTAGGACTATATTACTTATTACATCAATCACATGTGATTAATATACAGCATTCAAAGGATTTGGCTACTCATTAGCCGTTTTACCAAACAGTTTCCTTCAAATGATTTTTATAAACATTTTATATGTTTTCAAACTACATATGACACTGTACCTCTTAGTCTGTTTATCATATTTCAAACTTATTTACAACTGTGTTTTCAAACAAATGTTCCTTGTACTTATATCGTTTTATCAAACAAATGTTCCTTGTACTTATATCGTTTTATCAAACAAATGTTCCTTGTACTTATATTGTTTTATCAAACTTATGCCTTCAAATTGTTTTATAGATTGACTTCAAGTCGATCTTTCCTTAGACTAATATTTATATTTCAAATGTTTTATTAAACTTACTTATGCTTTGATATTATAAATTGCATGCCTCTATATGTATAGTTATATAAGAAATGTTTAAAAGACTTAGGAAGACTATCCACCCTATTTCCTTTTCGCGCCTTGAGATATGGTCTGGTGGGACATTGGGTATTCGTCCGAAAGTCGTTTAAAGATTAGTTATATATCATGTGTACATATAAAGTCATAAAAGGTCTTTCCAGTTCATCTTATGCCCTTGGGTAGCAAGGGTATACATCCACGTTCATACGTACCACTTAGTTTACTAGTAAGCTACCATATGGGTAGTTCAGGAAGATACTAGAACCATTACTAGAACGCGATATCATAGAATGAGTCAGTTCATTCATGAGTCAATACTTTCTAGAACATTACTACACATTACATATACAGCTATACTAGAATGATTTCATTACTATACTTTCTAGATAGGGAGAACACACATTACAACTAGCACAATTAGAACATTATAGTACAATTACATGATCACACTTACATGAGTACAATTACATGATCACACTTACATGAGTACAATTACATGATCACACTTACATGAGTACGCTTACATATACATAGAATAGACGTTACTAGGGGCTATAGCACGGAACCAGTTCAGGATCTAACTATACTGATAAATCACACCGAAATTGTGATTGTTATATCGAGTATACATGATCATTAGTAATGTGGATTCTCACGGCTTGCATTCATGCAGGGGTCGTGGGTAGGTCCCAAAATCCCTTTGATAGGGGAGCGTACAGTCTGGGATCTAGACATCACATTATACCTTATCCCTCAAATAAGGCAGTTGAGTATCGATGTAGTTATTTATATGTATATATCAAATACTACGGTACTTAGAAGTATTACCCTAGATTTAAGGTAATAGGTACGGTTGTAGTTCGACACTACACCATAGTACTATTTCTTTTCCCATTACATTCACTTCGTGAATTTTTCATATGACGCACGGTAATGTAGAAACTATCTTTTGATAAATAGTAGTCAGACTTGGGAAAATATACACTCTTACAAGAGACACACAGAACCATTAGGTCTTGGTAGAAGACACCTTCATACTAATAGGAATCATAGGGATTCCAGGGTTTTTCAAACACTTACAAATTCTTACAATACTTACACTTACAAATTCTTACAATACTTACATTTACAAATTATTACAATACAAAGACTTACAAATTCTTACATACAAATTAAGACACTAAATACTTATGATCTCACCAGCTTTAAAGCTGATACTCGCTTTCAAAATTACTTGTATCCTCAGGTCATCATAGACAGGTACAGATGCAAGGAGAAAGGAAGATGGATCTTATTCAAGACTTATCTTTCATTTTGATTTATGCTTTAGTGTTTATCAAAATTTGACAGAATACAATTGTATAATAATTATTTTATTAATGCAATGGATGATGTTGTTGCTTGTTTACTACTTTACATTGTTGTTGATATTATACATGACGTCCTCCGCCCCAGAACGTTTCCGCCGTTCTTGGTTTTGGGGTGTGACAGATTGGTATCAGAGCATTGTTTGTAGTGAATTAAGTATATCAACCCATAAAAGATATACTAACTATAAATACATAAGGGATTAAAAATACTCTGACCAAGAGTTTATACTTTAAATACTAAAATATTTAAGTAAGTATACGTTCTGCATTCATACTAAAATCAATGTCATTAGGACAGTACAAAAGAATTACGATTGTTGGGCAACACAAGTGGGCTTAGAGACATATGGTCAAAACTGGGAAGATATAGCCTGATCACCTATATTATCTGAGGGTTGACTAGCATGTGCCTAAGTTTAAGTGTGTGGTTGCAACAATGCTAAAATCTTACCAACCCTACCACAATGAGAACAATAGAACATAACAATAGATTTAAAATACTATAGGTGTATTTTGGTGTTACTATAAGTACTTTATACTTGAGAATTAAAAAGGGATCTTCATTACTAAGTTGATAGTTGCTAAGTGGATACACTGAGGCTACATGTAATTAGGATGTTATAGACTCAGAATCTGTGATAATTTTGCCTTACCCCAATTCTGTGTGAATAAGGAGTTAAGGTCACTTATTCGAAGGTCTATCCTGTTTAGATTACACATGGCTGGTATGCACTTCACAAATAGCGATGTAACTATTGAAGGTTTTCTAAATAGTTATCTAGATAGTTCGTCTAATAATTATCCTCTTACCCTAAATTCTCGCATAGAAATCATAGCTGGACTCCATCCCCTTGACAACCAGTATCTTCCGAATGAAGTCATAGCTGGTTGGTTTGGAGAAGAACCAGAGAATGATCATCCTATCCCCTTGGATGATCACCATGAAGAAGACCTTTCGTATGATACTAACCCCGAACCAGAGGTTGAGAACCTACCCCAAGCAGCTCCTTTCCAAATTCCTAACCCTCTTCCGGCTTTTCATGGCCCGATCCTGAGTGAGTGGAATGCTTGGAAACAGGGAGCCAAGGACAAGATCAGTTTATGCTATTTGATGGTGACCGAAGCTTTTACGACTTGAGGAATGGGGGCTCAGCAGATAGAGTCTTGCCAATCTTGGTCCGCAGAAGGGCCCAAAATGAGATTCAAGGCAAGACAGCCCTACATCAGATTTCAGAGGTAGTCGCCTATGCTACAATGCATACCCTCTACACCATTCATCTAGCATATACTCACGAGAGATTAGAGAGAAACCATGAAACCCTGTTGCAAGCACTGGCTGAATCACGAGCCGAAGTCATAGAGCTCCGAGTACGCCAGATGGTGTTCGAAAGACACCTACTTGACATGGAACGTCAATTGGTTGAACTAAGAGTTCACCAGAGGGATGATCGTCGCCCGTAGTAGACGCTTTACTTTATTTCCCTTATAAAAAGAAATCGTGTCTTTCTGTCTATACCCGATGTGGTATTTTCTATGAAATTATCTTTACCATAAGTACTTTAGTTAGGTCTTTATGCTGTCAGGAACTATCTTCTGTGGATATGATGTAAGACCTTTACAAGGTCATTTTCCTGAATCTTTACATCGTGAATATCCAAGGTATTGACAGCCGGCTAACTTTTGTGTCATTCTTCATTCAAGTACTTTTATCTTACTTTCATTGGAGTCTATCTGAATCACACTTTAGTCAAGTCATTGGACTATGGTGATTTATCTCCAGAGGCATTTCCAAGTCTCTTTCAGTGGTTGGATCTTGTTATTCACTAACCCACTATACCTCAGCTCGAACGACAAACGTCTTGAGACCATTCTACGAACATACTCCCCTTTCCGTACTAGGACTGCATCATAGGGATGTAGGTCAAACCTTAGCGAACATACTCCCATTCCGTACTAGGACTGCATCAAGGAGATGTAGTTCAAACCTTCGCAAACATACTTTCATTCTTTACCAGGACTGCATCATAGGGATGTAGGTCAAACTTTCGAGATCATACTCTTACTCTTTTTCATGAACAATCTAAGTACATCAGGGTCAACCCAAAAATCGCTCACAAATCCTTATCTTTCGTATTACAGAATCATGTCGTCATCTGGAAACAACCAGCCAAGCAACGAGACCTCTACTTTTCCGATGGACGCCGCCACCTTTCAAACGGCAGTTACAGCTGCCGTAGTGGCTGCCGTAACCGCGGTCATGGCGCACCGTAGCGCTATCAGCACAGTCGATACTGCTGATGGGAATGAAGTTCCCAATCGTGATATCCATCCAGGAAGTCACCAAACAGTAACAGTCACAGGCTCGCAAAGCCAAAAAGCAGAGAACAAGAAACGAAAGCGTCAAGCCCGGAAGGAACACAAGAGAGCCCAAGAGCTGGCTATATAATAGAAGCAAGTGGAAACCCCTACCGTTCCCGTACCGCGCAGGCCATACGAGGGAAAACTCCCGAAGTGTGATAGGTGTAGTTTCCATCATCATGGGGCTTGCCAGGAGATGCAATGTTGCAATTGCCTAAACATAGGGCATCATGCTCGTGACTGTGGAGCACCGAAACGACCCATCACTCAAGTCTCTTTCATTGAGACTAACCCTGCACACAACTTGAGTTATAGCGCAGAACGATTCAAGAAGCAATTTTCGAGGTGGAGTAACGAGGAAGGCACTCGTGTCCACATAACACTTGCTAAGCACCGTAATTCCGTCACCAAAGCTAGACAGGGCACTTCAAGAGAGATTGCCAGATAATGTAGAATTCTAGCGCAGATGGGAAGATTCTCAGGATCATAGCTGCAGGAGAGCCTGCTCAGGAACCACGTTAATGTAATTAAGGCGTTTCATTGTAACAGACTTATAAACTATCTAGAACTAGTGAAACTAGAGTCTTACCTTTTGCGAGATCTTGTCTGTATAGGGAGTCTCGTGCTGCGTATACTTGTCTTTTGTAGTATATCTTATTCGCAACAATAGTCTTGTGGTAAATCTGAAAGTACTGTAACTCTTGTTCATGGTTGCACGGTTGTGTTTTGTCTGTAAACGTATTATGTTTAATTCTAATGTCTTTAAATTTTCTGTATGATTCCGACATTATCATACAATCAGATTCCATTTGATCGACGCGAAAACAGCTTCATACGTGCGTCCCTATCTTCTAGATCACTTTTCCAGCGAAGACGTCATATCAGAACGCCGAAGTACTCATTCCAGGATTATCTCTTAGATATTTTCTTTCCGAAGAAATCCCCGAAGTGCTCATTCCAGGAGTACCTCTTAGTTATTTTCTTTCCAAAGAAATCCCCGAAGTACCACTTGTGCAGTACGTCAAGTTCAATCCAGGAATTCATGCGGATGATCTATCACTGAGGAAAGTATACATAAGAGTGTTATATAATCAAGGTTCTACAGGTTTAGAATTAATGATTTCGCCTTAACTCTTTTCCTCCTTGGGATGTGAGGGTAAGGAAGAATCAGTTATTCGACTACCTTTTCAATCTTAATTATATACGACTCGTATACACGAAATTGTGATCGTGAAGCCCTGTATGAATTCTAAAATGGACTTCAGGACGGACAAACTGCCTAAGTATACGAGTAATCACATCGTCATGTGAACAAACTTAGAACCCAGTACAACTCCCGAAAACAGATCACCCTATAGTTTAAACACCCACGGAGATACAAGAACAACATGAACAACTTAGCGAACCACACAGAAATAGAATTAGAAGACTAGGTTTCTCACCCTAGAGAACCCCGGTCAGATTCTTCCAGAGATCGATGGATCGCATCGTATGTGCCTCGGATATCGAGGATTCCGTCAAGATTTTCATAGAAATCGTTATCTCTGCCTCGCATAGACAAAATGATTGATCACACGTAAGGAATGAAAGTAGTTCCAAGAATGGACCTGAGATCTGAATATCACCAGTTCGATGTGTTAGGGAAGGATGTCTGGAAGACTATCTTCCGAATTCGATGCGGACGCTTCGAGTCCGTAGTGATACCTTTCAGATAGGACCAGTACGCCCATGGTTTTCATGAGCCAAATGAATAGAGTTACGTCTTTCTTACTTGGATCAATTCGTCATTTCTCCATGAAAAGACTTACTTATCTACCCTCGTAGTAATAAGAAAACCCATGAAAACATTTCCTACAGAGGAACTTTTAGCAAAGTTCTCTAGGCACGAGATTTGGAAATTGAAGAGTCAAATTTCTAGGACACACTGTTAGTAATGTGGGAAATTTCGAGTACTCTTTCAGTTTGCCAAAACCATTGAGCATTCATCGACACCAGAGACGCCGACAGTTTTCGCCAAATTTTAGGTCTTACCGACCTACCGCCTTAGTTCATTCAGAACTCCTCGCAAGCTTCAGAAACTCGAACGACTTTGACCCAGCGAGGGGTGGCCTTTGACTGGGAAGTTACGCAAGAAAAGGAACCTTTGAGATTCCGAGTGAGTGACCAAGTTCTTCAGGATAACTCACTCTGAGAATGGCTTAATACGCTTCGTAAAGCGTGGAAAGCTAAATCCAATATAGTTAGGACCTCCGAGATTCTTATCGGAATCTGTCCTATGCCTCGCACAAACTAGACCTACTCCGCGAACTCAGTAACATACCTTCTACTTTTTGCATCTCGATCGTGAAACCATACCTTTCCGTTAGGACTCTTACAAGTCCACTCGTCGAGATCCTTGCCTTCGTATCAGAACCGTAGTGACCCTCGACCGAGAGGACAAGCTGACGAAGCAACGCCGTCGCCAATTAGTGAAGGTTCGTTGGAATGCCAACCAAGAGCCTGATTTCACTTAAGTGCGCTAGAACCAATCGATTAGGAAGTTCCTCCTCACGACTCGATCATTTGTGCATACTTCCTTGCCTAAAATCTAATTTCGGGACGAAATTCCCTTTAACAGGGGGATGATGTGACAACCCGAAATTTTCCATTCAAATCAAACCATATCAATCCAATAGAAGTAGAGCAGTTTCAGTAAAAATTCAAACTTATGGAATAAGTTGGCAGTTTTAGGGTTTTACACCTAAGGAGTTATTAGGAGAGTGGATGCACTAGGATTTTGTGCAACACTGTAATTCCATTACTCTAGGTCATTAGAATCCATTCCGAGAATAGAAATATTTTCTGCCAAAAATCTCAGGACTATAAATAGAATTCTGAACCAAATTGGTTCATTATTTGATTTCCAATTAGAGAAAAGCCAAATACTCTCTCACGGATCTTCGGGTTTTCATCCCAGATTGTCAGTCTACTTTCATAGATGTGTTTTAATACTTGTTATATGCTAAATAACATTGTTTACATGTCTAAAATGCAAGATACGGGAGTTTACCGCCCAAGAACGTTCTTGGGGAGTAAACTCCAAAATCAAGCCTAAAGGCCACCTAGTCCCATTTCCGTGTAAGGCATCTAACTAAGGACTTTATGTATGAGCATTAGAGGCTAGAAACAAATCAAAACCAAGTAGTTTGAGGAGTTTACGGCCAAGGAACCACCTCTTGGGCCGTAAACTCCAAGTAAAGGGCACAAATGAGTGCCTAGTGATCCTTTAGCCTTAGAACAAGAACCTAGAAGCCTTAAACTCATATCTTAGACCAACAAAACAATTAGAAACCAACTTTGGAAGGGAGTTTACGGCCAAGATGCTCCTTAGGCCGTAAACTCCAAGATTTAGGGCCAAAATCCCTTCAAGCTCTTCCTAGGGCTTATTCTTCATTTTAAGCAAGCACCTTAATGTGTTTAGGACCTAGAAAACTCATGAAAAGCTCAACTGTTGAAGAGTTTACGGCCAAGAGTATTTCTTGGGCCGTAAACTCCTTTAAAGGGGTCAAAGGACACCCTAGACACTTCCTTAGGCCAAGATACTTTTAGGGCAAGTACCTAGATGAGTTTTGGACTAGTTAAAATTCTAAGAACCTCATGTGTGAGGGAATTTACGGCCCAAAGAGTTCTATGGCCGTAAACTCCATCAAATGGCTCCTTTTAGTGCCTTAAACCTTCCTTAAGCCAAGTGTTGAAGCCTAGACTTGTTCCTAGAATTGTTGGAGACTTGAAAGAACAATAAGAACCCTCCCAAGGGAGTTTACGGCCGTAAACTCCAAGGGAAAAGGGTCTTTGGGCCGTAAACTCCCCTTAGGAGTCAATATGGTACCTTAAACTCTTGTATAGCCTTGAAACAATTCCCCTCTAAGGTTGTAGTACTTCTAAACTCCATTTCATGACTTGATTGAGAGTTTACGGCCAGGGGCTTACTCCCCTGGGCCGTAAACTCTAATGAATATGGTCTTTTGAACTTAAACTCCCATTAGGAGCATTGCACTCCTTTGTTGCAACCCATTAGCCTCCTAGCGCTTGACCAAAAGTGTTGTCCTCGCGCTTAAATGTTTATACTTGTATAATTAGTGATTTAATCTCTAATTATTTATATACATATGTCTTCATATGTAATTAGGATCATTGTGTGTGTCTAAATCTTCACTTTGCACCAAGCACTTGTCCGATCCTTCTGTACGATAACAGCCCGTTTAATTAAATGTTTTATGGGGGGGGGGGGGATACAAGTAGAATCATGCTACTTATTATGTCAATCACATGTGATTAGTAAGTAGGACTATATTACTTATTACATCAATCACATGTGATTAATATACAGCATTCAAAGGATTTGGCTACTCATTAGCCGTTTTACCAAACAGTTTCCTTCAAATGATTTTTATAAACATTTTATATGTTTTCAAACTACATATTACACTGTACCTCTTAGTCTGTTTATCATATTTCAAACTTATTTACAACTGTGTTTTCAAACAAATGTTCCTTGTACTTATATCGTTTTATCAAACAAATGTTCCTTGTACATATATCGTTTTATCAAACAAATGTTCCTTGTACTTATATTGTTTTATCAAACTTATGCCTTCAAATTGTTTTATAGATTGACATCAAGTCGATCTTTCCTTAGACTAATATTTATATTTCAAATGTTTTATTAAACTTACTTATGCTTTGATATTATAAATTGCATGCCTCTATATGTATAGTTATATAAGAAATGTTTAAAAGACTTAGGAAGACTATCCACCCTATTTCCTTTTCGCGCCTTGAGATGTGGTCTGGTGGGACATTGGGTATTCGTCCGAAAGTCGTTTAAAGATTAGTTATATATCATGTGTACATATAAAGTCATAAAAGGTCTTTCCAGTTCATCTTATGCCCTTGGGTAGCAAGGGTATACATCCACGTTCATACGTACCACTTAGTTTACTAGTAAGCTACCATATGGGTAGTTCAGGAAGATACTAGAACCATTACTAGAACGCGATATCATACAATGAGTCAGTTCAATCATGAGTCAATACTTTCTAGAACATTACTGTACATTACATATACAACTATACTAGGATGATTTCATTACTATACTTGCTAGACAGAGAGAACACACATTACAACTAGCACACTTAGAACATTATAGTACAATTACATGATCACACTTACATGAGTACAATTACATGATCACACTTACATGAGTACAATTACATGATCACACTTACATGAGTACACTTACATATACATAGAATAGACGTTACTAGGGGCTATAGCACGGAACCAGTTTAGGATCTAACTATACTGATAAATCACACCGCAATTGTGATTGTTATATCGAGTATACATGATCATTAGTAATGTGGATGCTCACGGCTTGCATTCATGCAGGGGTCGTGGGTAGGTCCCAAAATGCTTTTGATAGGGGAGCGTACAGTCTGGGATCTAGACATCACATTATACCTTATCCCTCAAATAAGGCAGTTGAGTATCGATGTAGTTATTTATATGTATATATCAAATACTACGGTACTTGGAAGTATTACCCTAGATTTAAGGTAATTGGTACGGTTGTAGTTCGACACTACACCATAGTACTATTTCTTTTCCCATTACATTCACTTCGTGAATTTTTCATACGTCGCAGGGTAATGTAGAAACTATCTTTTGATAAATAGTAGTCAGACTTGGGAAAATATACACTCTTACAAGAGACACACACAGAACCATTAGGTCTTGGTAGAAGACACCTTCATACTAATAGGAATCATAGGGATTCCAGGGTTTTTCAAACACTTACAAATTCTTACAATACTTACACTTACAAATTCTTACAATACTTACACTTACAAATTATTACAATACAAAGACTTACAAATTCTTACATACAAATTAAGACACTAAATAATTATGATCTCACCAGCTTTAAAGCTGATACTCGCTTTCAAAATTACTTGTATCCTCAGGTCATCATAGACAGGTACAGATGCAAGGAGAAAGGAAGATGGATCTTATTCAAGACTTATCTTTCATTTTGATTTATGCTTTAGTGTTTATCAAAATTTGACAGAATACAATTGTATAATAATTATTTTATTAATGCAATGGATGATGTTGTTGCTTGTTTACTACTTTACATTGTTGTTGATATTATACATGACGTCCTCCGCCCCAGAACGATTCCGCCGTTCTTGGTTTTGGGGTGTGACAGGATTGGATGGTCATGGTTAAGGATTTTACTCGGCGGCCTGAATCTTCCTTTCTGCTCAGAGCATCGGCCACTACATTGGCCTTACCCAGATGATAGCGAATTTCGCACACATAGTCGTTCAACAGCTCTACCCATCTTCTTTGTCGCATGTTGATCTCTTTTTGATTGAGAATATGCTGAAGACTTTTGTGATCGGTGAAGATAGTGCACTTTGTGTTGTAGAGGTAGTGCTTCTAGATCTTTAAGGCGAACACTACTGCTCCCAGCTCAAGGTCATGGGTAGTATAATTGACTTCGTGTATCTTAAGTTGCCTTGACGCGTAAGAAATGACCTTCCCTCTTTGCATGAGTACACATCCGAGACCTTGATTCGAAGCATCGCAGTATACAACGAAGTCTTCGGTTCCTTATAGGAGAGACAAAACTGATGCGTTGTATAGGGCTTGTTTTAACGTTTGGAAAGCAATTTCTTGTTTATCTCCTCACTTGAACACCACACCTTTCTAAGTCAAGGTGGTGAGTGGGTTGGCAATTTTGGAGAAGATCTGAATGAACCTTCGGTAGTAGCCGGCGAGCCCTATGAATTATCGGATTTCTATCGGCATTGCAGGTGCTGACTAGTTTTTGATTGCTTTGCTTTTTGAGCGATCCACATGTATCCCTTTTTCGCTAATTATGGGGCCAAGGAATCCCACTTCTCGGAGCCAAAATTCACACTTTGAAAACTTAGCATAAAGCTTCTCGGCTCTTAGAGTCTTGAGTATTTGTCGCAAGTGTTGCCTGTGCTCTTCTTCGCTCCTTGAATAGACAAAGATATCATCAATGAGCACGATCATGAATTTATCTAGGAAGGGTCGACAGACTCGGTTCATCAGATCCATGAACACTACAGGCACATTTGTTAATCCGAATGGAATCACTACAAATTCGTAGTGTCCATAGCGAGTTCTGAATGCTGTCTTGGGGATATCTTCTTCTTGAACTTGCAATTGATGGTAACCCGACCTCAAGTCGATTTTTGAAAAGTAGCTTGCTCCCTGAAGTTGGTCGAAAAGGTCGTCGATTCGGGGTAGGGGATATCGATTCTTGATGGTAAGTTTGTTCAGCTCTCTGTAATCGATGCACATGCGAAAGGATCCATCCCTCTTTTTCACGAATAGAACTGGTGCTCCCCAGGGCAAAAAGCTCGATCTGATCAATCCCTTGCTTAATAGCTCGCTCAATCGACTAGACAGCTGTTGCATTTCTGCCGGTGCGAGGCGATATGATGCTTTGGCTACGGGGGTAGCACCGGGAACCAAGTCGATTCGGAATTCGACTTGTCGTGCAAGCGGTACACCTGGAAGATCTTTTGGGAATACGTCAGGGAAGTTGCACACTTCCGGTATGTCTTTGATGTCCTTTACCCCTTCATTCTTATCTATGACGTGGGCTAAGAAGGCATGGTATTCCTTTCGGAGATACCTTTGGGATTTGACACAAGAGATGATTTGAAGGTTCGCACTAGGTTTGTCGCAATAAACGACGAGAGTGTTACCATTCGGCAGACGGATTTTTCGTAACACAAAATGTCCGCACGATTAGAACCCAACCAATCCATACCAATGATGACGTCGAAACTTTTTATTGTGACCGGCATTAGATCGATTTAGAATGAATGGTTGTCTAGAGTGAGGGTACACCCTGAGTAAATATCATTAGTGCGCTCAACCTTTTCGTTTGCCATTTCTACAATGTATGCATCTTTTAATGACTGGAGATTTTTTTTAAGTATTTGTTTGAACTGGTGACTTACGAAACTTCTTTCTGCCTCACTATCGAAAAGTACGCATGTATAAGAGTTATTGAGGAGGAACGTACCAGTAACCACCGTGGGGTCCTTGACTGCTTCTCCATGCCCTAAAGTTAGGACTCTTCCTGCACCCACAACATTAGTGTATCGTGCTTTTGGGCAGTTTCTTTTGTAGTGCCCTATCCCTCCGCAACTATAACAGGTTTGGCTTGCTCTGGTGTTGGCGACAGTGGTGGCTTGGGTGGTGTTTTGGGTCGACGCTTTACAGAACCATGCAATGTGCCCCTTCTTGTTGCAGTTATTGCAATGTAATTCCCAACAAACACCGTTGTGGTGGAAGCCACATTTGTCGCACCTAGGGAGTGTCCCGGCATAATTCTTCCGTGGGGCCAGAGTGTTACTGGTTTTATCTCATTTGTATTATTTCCCGAGTTTATTACATTAGCAGGTAATTTATAGAAAAGTTTATGCAATTAAACTTATGAATTAAATAGCGTTGACCCAAATAGAGTCGTCAGTTGTAAAATGTTTGTAATACCACATAGAGAAATCTCATGTCAATATCCAATGAAGTAAAATACATGCCAAATTCATTTATAACTTTTTAGTACATATTGTTTTGTGAAAATTTGACCTCACAAGGGTCTACATTACATCATAATAAAAGATAAAGTTTTAGCAGTACAAAAGTCCTTTTTTACTAGTGTGACCACTTAGTCGCGGGGTCAACCTATTCGCAATAAAGAGTAGCACCAACGCATACTCGAAATCCTAGATTTATAACAAAACATGAGCAGTGTGAACACTACTCGCGGCGGGTGGCATCTGGTCCATGGTGGCTCTGAGATGAGGTCAAGGCTCCCTGAAACTCCGCAATCCGGCGTTTGGGCATTATCACTCTCTCCTCGAGAGTTGCGTGCCTCTCCTGGTACTCCCTTACCTCCGCTCGAGCAGTGGTAAGGTCCTTGATGAGTTGGTCCACTGGATAGAAGTCCCTCTCCAAATCCCTAGTGCTTGCATCAGTGGCTTCTGTAATAGCACTGAGATTTCGAACCTGATCTACCATTTCCCTACTCTGGTTCCCCAAATTCGTGATGTGTTGGACCATGACGGGGAGGGCTCTGTCAGCTGGTCCCCTGTGGCTAAGGTCATAGTAACCTCGTTGGTCGCCATATGGTGACCGTTGGCGTTGTTGTTGGCTCCACCTCTCGATCATGGTTGCCCAACGGGGCTCAGGTCCGTTGTGGCCAAAGCGGTTCGCAGGCACCCTGGCGATGTAAGGAGGGTTGAAGACTTCCTACTCTGGTTCTTCTTCACTTTTTTCCTCATCCATGTCTACCTCATCATCTTCCTCTTCTTCTTCTTCGTCTACCTCCTCTTCATCTTCTTTGGGTTCCTCTTCGGGATCCTCTTCGGGGTCCTCTTCAATCAGCTCTTCGGGCTCTTCTTCAGTCCATCCGGCATTTCCCTGATTGGGAAAGTATGGGTCTCCTGGTAAATGGAATCCTGCCATGTCGTCTGCGCGAGAATAGGGGAGTAAGAAGCAGGTAACGGTTAATAATAATAACATTGCGCTATAGAAACATACAAATACTCCTATAGTATTTTAAATGTTTAGATTTGGTTCTTAGAGCATTCTTTCTAGGGTGAAGTTAGGTTATTAGATTTGTCGCCCCCTACGACTATCCCCCGATATGAGTAAGTCACTTCTAGGACAAATATAGTTGATCAGGCTATATCCTTCCCAGAACTGATTACTCATACCAAGGCATACTCGTAGCGTTCAACTCCTCTTCTTTTAGGTTATGTTCTTCTAGTTATGACACTACGCGAGTATGTAACGCATGTAGGTATACTTTTAAACAAGAAACTATTTATTTTCTAAAAGTATAACCCGTTAAAATGTTTTAAAATCAGAGACTTTTAGTCCCAAATGTGTTTATAGTTTGTATATGCTATGTTGTTTGATATACTTAATTCAATATAAACCGTGCTCTGATACCAATCTGTCACACCCTCAAACCAAGGATGGCGGAAACGTCCGGGGATGGAGGACTTCATGTATAGTATCATAACAACAATGGCAATAGTGATGAAAGTAAACACAATCAACATATATATATATATATATATATATATATATATATATATATATATATATATATATATATATATATATATAATTGAAAGAGTTACATCATTGTAGGAATTACATGTTTCAAAATCAATTACAATATGTTGACAAAATATGAAACGTTTGACGCCTTAACGTCCCATTCTCAAAATGCACTTGACTTCCTGTTTAGTGATTTCCTGAGAATACAAGTTGTTTGAAAAAAAAAATGTCAACACAAAGGTTGGTGAGTTCATAAGAGATTTCGTTAGAGAAGTAAATTGTTTTCATTGTAAAAGCGATAGAGTATGTATCCAAAAACTCCAATATTTTCTTTAATATGTATATGTAGTCCTAAATTCCATGACCGAGAAATAACAAGTATTTGCCAAGCTTAAAGATATAGAAGTGGTTTAAAATCGGCATGAAACCCTTTTTGATTCGAAGGAAAGTCCCATAAACTTTATTTATTGTTAGCTCCCTATGTGAGTCACTATAACCATACTATGACTAGAGGTAACCTGCACAACGTCTTTCAGACGCCCTGATCCTATGACTGTTGTCACCCGCAGACCTGCCGGTCCGGCTGTAGCTAGCAGCGAGGTGTGGGATGTCAACCCCAATATAGATCTATACACAATTATCACGCTCTCCCTACAAGAGACTCTAGTTATAACTTACAGGAATTTGGATCCCGTACTCGGACGTACGGGGAGAGAATGTCTCACAACCTGAGTTAACAAGTTTACGTGTAGTGTACGTGAGTGTAGAACCTTTTTGTATAAATGTACCCTTTTTGTATGAGTATGTTATGTGATGTAACATAAACTATACCTATTATAGTTTATGAAAACAAGGGTAAAAGTGGTAATGTACATAAACTATACTTAACATAGTTTATTCAAATGTTTGTATGTAATAGATATACTTTGATTTTAACAAATTGTTATTTTTATGCTTTGTCTAGAAAAGCCCATTTGTTAACTGATGCATGTCTACATAATAAGACAATATTGCCATATATTGCAATAACATATAATCACATAAAGATATACACCTTACTCAACATGTTATAAGGTGAAATGAAATTGATAGCATTTTTGTGTTGTTAACATTTTGATTTGTTGTTCTTAGAAAATTTATAGAAAAATCATCAAAGCTCCAAATCAGAATCCAAAAATTCTGAGAGTTTGGAAAATGAGTCTAATTTCTCCATAATTTTCCTCATGATTTTTAATGACCTCTAACTTGTGTGAACAAGTCCATAACACAGACTGGTCCGGATTGATGTTTGAAATGATAGGCAGTTTTGTAAAAATTACCATAAATTGTAGAAAAATCATATGGAGATGTGCAAGTAGTCATTTTAAAGATAAGAACTTGAACTATTTGCACCTAATACAGTTTTGAAAACTAAAATGTCTAAGTTGTCCAAAACAGTCCGTGAATGGAGTCGAACTTTTCTGATGAAGGCTGTTAGAAAAGTTTAGTTATGTTCTTGGTGTTTTAACTTGTATTCCCCTCCTAAAAACTTGAGAAAACATGAAAATGTAGGGGTATGAACTCACCTTGAGTGATTTCAGTAGATGGTTGTTGAAGAATGGAAGTGTTCAACTCAAGAACACTTGAAGATTTTCGAGAATCTAACTTTAAAGTGACGGAGTTTGTGTAAGCAATCGATGATTGGAGTAGAATGAAGTGTAATAATCTCATGGAGGATGTTAATACTTACCAAAAGTAGAAGAAAAGCTTCGAGAATGGCCTTGATTCTTGAATTTTAGAGAGAGAAAGTGAGAGAAAATGAGGTTTGATCTTGATGGAAGAATGAGAGAAAATGAGAGAAGTTAGGAGAGAGGATAGAGGTTCCAGCCTTATGGACGTGGGGAGGGCTGGTAATTAAGTGGAAAGGACATTAAAGTGACCTAGGTAAGGTGGGGAGGTGTGGCTGGTCATAGAGTGGGTGTGGGGGTGGTTGCTTGTGTCATAAGGTAAGGAAAAGCCATCACTCAACCTTTGTACTTCACCCACTCATTTCTTGGATAATATTTATATTAAAAACGTGGGAATTAATGATTTATGGCTTTTAATTGTTAAAATAAAGTTTTGGGTGAAAATCTCGCTTTAAAACAATTAAAAACGGGCCTAAAACGCAAAACTAGTCGAAAACCGGGTGAAAATGAGCCTCCTGCGAGACCTCTCGGTCCTAGGCCGAGGTTCGGTCCCTTCTGCTGCTGGGCTGGGCCGAAGGCGAAATGGAGCGAAAGGGTAGGAGGCGAAATGGACCGAAGGTACCTTCAGTTCCCTATGCGAGGTTCGGTTCATCATGCGAGGCTCGGTCCGAGAGGGTTCACTTCTAATGCCTTCGCTTCTGACACCTTCGCTTCTGACAAGTTTGCTCCTTAAGAGGGGTTTCGGGTCCTTAAGTGCTTTTTATCCGTTTTTACCCCGTTTTAAGCGGTTTTTGACCCGGTTAAGGGTCGGGATGGCCCGAAAGACTACAAAAAGTTTAAGGAACTTTTGAGAGAGATTTAAGAGAGATTTCACATTCTTGGAGAGATTTGACATACTTGGAGAGATTTCTCATACAAAGAGAGATTTGGGAGAGATTTCACATTCTTGGAGAGATTTGGGAGAGATTTCTCATTATTGGAGAGATTTGAATTACTTGGAGAGATTTCTCATACGAAGAGAGATTTGGGAGAGATTTCACATTCTTGGAGAGATTTGGGAGAGATTTCACATTCTTGGAGAGATTTAGGAGAGATTTGACATACATGGAGAGATTTCTCATAAAAAGAGAGATTTAGGAGAGATTTCACATTCTTGGAGAGATTTGGGAGAGATTTTAGATAAAAAGAGATAGAGAGAAAACGATTTGAGGGATGTTTCGTGTGTGACATTTGTGAGTGTTTGGCTCCGCAACGCAAGGTCCGTAAACCCCATTAAGCCAGGTTTTAGGATCTTACACACTCCCAATGAGTATGCAACATTGTTTTATCGTTTTTGTTCATTGTTTAGCACTAAGGCTAAGGAAAATTAAACACACGAATTTTCCATGTGATGTTTTCTCATTAAAATATTGAGTTATACAGTAACTACATAACACAAACCCTAAAATACAAGCTTTAATTTACTTGATCGGTATGACTCGATGACTTTGTTCGACTTTGAATTGACCTGAAATTGACTATTGTCACATTCCGGAAGAATAACCTAGTTATTATGGATGTCAAAACATGCAAAGTGAAACACAAGAATAAATGAATCTAATATGGTGTTAAAACCTATGAATATAAATAAAACACTTTCTATTTATCACCATATTGATTACTCATTATTCATTGTTTCGGTTTTATCTACTTTATACTTGAATTAATACACTAGGTGTCCCATGCTCCAAGCATGTACACTATGTTTTCTAAACAATAGCTTTGCCATACACCAAGTATGAACTCTATGTTTGTCTATGATCCTTTTCTTTGTGAACTAGATCAATTGAACATAATTTCAATGATTCTCTTTTCACACTCACAAGAAACAATCATTACAAAGTATTCCAATGGAGAGCAATTCTATGGAAATGATGTCTCAAATTCAAAGCGCATTGCTTTGAACATGCTTTTTGCATTAAGTTTCTTTAACCTAACACAGATTGCTTCCACCTATGAAGACAACTCTATATTCCCATTTTGACAACCACCTCTGAACAAGAGTTGCCTCTTTTCAGACTATGTCAATATGGTCCTTCCAATAGTATACTTCCAATTGTCCGTGAGCAACCAATCTTTGGTAAAACTTAGATTGTCCTCGACAATGGCTTAATCACTTTAGTCGTATCCAATTCTAGACATTTTCCTCCTAAATGCCCCAAGGCATTTGGAAAATTCAGAAAGGATAAATATTATAGCACATGTAATCGATCTTGTACCCAAAGTAAATGGGACACGATTCATGATGTTTCACATAAAGACATTGTTCTAGACCAGTCTTTTGCCATAATAATTTTTTGTTTGCCATATTCTCAAAATTTGACTAGGAAAAGAGATGCCGTAATCATAATCGAATTTTGAGATTGCAATATATAGAATTTTTCTTCAGTTGAACCAATCCAACATGAAATTCATATATATATATATATATATATATATATATATATATATATATATATATGTATTCTTGACTAAAGGTGATTAAACCTCAATATAAGCTCTTTAGAATGATTATAAACTCAATCTAAGCTTTTTAGAATTGCAATGAAGTATAATTTCCTCTCCCTTAATTATAGCAAAACAACTTTTTCAACCCCTGCAACCTCACGAATTGAAACTTTTGTTTTCTATAATTAACATTTCTAGCTTGCAATTCTTATCATAATTATCATTCTCCCACTAACATGATGATTATTAGCATAACACTTATGCTCCCACTAGCTTTGACATGTACCCAGAAATCAACTGGACTTCTAGAAATCAATACTTTATTGACTTTCTTACCAAAGTTCAGATTTCTGATACTAGATTGCCTTGATAAGAATTTATCAGAATCATACACCTCTCTTAGATAGCTCACAGGTGTGTCTAAACAATTATGAAGAGGGATGTCGTAATAGGCACAAAAATGTCAACACAATAGGTTATAAACCTCTAGCTGTGTGCTAGTGAAGAAATACAGGCTTTATTCTTGATTAGTTCTTCAAACCATTTTAGGATCTTTTTGACTGCCACTTTCTTCTGGACCTATAAGACTTCCTTGTCAAATATTCAAGAGAAAGTGTGGATTCTAATCAAGACAGACACTTGACACAATTGGCGTTAGTTGGTCTTTGTTTTATCCAAAACATCACAACTTACCAACCTCAAATGTACAAGAGTAGAAAACTTTTACTCTTACATTTGACAAATGTTTTAGACCTTCTTTAGGACACGTCACTCAAGTTATAATATTAGAGTATAACTCTGTGAACTATTTTTGGAACGAAGTACAAATCATCTTCTTGATTTAACCACTTCAACAATTCATAACTCCTCTTCTTAACTATCATAATGCACTTAGAGGATGAATTGTGATAAGGTCTCAAAATCATTAAGATGACGTTAAAACATGATACTAAACTACTCTCTCATCTTTTCAGATTTGATAAACTTTTATCCTTCTGCCTAATTTGATTCTTCTTATTTGTTCTATCATACATTGAAAAAATTTTAGTGTCTCAGAATTATACTTAAGCTTGTAAGCATAATCATATTTACTAAACCTTAGTAAATCATGATGAATAGTCTTATCCATGTTTTGGGATGGACATTGACAAGTGCACAAGAAAGTGTACTTGATCCCTTAGTCCTTCTCTTGACTCACATATACATGTGAACAAGGAACTAGTCTTAATTTTCCAAAGTTGAAAGTTCTCATTCATCATACTGTACAACTTTTATGATTCCAAGTTTCTATCCAATTGAAAACTTGGGTGATGAGAAGCTTTCCTTATTTGGTAAATTAATACACTACCACTAATGAAAGAATCAAATTCATATTTCCACTCTTGCTATTAATGGAATCTTATAAGCAACAAAAATTTTCACAAATTCCATTGTAAGGATATTTTAAAATAAATAAAATCAAAATTTTTTCCTTTTATTTTAAAAGCTATGCGAAAAAACTATCCTTACAGTGCAAAAGCACATGCAAACTTTGTTGTTATCTATTCCTAAGCAATATTACATAAATCCTAAGTAACAACTCAAAATTCTGATCACCAAACCATGCGATCGAAATCCATCTTCGCGATCAGTATCACCATTTACTTCCTTCTTCACTTTCTCTTTGATTCTTAAAACATCAATATGTGACCCAGTCACATCATGTAATAAGAATCGCAGAATAGAAACTTAATAGAGTTTGACAATGGACTTTACCTGAAGTAGAGTCAAACTTATTAACTTTACCAGCCTTATGATCTTTCAGGTAAATATGGCAGCTTCGCAACCAATGCCCTTTCCTTTTAACATACGAACCCTTTGGTAATGGTACATGGGACTATCACAGACGTCGTCTTTCTGTTTACCATTTGGTCAACCGAGTTGACAATGGCCGGTCCCTTTCCATTGGGAAGAGAATGGTTTTTTTGGATTTCCAGTGTCACCATTGTCAATGTCCATAAAGTTTTGGGAAGTCGATATTCTAATCAAATTTGCTTTAGTAGCCATCCAAATCATTGCTAATTCAGCAGCACCAAACAAATAGATAAGATCATTAAGGGTCTTGTCATAGTCTGTTTCATAGGAGTCCCAAAGGAACTTACTATGTGACTTAGAAAGTGATTGAACCACCAACTTTCTCTAGACTTTGACACCCAACTCTCCCGGCTTGTCAATATGTGACTTCATCTCCAAGATGCGACCACACATAGACCTTCCTTGCCAATAGGGCTAGAGTGACCTTGAACTTGTGGGATAGGGAGAATAATTGGAGGAGGTGGAGGAAGTGAAGTTCCAAGAGATTTGGGTAGATCATAGATGTCTGAACTAGACATCTTTTTGGGAGATATTCAAGATAGTTGGTTTAAAGTCCTTAATATAAAACCCAATATGAAATATTAAGGCTAGGACCCAGCACAATATTTTTATAACTTGGAAGAGGGATGTCGTAATTCAAGCTATATAATATTGGAAGGTAGGTGAATAACGATTCACCAATTTCCACCATGAAAACGAAAAACATTTAATTAGGTTTTTAATTGGATTTGAAACTCCTAGATCTTTTGAGATTCATTGAACTATTCAATGGCATGTTTCAATCTCGAGTGTGCCCTTCAGGTTTTGTGACTGGGATGTCGAGGATCACAAAACAAGGTGTGAAGTAACCATGCAAATTATTTGGTACCCTTAAGATTTTACCCCTCAATCGATGTGCCGGTTAACCACACATGCTCCATCAAGACTATGATAAACATTAAGTTACCCTTTGCCTACCTTGTTAAATACGAGCTAGTGTGCCGGTTAACCACACATGCTCCACTAACCGACTTAAACAAAGTGCAAAGTGTAATTTCATGGATTCGCACCTTATTCACATTTTCCTAAGTAACTAAGATTGGGTATTTATAAAAGGTTTAGTTACTTAGTAGATATCATTAATACTTTTAATGAAGGGAGAATTTATAGCCTTTGTCCTACCCGTTCGGCTAACAACCCTCCACAAGTCAAGGAAGCGGTGGGTGAGAGTGGACACCCATTAAACTGCCATTTTATAGGCAGTAACCTTATACCCCGTTATAGACCGGCTTCGTGAATGAGGCCTACTAACGGTAAGACTGACTTGCTCTTATACATACATACATACATACATACATACATACATACATACATACATACATACATACATACATATATATATATATATATATATATATATATATATATATATATATATAGATATATATATTATTAACTTATAATATTATAGAGTATAAGGGTTGAATTTTAACTTTTCAAATTCTAAGGGATAAACTTGGAATTAAAGTATTCATAAGGGAAAAGTTTTCAAATTCCAAAACGTGAGGGCAAGTTTTGAAAATATTCAAAACTAATTAATTCCATAACTTAGGTGTTTAAAGTAGTTTTAATTAAAAAACTCTTCATGTTCCATAACTTGAGGACAATTTATGGAAGACTTTAAACTAATTAAGAAAGTGACTCTTCATAATTCATAACTTATGGAAGCTTTATGAGTTTAACTAAGGTTACACATATTTTATTTAATGAAGAGACTCTTGAACCTCCACAACTTGATGACAAGTTATGGAGTCTTAAAACCATTTAATGAGAACAACACTCTTCATTTTGTAACCTATGTCAATTTTTTAATGAGTTTTAAGAAACTTAAATGTGACTTTTTATGTAATTTAAAATCACTTTTATATCTTTAAGTATGGAAAATACTTGTTTACTTTCGGTCCTGGGATTTAGGACTACCTAACTCTTATAAGGAAAATATTGGATTTTCTTTGGAAACACATTTCTGTTAAAACTACATTCATCTAGAATTGTTAGGCTTCGGCTATAATTGCTAAGTGTATATGTTAGAGTTATACAAGTGTATATGTTAGAGTTATATAAGAATCTATAATTGCTAAGTGTATATGTTAGAGTCATATAAGAATCTATTCATACTTTGTTGTAACTTTTTCAATTATATTTATAATGGTTATATTTACTTTGAGCACTGTTATACTCGTTGTGATACTATCATGAAGTCCTCCACCCCTGAACGTTTCTGCCATCCTTGGTTTAGGGGTGTGACAAATTTTTTCATGATAGACAATAAGATTTGAAAATATATTAAGTCTTATGAATCTCAAATACTAAAAGAATTAAATCAAAATCATTCCTAAACACCAAAGAGTTATCAGTATTCTAAAGTCTTATAACGGAGAGCTTAGGATTAGGATTCCTAGACATATTGTCAGGTTCCATCGCACCCACGGGACGCTCTATGTGAGCTATGTTTGTTTCTAAAAGATTTATGAGCTAGGATCATTTTCTATGCTATGGGTTATATTGTTGTGTACACTGAAACCGGTTATCTTATTCAAAATCCTCTGAGTTATAACCGTTAATCCTGGAGGAATTTATAGTGTAAATCTATGCACACGACATAGATTTATAATACAGAAATTTGGTGTAGATCTATTATGTATGGAAAGATTTATGTGATTCGATAATCTTCATCTGTGATTGCTAGCTACAACTTCGTATGATGAGAATAATAGGCGTCAAGTTTTTCTTTCTTTATTACTACACGACTATGTATGGCGTTAGTAATGATCCACATAACTCCATTTATTGTGCCCTGATGGGGAGGGAAGGTTTATAGTGTTGGTTATAGGCTCATCTTAGATCCCATATTTATTTTGTTACCGTATATAATTTGCATTAGGTTTATATGGGGTCTTTGTTCACTCATACTAGTTGGAAGAGACTATATTTTGTTGGATAGATTGTGACTCAAAACGATAAGTGTCAATACCAAAAATTAAGTCATATAACACTTAATTAGCAACATGAGTCGATTGGTTAAGATTTATTAACTTACATTTAATAAGTTATATATAAACCTTTTGTTTTTATACGTAACATGATATTTATGTGGGAGGAGTTTGCCCCACTGGTTAAGTGTTGACTTCCAAATTAAGTAAGATAACACTTAATTAATACCCCGAAACGAATTTACAAACTTTATAAATTTGAAACTTAGGAGTTTTACATATAAATTATACAAATGCTTGTACAAAGTTTCAAGAATAAATTTGGCTATTTTATGTTTTCACAAAATGTGATATGACTTTATCTTATATAAATTGATATTCAAAATCCTTATGTAAAAACATTTTGGTCATGTGAACCATACAAATTTGACATAAGTTTGATTTATTTATATATTTATCAAATGTTGTATTTTTGGATTTGAGCAAATGATATTTCTAAATGGGTCTAAATATACTTTTATAACTCAGTTGTTTTATAATTTTTATAGAAAAGTACATATTTATAAAAGCTAGTCAACCAGATAAATTTTATAAAACATTTTTTAGTATAAAAATACTTTGTGCCAAAACATGTAGAACTCACCAATAATTTTGTTGACGTATCTTAATGCATGTATTCTTAGGTTATTTATAAGGTCGAAAGTGTTCGTACAGAAGACCCTTCATTATTTTTACCATACATTTGTAAATGCTGGATTGTTAGGGGTGTGTCATTATTTGGCAATTGCTATTGTCAATGTAATTTCTATTTCGGTAATAATAAAAGGTTTTATTTGTATTATTCAATTTATGTTCAATAACTGTGATCACTGATTTACATCGCGCACCTCAGCGTTTTTGTTGGCTACCGAGGGTGTGACAAATTTCAGGAGTATTAAAGTTAAATAACTCTTGATCTTGTATTTTTTATTATATCTTCAATAAAAGTTCATGTTCAAGTTCATGTTGGTAAGAAGTAAACAATTTGGATACATTTTTGATAGGTCAGGTTTGAAGTATGAAATTTAATGTAGTAAATCTTGTTTGAAATTTGTCATGTGTATGTAGAAATCTACAGTCATGGAAATGGAAAAAAACATAGTTTTGGATGTTAAAACAAACTACCACGCAACCTGCAATGCCATGGTATGAAATGGAAAAATATTATTACTCTTTGTATTATACAAGTTATTTTATGTCCCTATGTGTAGTAAATAGCAATGTACTTTTCTATTTCTTGCATTTAAGCTTCCTCTACCACAAACAAGTTGAAGTAAGTTGCTATGACATGAATTTAGGACTTTTTTTGGTTAAAATGCAAGAAATAACAACACACTTAATTGATTTGACTTGAGAAAAAGCATAATTTACTCTTTTTACTACACAAGTAATTTTATGTCCCCAAGTGCAGGAAATTTGAAGAAAAGGGTCAACACTGGTTGACTTGATGCATCTTTAAGTGGTGAAGTTGCAAGCCTTAAAGCTGCCATCGAAACTATCATAGGAGAAATATTATTCAATATTAACAATTTATTACATATTAGTTACAATTGGAATGATTATTTGTATTTGACATATGATAGTTTGTGAAATGAATTATCTTTCTTGTATGTGGTATTTTATTTTGTATTATGAGAATTTAAATAAGTTATTTACTTTGAAAATTAGTAAATCTGTAAAAAAATATATAAATATATTTTCAAAACATTTAAAATTATGACACACAAAAATGTGTCCTCTTTATTTATGACATGGGATTTAATGATACACATTGTGTGTCATAAATGCATGTTGTAAATACGCGTAGTAAGGTTATGACATTCAAATGTGTGTCGTCTTTCGTTATGCCAGGGGCTTCCTTGACACACATTTGCGTGTCATTTTCCCTTTTATGACACGCATTGCGTGTCATTGAAGACAATTTTTCTAGTAGTGCAGATTATACTATTTGGAAATCTCACTTTAAACACCTCAATGAATCCAACCTATACACTATCCTCGGAAGTAGATTAATCAATATAATGACTTGGAATTATTGATTAATCTTAATTATAGGTTCATATAAACCACTATGATTAAAATTGAAGTTACACTTGAATAAAATAATTTTAGCCTAATTGTGACAACCCGAAAATTTTTAACATATAAAGCAATTCAATTCAATCAAAGTCAGACTCATTTCTACTATCTTTTAGCATTGTTTAAGGTCTGTTTGAGTGTTCTAAGCCTAGTACATTCAAGGTTTGGGTTGATGGATGAGTTATCTTATGTTCATCGTATTACATTCGAGCCAAGAACTCCTTCAAGAGGAGTGTACGGCCGTACACATGAGTGTATGGCCGTACACTCAAAGTGGTCGTGAACTCATGCCCATATATAAGTCCTTCCTTCTTTTACCTTCACTTTTCACACCTCCCAGTCAAGAAATCCGATTCTCTCTCAACTATCATCAATCATTTCATCTTGATCTTCAAAAATGTAAGTATATCTTCCATTGATTAGTTGATACATTGCTTTATCTAGTGAAGATCCATGATTTCATCCATGAAATTATCTCTTTTGGTTAGATCTTCAAGTCTTCATCACTTTCACCAAGAACACCAAGAACACCTACTTGTTCTTGGTCCATGAACTCTATAGGAACCCTCAAAAGTGTGAGTATCTCTTCTATCTTCTATTTAAGCTTAAGAAACACTTGATTCTTAGCCTTGAATCATCATCTAATGCAAGAACTCCCAGGGTGTATGGTCGTCCACCCCTCTTATGGCCGTAAACCCTTGTTTAGTGCATGTCTTGGCTGAAATCTCATCTTATGTCCAAACATAGGACCATGAAACACTTAATGGATGCTAGAAAGGACCATAAACACCCTTTTTGCATGTTTCTTCCTTGAGTGTACGGGCGTACACTCCATGACCGTACACTCAATGGTCGTACACCACATTGACTGTACACATCTTGGCCGTACACACCCTAGTGTAGCCGTAAACCCATTTGATGAAATCACATGTGATTGTAACACTTCATTCCAAGTGTTTCCAAGTCCCTAAGGGTGTTTCCTTGCATGTTAGTTGTTTTAAAAACTAATTATATGCCTATATATGCCATCAAATGTCATTAAGGACTCGTTTGTCTCGGTAATTCATTCGTGGAACTTCTCATCCATACACGAACCTTCAACTGAATCACCCACATAAGGTGAGTTCATACCCCAATAATCAATCTTTTAAATGTTTTAAATGCTTTTAAGGGGGGGGGGGAATACAAGTTGAACACAATGATAATTATGTAAATGCTATTTGTGATAACCATCACGATTAAAAAATTTCTTATGATTTTATAAGTGATCAAAACCATTTCAAAAACTCTTTTTAAGTTATGTTACTTTATTATTTATATAACACCGTTTATAAAGTACAATCATAACTCAGTAGATAAATGAGTCTTTTCTTCAAGTCAGTATCAGTTCAAGTAAACATACTAATAAACTATAATAGGTATAGTTTAGAGGTTCAGTACATACTATAACTATGACAGGGAGGAACATCCTATAAAGAGAAACAGGGAGGAACATACAATATGCTATAAGAGAAGAACAAACCATGATTAACATACTTATACTAGCTATTCCCTGTAACCTAGGAAGGGAATGTATCATTAACTTATTTTTCTAAACAAAATATGATAATAAACATGGTATAAGGATATATATATATATATATATATATATATATATATATATATATATATATATATATATATATATATATATATGGTGCATCTAGAATATGCCATGATTTCTATATATATGGGGTACATCTACAAAGTACCGGATTTATATATGGGGTACATCCACAAAGTACCAGATTTATTTATAATGGGGTACATCTACAATGTACCGGACAATAATAAATAAAAAACATAACTTCCTAGTAACAAGAACGTTCAGCAGAAAGGGGCCTATGACGCTAACTTTATGATTCCTTAGTGCATACATCAGGGATATATATTAATCGGATCCGACATACATTATGATATGTGCTTTCCGCATCATTTCCTGTTCTTTGTTTGGTTGTGGGCTTAGAGTAGATTAACCCAGTCTACTATCTATTCAATCTTATATATATATATATATATATATATATATATATATATATATATATATATATATATATATACACCAAGTAATCATAAGGAGTACCAAGTATAGGTCAGGTCATACTATACAAATTCAATACATATTTTTCTAGTAAAAAAACGTACTTTCGGTTACAACATTTAGTAGGCTAAACTAGAAACTTTGTAAAAAAACATATATTTCGGTTAATCCATTTTATTAAACCAGTATAACTTAATGGACCTTTAATGGTTAATTCTATAATACCTTAGTTTATACATAAGAGTTATATATAATTAATATCCGATAGGTAGTTGGATATGTGTTTTCCGCCTTACTTCATGTTCCTTGTTTGGTTGTGGGCTTAGGGCACATTCACACAATTAACTATCCGTTCGATATTAGATTATATATAGCTTGTATAAATTAAGTGATTATAGAAGGAACTATTATGGTTACCATTTTACTTAAGGAAATAAGGATTTTTCTTTAAGAATATTTTCATCAAACAGAGGAACTATTACAATTAACTCCGTAAGTACCAAATGAATACACTACGGTTATATACAATGAAGATCTAACAAACAATGGGATGTGTGACTTTCGCCTCATTTCCTGTTCCTTGTTTGGTTGTGGGCTTAGGTCAGATTCACATAATCGATTGTCTATTTACTCTAAATTACATATAACTTGTATCCATTTAGTCATTTTCACTAACAATCATCATATCAGAAGATATAGGATATTCTGAAGGAACAAGCAAACTTTTCTAGAAATAACTTTCAGTTTACTTTACATCACTAAAATACTTATGAAATCACCAGCTTAAATGTTGATCTACTCTTTTCGAAATAACTTGTATTCTCAAGAAACTAGTGGACAGGTACGCATGCTGGGATTTAGAAGATGAAGTATAGTAGCTTCATGTCTTGATTTGTTATTTACTTTTGGATTAAATCTTTTGTGAATCGCTACATGTAAACACTTTAATATTAATACAATGGTTGTTTGTTACTATGCTTACTATGATACATGTGTTTTGATACTAAACATGTCGTCCTCCGCCCCCGAATGTTTCCTCCGTTCCGGTTTGGGGGTGTGACAGATTAGTATCAGAGCATTGTTTATAGTGAACTAAGTATATCAACCGATAAAAGATATACAACTATAAATACAATAGGGCCGAAGTGCTCTGGATAATATTATATTTTAAAAATATAACAATACCTTCAAAAAGTATACATACATGCTTATACATATATACATACTAGAAAAAGTGCTATAAGAACAACAGAACAGAAGTATTTAAAGGTTGAACACTGGGTCAAACCTGGACAATTATGTAATCATATCTGGGATCAATATAGCCTAATCAACTATATTCATTTGAGATGTGATCAACATGTTTTTGGGAGTGATGTGGTGTTGCAACCGTCTTAAAACTTACCTTACTCTATTCAAGGGATTTCTAGATCAGAACATGAAAGTTAGTATACTATGGGAGTATTTTATGATACCACAAGACAACAATCTTAGAACATACCAAGTACATTACATTAAAATACTATAGGAGTACTTTAGGCACTATAAATAACTTATGTGAGGATTTACCAAGACCTTTCTGGTAGGTCTGTGATTCCGGAGTGGATACTTCCAAGGTTTTATATAATTGAGATTTTATAGACTTAGAATTTGTGATCTACGTTTCACTTCCTGTTCCCTGTTTGGTTGTGGTTTTGGAGTAGGATCACTTATTTGTAGGTCTATTCAAACATAAATTATATATAACTTGTATACATTGCACAATTATAGGAGGACCCGGTAAGGATCACCCCATAATGTTACCCTTAATCTCATAGATTCATTAGACCTTTCCATTCTCGTACGACAAACCCAGATAAGTGTAACCACTCCATCATAACAGTCAACAGAGGAGTCAAGGAGGAACAATAAGAGATTTCCAAGAAGTGACCAGCCAGAGAAACTAAAACGTCTTATGCGTCACACTAATAAATAATTACCTTAATTGTCTTCGTGAGCTAGTGGACACACTACTCACATTATGCGTTACGATTATGTCTTTTTCATGCAACTAGTATCAGTTATGCAATTCACAGAGATTCATTCGAGGATATCCACTTCTGATTCATAGAGTTTATTTTATATAGACTCTTTTCATGAATTATTTCCAGAACCAGATACACTCAAAACTAGGATAACTTAGTCTTTCAGCTTTTGACTTATATCCACCGATATAGACTTATTCCCATCTCATCTTTGTATTCTTTATAGAAAATATGCCTCCTCGTAGATCGAACAGGCGCACTATTCTGATAACTCCAACTCAAACTTCACTACCTCCTCCACAGTTCGATCCTACTACTCTCCAAGCAGCAATAGCAACCGTAGTATCAACAGCTTTAGCACACATCAGCAAAAGTGGTATCAACGGAACTGGTAGCGGTACCCACTTAACAAACCCCAGAGTTACCTACGGAAACCCACAGGAGTGTTCGTACAAGGACTTCATGAACTGTAAACCTAAATACTTTAATGGAAATGGTGGAGTCATTGCTCTGATGCGATGGTTCGAGAAAACATATTTGGCCTTCGCAACCTATCTATGCCCAGAAGCGAGCAAAGTGAAGTTTGCTACCTGAACCTTCTCCGACAGAGCCCTAACATGGTGGAATAGCCATGTTAAGTCACTGACCCTATCAGTGGCTAACTCAATAGGTTGGGAGAACCTAAAAGAGTTGATGTTGGAAGAATACTGCCCAAGGGGCAAAGTTCAAAAGCTGGAACAAGAGCTATGGGAGCATACCATGATCGGCTAAGACATAGTGACCTACATTAACAGGTTTAGCGACCTGGCAGCACTATGCCCTGAGATGGTAACCCCAGAAAGTAAGAAGATAGAAAGGTATATTTTGAGTTTATCTACCCCGATTCAAGGAGATGTACTTTCTTCTAAAACAACTACATTCGATAGAGCCAAATGCCTGACCCGGCGACTCATTGGCCATGGAGTCCCCCATGGCTTGGTGGTCCCTGTTCCCGAGCCATCAAAGGGAGGGGACTATAAACGGAAGTCGGGGTAAAAGAGGAAAGAACTAACAACCCAGAAAACCCCGTAGGAGCAACAAATAGGTATTAAGTATGCCGCCACAACACCTGCTATTCCAACATCGGCCAATCGATATGCTGGAAATCTCCCGAAGTGTGGAAAGTGTAACTACCACCACACCGGACTATGTCGGGAAATGCATTGCCTGAATTTCCATTGGAAGGGGAATACTGTCTGGTTCTGCAAGGCACCGGCCCAACCGATCTCCCAAGTCCCCGGAGTAGAAGTAAACCAGGCCTGCTATAGTTGTGGTGAGACAGGGCATTACAAGAGAAACTGCCCGATAAAGAAGAACTCAGGCGTGGATGGACGAATTATGATGATCACCACAGGAGAAGCTACCCCGAAGTCCCCAGTGACCAGCGGTACGTCTTCAAAATAATAATTACTTTAAAATTTAATTTATATATATATATATATATATATATATATATATATATATATATATATATATATATATATATATATATATATATAAGATTAAAGCTTGGGGAAATATTTAAAAGTAATTATAATAATTCACTCAGATGAACAAGTTACAACATTCATGAGAGAACTAAAGATCCGTTCAGGGAAGCTATGATGGCTTAGTATGTACATCAGGGTTGTGCATACCTAAGATTTTGCAGACTTAGAGTGAGTGATTTCGCCTCAATTTTTGTTCCTTTTTTGGTTGTGGATTTAGGGTAGAGTCACTCAGTCGACCGTCTTATTCATCTTAATTATACATAACTTGTATATGTCAGGCGATCATAGAGGTACCGAGGAGGATCATAACATAGAGTATCGACACTAATTATCAAAACACTGGACTATTAGTACTCGCTCATCGCTGTACGATTTGTGGCAGTTGTTATATCAAGGGGAAAACAGAAAGCACTAGAACATTTACACAGAGTACATTGTCGAACACACTCAGGATACACTATCGTATAACAAATGTTTCTTTCAAATCGGCCTAACCTTTGTTCATGTAAAGAGTCTGTTATCATCATTCGTCATGGATTTGCATGGTCCTCACTATACTAAGTTCATATGTTTCCATCGCCTTGACCGTCAAATTCATGAAACCCTCGTGATTCATAACAACAGCCCGACCCAGACCTCAGAATTGTTTACCTCGTATTATAAGCCCCAGAGTACTCATAAGAAGAGTACCTTATGAAGCCACTTTGTCACACCCCCAAACTAAGAATGGCGGAAACGTCCGGGGGTGGAGGACTTCATGTATAATATCATAACAACAAATACAATAGTGATTTAAGCAAACACAACCAGCATATATATATATATATATATATATATATATATATATATAATTGAGAACGTTACATCATTATATGAATTACATGTTTCCAATTCAATTACAATATGTTGACAAAATGTGAAATGTTTGACGCCTTAACGTCCCATCCTCAAAAGCACTTGGTAACCTGTTTAGTGATTTCCTGAGAATACAAGTTGTTTAAAAAAGTGTCAACACAAAGGTTGGTGAGTTCATAAGCATTTGTAGATAGTTTATGAAAAGCTTTTTCTTGTAAAAGAAGTACTTGTTTCAAAAAAATCCAATATTTTCCTTAGTATGTAAAAGTAGTCTTCAAACCCAAAGACCGAGGTGCACAAGAAATTTGTTATGCTTATGATGAAATATTGCAAGTTTAAATCTATGTAAACTCATTTGATCTACATGAATTCCCCGTGAATTCTATGTTTGTTAATACTTAATGTGAGCTATTATAACCATACTATGACCTAGTTGGTCTAAAACGACGTTCTTCAGGCGTCAGAACTGTTATGACATTTGTCACCACAGACCTGTCGGTCTAGCTGTTGCAAGCAGCTCAGGTGTGGGTTTGTCAATCCCAGTATAGATCTATACACAACTATCACGCTCTCCCTCCAGTAGACTCTGGTTAAAATATAGGATTTATTGGTAAAGTGAAGGGAATGTCTCACAAAGCCATTAACGAATTCACGTGTAATGTAATGAAAGTTTTCCTTTTTTTGTATGAATGTACCCTTATTTGTATGGGTGTGTTACGTGATGTATCATAAACTATATGTATTATAGTTTATGAAAACAAGGGTAAAAGTGATAATGTACATAAACTATACTTAACATAGTTTATTCGAATGTTTATATGTAATAGATGTACTTTGATTATAACAAATTGTTATTTCTATGCTTTGTCTAGAGAAAATCCATTTGTTAACTAATGTATGTCTACACACTGAGACAATATTGTCATATATTGCAATATCATATAATCACATAAAGATATACACCTTGCCCAACATATTACAATGTGAAATGAAATTGATAGCATTTTTCTGTTGATAACATTTTCTGTCCCTGTTCTTATAAAATTTGTAGAAAAATCATCAAAGCTCCAAATCAGAATCCAAAAATTCTGAGAGTTTGGAAAATGAGTCTAGTTTCTCCATAATTTTTCTCATGATTTTTAATGACCTCTAACTTGTGTGAACAAGTCCATAATCACAGACTGGTCCGGATTGATGTTTGAAATGATAGGCAGTTTTGTAAAAATCACCATAAATTGTAGAAACATCGTATGGAGATGTGAAAGTGGTCATTTTAAAGCTAAGAACGTTTTTGGTGTTTTAGCTTGTATCCCCCCCCCCCTAAAAACTTGAGAAAACATGAAAATGTAGGGGTATGAACTCACCTTGAATGATTTCAATGGTTGAATGTTGAAGAAGAGAAGTGTTCAACTCAAGAACTCTTGAAGGATTGCTTTGAAGATTCAAGAATCTAACACAATAATGATGGAGTTTGTGTAAGCCATCAATGATTTGAGTAGAATGAAGTGTAATTATGAAAGACCCTGTATAGTGGTTTGGTCTAGGCATAGTCGTAGATAGCAGTAGATATGTAATTGTTTGAGAATTGTATTGTGTTTACGGTCAAAATGGGTTTACGGCCATAAACTCTTTACAGCCGTAAACACCTTACGGTCTGTAGTCAGGTCTTTAAATAGCGAGTTGTGTCAGTCATTGTGGGGTTGGTGCTTTCGTATACTTCCAAGTTGTATCGGACGTTTTATAGCATTAAAGCGTATGCAAGCTTGGCCTTTTTGCTCTATATTCGTCTATTAATTTGTGTTTGCATCTGTTATTATCTTTGATCATTGGTAGATCTATTTTTCGGGACTTTACAATTGGTATCAGAGCTAAACCAGTGTCAAAGGCGTTCAACAGCTGCGTTTTCAACTAAATCGACATTCACTGCAGTATAGAGAGATTTATTTCAGTCGAAATCAAAGTTTCTAGAAGTTTACAGCCGTAAACTCCTCTTCACGGCCACAATTGCATTCCTCGAAAACGATAGTTTTTCACATCATTCAAGCCTTCGCAATCACCTATTGGTTTTGGCATTTAATTGAGTTTTTTTTAAAAAAAAAATCGAACTTTTATTTAAATTTTATTGACCGTAAACTCAAGCATTCACGAAAAATTGATTTTCTGTTAATCGTAAATTACACCATTATTTTTTCGGAGTTTAAATCAACAAGTATACTTGGACCGTAAACTCGAGTTTACGGCCTAGGGTTTACGGCCGTCGAGTTTACGGCTTAAGAGTTTACGGCTAAGTCAGTTAATTTATAAATTGAAATTAATTCTTGAGCTTAAAATCAAAATAATTTTTTTTAAAATAATTTTTGACCGTAAACTCCAGTTTATGGTATAAAACAGTTTACGGCCGTGAGTTTACGGCCTACTGTTTACGGCCTACTGTTTGCGGCCTAAGGTTTTACAGTAAAATAAATTTACAGCCTTAAAATTTTATAGTAATAATTTTTAAAATATGGATACACAAAATTCAACTCAATACCAAGAGCTTGATGCTGTGATGGGTACAACCACGAGAATTCCAAGACTTATGTCTACTGATGGTTTCCCCGAGTGGAAATATAGAATTGAGAAGTATATAAAGATGAAAGACTTCAAGATTTGGAAATGTGTTTTAAAGGATCCAGTCAGAATCACCACTCAGTTGGGGGGCAGGTGGTCGACAAGAAAATCGAAAATTACACTGATGAAGACTTTGAGAGTGTGGAAGAACAAGAAAAGGCATTGGCCATTTTGACTATGGCTTTATCTCCAGACATTGCTCAAGGATTCAGAGAGTATACTTCTGCCAAAGCTCTGTGGGAAGCTCTCATTGAAGTATATGAGGGAAATGAAGACATGCGGGAAAGTCGCCAAGATATGCTGAGACAACGCTTCAATATGTTTAATTATGTTCCCGGAGAGACTCTCGAGGCTCAACTGCAGCGATTTACAACTCTCAACACTAAGATGACTGTGGCAGGGATTTTCTATACAAAGTCAGAAATTAATAAGAAGCTACTAAATGCACTCCCAAAATCTTGGGACATGAATGTAGCAGTAATCAAGAAGACTAAGGATCTTAATCGCCTTTCCCTAGCTGAAGTGATGGCTGTCATCAAAGCATGTGATATTGATGACAAGCAGCGAGAGATCAATCATGTGAACTCCTACTCAGCTGCCAATCTTGGCATTTCAGCTAATAATGCTCTCTCTTCTTTCTCCTATACTCCTGCAGGTTCATCTTCCTCAGCACCGGCCATTCCTTACCCACAAAGCCAGCCTATTACATCTACCCAAAATGTTTCATCCTCAAATGTGGCTTCCTCACCAAAGGGAAAGGAGGGTGATGAAAACCTTGTCTTTGCAGCAGGGCTTGTGAATTGCTACAATGCTTTTGTAGCTGGGGAACTTCCTCCTCAATTGTCATTTGCAGATCTTGATCAAATCCATCCAGAGGATGTTGAGGAAATGGACATCACATGGCAAATTGCCATGGCTGTATTTAGGGCAAAACAGTTTGCCAAAAAGACAGGGAAGAATAATTGGGGAATGAGTGCTGACAAGAAGGATGGATTCAACAAAGGAAAGCTTCGATGTTTCAATTGCCATGAGCCAGGGCATTTTGCTCATGATTGCCCACACCCTGATAGGAGGGTTAATAATGACAGAACAATGGTTGCAATTGGGAACAATCGAAGCAGTGGTCAAGCAAACAATGAAAAGGCTATGGTTGCACAATCATTTGACTGGGATGATCAGATACAAACACTAAATTTGTCTAGACCAGAAAATGCTCACCTAGCTCAAGTGAGGGATGACGCTGGAGCAAGGACTGCAGCAGCTGAAGACAACATGATGAATCTACAATTTGGCTTGATGGTATCCTCCTCCCATGAACCTAATTCATCCAAGGTAAGTCTTCCATCATGCTCTAAGGCTTGTATAGATTATGTGAAAACTTTACAGGATAAAATTGAGTCATTAGGTGATGAAGTAGAAAATCTTAGGATTCTTCGTGAACTCAATGACAAATTAATAAGAGACGTAGAAGACCTTAGATATGAAGGGTACCGACTTCGAAAAGGACAAAAACCACTTAAAGCTCAACTAGAATAAAAAATTAAAGACTTTAGGAGACTCCAGGAAGACTACACCAACAAATGTGAAAATTACGATTATGTAGTTAAACAAAATGCTGAGCTTGTAGCTGAAGTTGAATCCTTGAAAGGAAAATTTGAGACCGCCAAACTTGATGTCAGAAAATATGATTTCTCAAGTGAGGTGGTTGCAAATATGATAGACCAAAGTATGCAGTTTAAAAGAAATCAATCAAAAGGTCTAGGGTATAATCATGTACCCCCTCCTTTCAATCACTCATACGTGTCCAAGCCTTTGTCCAAAGAAGAGATTGCCAATGAATCATTTATGATTTATGGCAAGCCCTCCGGTTTTATTTCGGGAGGATTTATTAATGTTGAAAGTACTAACATTTCTATTTCTCCTGCAGATCAATCCTTGAATCAGTCAAAGAACAAAGTTGAAGGATGTGTTTCTGAAAATAAAATCGAGTCCAAACCTGAAGCTTTCATTTTAAATAAAGACAATTCTTTGTTAAATGTTTTTAGTGACAATTTTTCTTGTGGTGTTTTTGATTATCCTGATACAGTAGCTGCTATCTCCGATACAGTTTTGAGTGTCTCAAATATGTCTGATAAATCTTTGAACAGTTTGGTTGACAATTTAAACGTTTGTGATAAAAATGTTGAGATACCTCTAGCCTCACATCCCTCAATAAATATAGCACCCTCACTTGCCTCACAACCTGATAATATTGCATGTTTTTGTGAGACAAGCAAGGGTGTTTGTAGGGAAAACAAATCTGATAAATGCCGCACAAGTTCTAATAATAACAATCAGATTTGTTTTAATTGTGGCACTAAAGGTCATATTGCTAGAAATTGTCTTAATCGAATGTTTGTGAGTTATAATCTTCCAAGAGGTGAGAACGAATTCAGAGGAAGATCTTTAAATACAAATTCCTCTAGAAGTCGCTCTCGAAATGATTATTGGGTAGATAAAAGAAATAGAAAAAGGGACATTTTTCATAGTCATAAAAGGTTTTTTAATCACCTTGTCCTGAACCGTCTGCCAAAAGGGAGCATAGCCACGCAAAGGTCAAGCTCATCCCAAAGCAATAATGGATCTTCAACCAATTCTGGTAGAAGTAACACATGCTTTAAGAAGATCGTCAGACATAAAATGACAAAGTTGACTGAATTTTTAAAAAAACCTAATTATAAATGGAAACCCAAATCTACTCCCAATATATCATCTGTATCCTCAGAGAAGCTCATGTGCAATAAATCTGAAAAGGCATCGGGATCACCCAGGAAGATCATGACCTGGGTACCCAAATCTAATTAAACCCGCACATTTTGCAGGGGCAGTTGCGGGGAAATGTCGTTAGACCATGGTTCGTCGACAGCGGTTGTTCCCGACACATGACAGGAGACATCTCCCAATTGAACAACATTCAATCATTTAATGGGGGATACGTCTCTTTTGCGGGTGGAGATGGAGGAAAAGTTACACAAAAGGGGACGATATCAAATTGAGTCTTGAGTTTTGAAAATGTGAATTTCGCTCCAGAGCTAAAACACAGCCTGCTAAGTGTCTCGCAGATCTGTGACAAGGGCTATTCTACGCATTTCACTGACAAGGAATGCATGATCTTAAAGCCAGGCTTTGTCATCCCTAAAGAATGGATTCTCGTAAAATCAAAAAGGGATGGAAATGCTTATATTATCGATATGAATAGCAATCTCCCAGAGCAAGTTACTTGTTTGTTTTCAAAGATCTCTGAGCAAACTGCAATGTTGTGGCACCGAAGATTAGGTCACGCCAACGCCAAAAATCTCAATCGTCTTGCAAAGAATGAAATGGTCCGTGGATTACCTGTCAAAGACTTTATCACGTTTGAGAAATGTGTGTCCTGTGCTCAAGCAAAGCATCATCGAAAGCCACATTTACTGAAGCAAGTTAACTCAGTAAGTCAGGTTCTACAGCTTCTTCACATGGACCTATTTGGTCCAGTGAATGTGCTAAGCATCAATAGGAGTTCCTACTGTCTAGTTGTAATTGATGATTTTTCTCGTTTTACGTGGGTTTTCTTTCTATCCAACAAAGCTGGAGTCGCTGAATTGATCAAGAGGTTCATCATACTTGTTGAAAATCAGACCAATCATAGGGTGAAGGCTCTTCGCACTGATAATGGAACAGAATTCAAGAATTCTGTTCTCAATCACTTCTGTTCTGAGAAGGGGATCCTGCATCAATTTAGTTCCGCTCACACACCTCAACAAAATGGTGTTGCTGAGAGGCGAAACAGAACACTTAAGTATGCTGCAAGGACGATGTTGTCTGACTCCAAGCTCCCTGTTTTCTTTTAGGCAGAGGCAATAAACATTGCCTGTTATGTTCAGAATCGGGTACTCATCAACAAAGCTCAAATGAAAACTCCATATGAAATTTACT
Source organism: Lactuca sativa (assembly GCF_002870075.4). Taxonomy (NCBI): domain Eukaryota; kingdom Viridiplantae; phylum Streptophyta; class Magnoliopsida; order Asterales; family Asteraceae; genus Lactuca; species Lactuca sativa. The sequence goes on along the minus strand of NC_056630.2, from coordinate 304,058,083 downwards.
ATGGTCACAAATCGTCAGTCAGTCATTTTCGAGTATTTGGCTGCCCTTGCACCCTTCTTCACCTAGATGCCAATCCGAAGTTTAATGCCAAAGCTGATGACTGCTACTTTGTTGGGTATGCTGCACGTACTGCCTATAGAGTCTACAACAAGAAAACCAAACAGATTGTGGAATCCTATGACATGCGTTGGTTGGAAGAGAATGAGACAGACGCAAGAGTGGGTCCGGACTGGTTGTTTGATTACACGTCTCTTTTCAAATCCTTAAATGTGTATTCAAATGATGTCTCAATAACTGATTCGCATTTGAAGAGTATCTCTGAAGATGAAGATGAAGAAGTTGTATACAAACCTGTATCTAAACCTTCCAATTCATTGAAAGGAAAGCCTAAAGCTTCAACCGAATGGAGGTCCTCTGACTCACACAAGGGAGAATCTTCTGCTCCATCTGAGGGGGAGTCTTCTGCTTCATCTGAAGGGGAGCTGTCTGCTGAAATTGAGAAGGAGTCTTCTGCAACATCTTTCGATAAGTCATCTGCTACCTCTCAGGGGAGGCCGTTATTGGAACATGAAAGTCCTCAATCAGACCACATTGATTCTTCGGATGCTGAATCAAGACCTCCCACATCATTAGAGAAAGAGTTCATTCCAAATGATGCTTCCACTGTCTCTTCAACTCTGATGGAATTACTCTTTCCTGACCTTATTGCAGATGAGTATGTTGCAGAACCATCTAGTTCTACTCAACAAGCAAATGAAGGAGGTCTTAACATTCACACTCTACCTGTCTCTATCAATGACATCAGCCAAGAAATACCCTCTAGGATTCAACGAGATCATCCGCTCGAGAACGTTATCGGCCAGCTAGACAGTGGTGTTAAAACCAGAAGTCAAAGTGGAGACGTGAATACATGTCTGTATTCTTGCTTTATCTCTCAAATTGAGCCCAAGAATGTAGAAATGGCTCTAAATGAACCTAGCTGGGTGGATGCGATGCATGAAGAATTGCATCAATTTGAAAAACTAGGTGTTTGGAAGTTAGTTGAGTTACCAAAGGGAGAAAAGTCTCTTGACACACGTTGGGTCTATCGTAACAAGCAGGACGATTCAGGGGTCATTGTGCGAAACAAAGCCAGACTGGTAGTTCGCGGGTTTCGACAAGTCGAGGGTCTTGACTACACTGAGGTTTATGCTCCTGTAGCTCGCTTGGAGGCCATTCGTATCTTTTTGGCTTATGCTTCGTATATGAACTTCACTGTTTTTCAAATGGATGTCAAGACTGCCTTCTTGTATGGCAAGGTGAAGGAAGAAATCTACGTTGATCAACCTCCAGGGTTTGTCGACCCGAAGTTTTCTAATCATGTCTACAAGTTGGATAAAGCGTTGTTTGGGCTGCATCAAGCTCCTAGAGCATGGTATGCAACTCTAACAAAGCATTTGCTCGAACATGGCTATACACGTGGTACTATTGATCAAACGTTGTTTATAAAGCATGTCGACAAGGACCAGATACTTGTTCAAATATACGTCGACGACATAATCTTTGGATCAACTAGCCAACAACTTTGCAAGGAGTTCGAAAGTGTAATGAAGAAAAGATTTGAAATGAGTTCTTTGGGAGAAATGACCATGTTTTTGGGGCTTCAGGTTAAACAGAATTCAACCGGCATCCTTCTTCATCAGGCCAAGTATGTGGATGATATTATTTAGAAGTTCGCACTTCATGATGCTAAATCTGCCTCAACACCAATGGTTGAACGACCCCTCCTGACTCCAGATCCAGAAGGCGAACCTGTAGATCAAACTCTTTGTCGATCAATGATCGGATCCCTAATGTATTGTAACAGCCCAAAATCTCAAGTATTGTTAAGTTGCATTTTGGGGGTGTTTTAAAGGGGAGACTCGACGAGTTGGAGCCAGACTCGCCGAGTAGGGTCGCAGGTTTGGTCGCGGGTTCACGACTGGACTCGACGAGTCCAGATATGGACTCGGCGAGTCGACGCTGTTCAGTGGAAAACCCTAGCCGTTCAGTTTGGGAAGTATATAAGGGATCTTATGCCTCCATTGTTCGCCTTTTGGCCGACTGAGAAGGGCCCTAAAGCGGTTGTGGGCATCCAGAACAAGGATTGAAGATCATTGGTGATTTGAGGAAGTTATTGTCCAAGAAGGAGAAGGTTTTGGCTAATGGGATAGCAAGGGAATCACGTTTTGAGGCTTGGGGACACTGAGAGTGCATGATTCAGGTAACCTTTCGGATTATTTTCTGTTATGTGAATGTGTGCATGGATTTAGGGTTTGTGAAACCCATTTGGAGATTAGATGGATTGTTGTGTTGTTATCCAACGTTTATAACCCTGTATTAGTACCCTTAGAGGTCCAGAAGGTCCTATGTTTGTATATTTGGGAAAATATGTATCTCAGGAAGCAGTTTGATCGACTGCATGACGTGGACTCGCCGAGTCGGATGATCAGACTCGGCGAGTAGCTTGAAGATTTACTAGGACTCGCCGAGTTGTTCTTCAGACTCGGCGAGTGGAGTCGGGGTGGCCCCGCGATTCTTCCAGGAGTGACTCGTCGAGTCAAAGAGGATACTCGACGAGTAGAAGGGGAATCTTAGAGGATTGAAGGACGACCAGACTCGCCGAGTCGCCAGGGAACTCGCCGAGTCCAGTCGAGCTGACAATGGACTGTTGACCAGAGTTGACTGGTGTGATTTCTTAGGGTCAGTTAACGTGGAAGATAGAAGTATTAATAAGGGATATATGATGTTACAGGGAGCTTGTAGCTCGGAGGATCAAGTGCAAGGGATTTTAGGAGTTGCTATCTTCGAGTGTCCGCGAGGTGAGTCTTCTCACTATACTTCACCCGGAAGGGTTTGATTGTGTGACCGGAAGGTCAAGTATGTTATGTGTTATGTTTATATGCTATAAATGGAAAGTTAGCTGCTACGCGTGATATACATGCTTATATATGGGCCGGAAGGCAAGGTATTATGTGACAGAAAGGTCAGGTATGATATATGGTGTATGTGCTTTATGTGTTAGAATATGTTACGGGCCGGAAGGCAGGTTGATATATGATATATGTGCTTTATGTGTTAGAGTATTTGTATTATGTGTTATATATGGGTATGGGACGGAAGGCAATTATCTTATGGGCCGGAAGGCAATTATCTTATGGGCCGGAAGGCAAATATCTTATGGGCCGGAAGGCGAGTATCTCATGGGCCGGAAGGCATTGTACAGTTGACCGGAAGGTCAGGGTCTGGAAAGGCGTATGTGCGTAAGGTATATTGGGGAACTCACTAAGCTTCGTGCTTACGTTGTTTATGTTATGTTGTTTCAGGTTCTTACAGTAACGCGGGACGGCAACGGTTCGATTGTACACACCGAAGAAAGAGTTGTGTTTTGGAGGATCCTGGTCTTCTATTATAACGAAAATGAAACTATGTTTTGTAATTCGAATGTGAATAAGATTTTAAACAAGTGTTTTTAATATTAAATTGATTATTTAAATGAAAATTTTGTTATTGGAAATCACGGTGTTACAAATTGGTATCAGAGCCTTGGTTTGAGGGATTCGGACGCGCCTACGGGTGAATCTGGACTCAAACTGAGGAATTAAGAAAAGGTTTTCAAATAAATAGCTTTCTAAAAGTGAATAAGAGTTCAAAGAGAAAGCAAGAAAGAGCAGTGTGTACAATCAGCCAGAGCCAAACGGTGATTTCCCAAAATACCCTTACTTTTGTATTATGAAATATCTATTATGCACTTTATGAGACATTATTGCATGCTAGAGACAGGCTAGGTATTTCACATCTTAGGACTAGAGTGGCCTGATTTGTGATGCCTTAGTCTAGGGTTTGCTGTTATATGTGCGTTATGCTTTTGTGTGTATGTGATGAGTGAGAGTATCTAGTTAGAACGCACAAGGGGTAAGCTACGGGGTACAGAGGTACTTCCGAGGATGAGCCGAGAAGGTGGAGCTACCACAGATGGGGAGTCCTATGTATGCTTCAATGCTCGAATGCTGCTTGCTTTGTGCTTTGTGGAGTTATCGATGATGGGAGTCAGCTACTAAGTGAGTATGACGATACTCAGGAGGTAGAGGGCTGGCATCATTAGGAACTCTTCAGCAGCTGATAGCAAAGAAGTGGGAGGACAGCAGAAGGGACTAGGGAGTAAACCTAGCCAGATGAGTGCGCTGGTAGAGTAGAGGATTTCGCTGGAAAGCGAGCACGCGCGATGAGATGGGTGAAAGAGCAGGTTTATCAGCTACTTAGGAACTCTGGGATGGTCCGTGTGGAAAGTATGGGTAGATGTGGCAGGTAGTATGGGCCCGTACTACTGAAAGCAGAGGACCCATACTTGATACAGGGGGCATTCTGAAGGTCCTAAGGAACAGATTGAGGAGTGATGTTATGGTTCGAATACCATACATCGGAGCGGATACAAAGTGATGTTATGGTCAGGGCACCATACATCGGAACAGATTGAGATAGATGTTGTGGTTCGAGTGCTATACATTGGAGCAGATTGAGGAGTGGTGCTATGGTTCAGGTACCATACACCGAAGCATGTTGAGGAGGGATGTCATGGGATGAGTACCATGGTTCGTAGTGGATGATGCTTGTGGCTATCTTGTTATCCGGTTATCGATCGGACGAGCACGAGCGAGCGGGATGCGAGGATTCGCGAGATCCTGCGTGATGAGGTTGCTGCATTGTTGCGGGCTGAGTCGCCAGAATTGTTTGGGTCGATCAGGACCACTATGATTGAAGTAGTTTGATGAGCGATATGCGGCTTTCGCAGAGACGGCTGCCGCGGCGGTTACAGCGGCTGTAGCAACGGCAAAGAAAGGGGCTAGTCGGGGTTTTCAGTATCGGGGCTTCTATTATGCGAAGCCTCCCACATTCGATGGAGTTCAGGACTCGATTGTTGCTATGAGATGGTTATCAGACATGGAGGGGTGTTTCTCCACGAGTTTATGCCCTGCTGATCAGAGGGTGGGGTGTGCTCTGAACCTATTGAGGCTCGGGGCGAAGGATTGGTGGAGATTGACCACGAGGTCATTTTCCGATGCGCAGAGGGATGCGGTTTCATGGGATCAATTCAGAGGGATGTTCAGTACTCGCTATGTTCCGCGGGATGAAAAGGAGAAATTGGCTCGGAAGTTCCTTAAGCTGAAGCAGGATTTGGAGTCGGTGACTGAGAGCACCGGGATGTTTATTGAGAGGGCGATGTTTTGCCCTGAGTTCGCTTCGGAGCAGGCTCAGATGTCCCGATATCCGAGTATGCTCAAGGGGGGGTATCAGACAGTTCGTGTCTGCGCAGAGGCGCGAGACCGTGTTGGTATCGCAGGAGGCCGCCATGTGGCGTGAGTTAGAGGTTGAGTTGCAGTTGCGTGAGATGAGGCGGGCCCCGATGCAGTCGCAGTCGGCGCCGAAACGGTCCATGACCGTAGACGTTAGAATGGGGGATCGGAGCGGTCACACTTGTGGGAAGTGTGAGAGAGATGGCACCGGAGCTTGTTGGCCCAGTGGTGCATGCCGCAAGTGCGGAAAGGAGGGGCATGGTGCACGGGATTGTCGGCAGTCAGTGCCAATTCGGGATTTCAGGATTTGTTATCAGTGTCGGCAGGTTGGACATTTGAGGGTCAACCGTCCACAGTTTCCTGCAGGACCGGTGCAGGCTCTAGCATCGGCCACCTTGAGGAGTTCAGGAGGAGGACAGGATGGAGCAGAGCCCAAGGGCTCAGGGTCGTACTTATCGGCTTGCGGCAGAGGGAGACGGAGCAGTGTCGGAGGCAGCTGCGGGTATGATGCTCTCTTGATGTCTTGAGTAGCTTGCGTTGATTGTGGCGTATTGTTTGTGCTGGTGTCTGGTGTGGATTTCGATGCGGTATTCGTTGTTTCGCGGGTTTGGCATGGTTATGGATTGGTGCTTCAGGTTTTCGCTTGGCATTCGTTGTTCCCTAATGGTTTAGTATGATTATAGTTTGGTGTTTTGGTACCGGTAGCCTTGTGCGGTTTTCGATGCGATATTCAACCTTTGGCAGGTTGTGGGTTTGGTTATGGGTTATTGCTTGGGAATTCCGTTGGTCATCGTTCGTGAGGGTTGATAGTGGAGATGCGGCACTGGGTTGAATGACGGGTAGCATCTGCAGTTGTGGAGTGGATAATTGAAAGATCGGATTCTTTTGAGCGGATTGATCAGGGAGGAGATGTGTTTTGCTGAGGGTTGCTTACGCTTGTGGGAAGCAGTCAGTGGGTAAATGTTCTCTTTGTGCAGGATGGTTCTGAAAGGTCGTTAATGACGATCGGTGGCAGTCAGTCAGTGCTTTAGTGGGGGAGAATTGTAGAATTCTCCGGGAGATCGATGAGTATGTAAGGGTGCTTAGCTGTTGGGATTCAGCAGTGTTTGTCAGCGCAAAGTATAGGCCGACGAGAGCGAGTGTTGAGTATGCGGGGCGAGATACAGACCTAGGGCATTTGATTGTGGAGGCCTGAGAGGAGGTCGGGATCAAGCTTGAGTAAGTAATCGGAATTTTGCGATCAGAGTATTGGTACGTTTGAGGTACGTGATGGGTTGTACTGCATTAATCCCACGGGATTATGTTGTGCATGTTTCTAGAGCTGGAACCGGAAGGTTCCCAGAGTTAGAACCTGAGGGTTCGCAGAGTTTGGGTGTACGGACCCACAGAGATATAGCCTCGAGTGGCTAGTATGTGTTATGAGAGTCGGTCCAGTCATACTGGAGACTCTGTTGGTATTGCTGGATTAGTTTGAGATTTGCGGATCGCGTATGTTGCAGTGTGATTGCATTGGAAGGTCTGGCCCCGGGTTATTGATCTTGTTTAGCGGAGGCAGTGATTTTGATGAGTGGAGAGAGTGCATGGGATTGAGAGCCCCTGCAATGAGAACTAGAGTATGTGAATAGCAGTTACGCAAAAAGGGTGGTGTCGCTTGGGGCGAGCACCGTGGCACCGGTTGGAGTGGCATTATGTTCAAGAGAGTTCCGTGGAAAAGGAAAAGAGGAGGGTATGTAACTCCGAAGGGGGTGCAAGTTCACGAAAGTGAAAGCTGCAGAGCAGAGTTATGGTTAGAGTATTTCGAGTATGGTTTTGAGCATCGTGTTCGCGGCAGTGGAGTAGGAACCCATCCGGTTGGGATGTCTGTTGAGGCTCAGAAGGGATGCATGGAGAGAGAAAATTTTAAATTCTCAGTGTGAATCTGATCAGAGTGTAGGGTGGATGTAGTGGTTCATCTTGGGAGATGTTCGAGGATATCATCAGTGTATCGGGTCTTTCCACCTGCGGGTGTTGGGACTAGTTCAGTATGTGTATGTGATGGCAAGAGGGAACTTGTGAGAGTTGATCTGAGAGGGAGAACGGATCTCTCAGTCGGTCCGGAATGGGCAAAGTGGGCTTTGGATCGGGGATCCGGTGGTTCAGGGTTTCCTAACCCTTATGGGTTGAGTGATCGTTGAGATTTGGAGCAGAGTGCATCTTGGGTAATTTCCGATTACAGAGAGTGATGAGCAGTTCAGAGTTCGTACTTTAGTTGATAAAGCAGACTCAGCAGGTTAAAGAGAGTTAGTGATCGTCTAGAGTTAACAGGAAAGTTATGCAGGCAGACGCCGTTACGAGCATGTGATTCAGGTCAGCGACTTCGTATTTCTGACGGGGTGCTTCGATTTAGGAAGAGGGGTAAATGGGGGGCCGCGGTATGTTGGGTCTTTTCGTGAAGGTGCGAAGGTAGGAAGGGTGGCCTATCGTTTGGAGCTGTCAACGGAATTGGGACGGATCCATGACACTGGTATGTGTCGCAGTTGAAGAGGTGTATAGCGGATGAGTCAGCAGTGGTTCTACTAGAGAACGATTAGGTGGATGCGAGCCTGTGTTACGTCGAGAGGCCAGTGGCCGTCGGAGATCGGAAGATCAAGGTTCTGAGGAACAAGGAGGTACCTCTGGTATTGGTTCAGTAGCGGCCTCGGGAGAGATCGGTAGTGTCTAGGGAAGCCGAAACGTGAGATGCGGGAGCAGCAGCCAGAGCTATTTTCAGAGTGAGACTTCGAGGGCGAAGTCTAATTCTAGTGGGGGAGAATTGTAACAGCCCAAAATCTCAAGTATTGTTAAGTTGCATTTTGGGGGTGTTTTAAAGGGGAGACTCGACGAGTTGGAGCCAGACTCGCCGAGTAGGGTCGCAGGTTTGGTCGCGGGTTCACGACTGGACTCGACGAGTCCAGATATGGACTCGGCGAGTCGACGCTGTTCAGTGGAAAACCCTAGCCGTTCAGTTTGGGAAGTATATAAGGGATCTTATGCCTCCATTGTTCGCCTTTTGGCCGACTGAGAAGGGCCCTAAAGCGGTTGTGGGCATCCAGAACAAGGATTGAAGATCATTGGTGATTTGAGGAAGTTATTGTCCAAGAAGGAGAAGGTTTTGGCTAATGGGACAGCAAGGGAATCACGTTTTGAGGCTTGGGGACACTGAGAGTGCATGATTCAGGTAACCTTTCGGATTATTTTCTGTTATGTGAATGTGTGCATGGATTTAGGGTTTGTGAAACCCATTTGGAGATTAGATGGATTGTTGTGTTGTTATCCAACGTTTATAACCCTGTATTAGTACCCTTAGAGGTCCAGAAGGTCCTATGTTTGTATATTCGGGAAAATATGTATCTCAGGAAGCAGTTTGATCGACTGCATGACGTGGACTCGCCGAGTCGGATGATCAGACTCGGCGAGTAGCTTGAAGATTTACTGGGACTCGCCGAGTTGTTCTTCAGACTCGGCGAGTGGAGTCGGGGTGGCCCCGCGATTCTTCCAGGAGTGACTCGTCGAGTCAAAGAGGATACTCGACGAGTAGAAGGGGAATCTTAGAGGATTGAAGGACGACCAGACTCGCCGAGTCGCTAGGGAACTCGCCGAGTCCAGTCGAGCTGACAATGGACTGTTGACCAGAGTTGACTGGTGTGATTTCTTAGGGTCAGTTAACGTGGAAGATAGAAGTATTAATAAGGGATATATGATGTTACAGGGAGCTTGTAGCTCGGAGGATCAAGTGCAAGGGATTTTAGGAGTTGCTATCTTCCAGTGTCCGCGAGGTGAGTCTTCTCACTATACTTCACCCGGAAGGGTTTGATTGTGTGACCGGAAGGTCAAGTATGTTATGTGTTATGTTTATATGCTATAAATGGAAAGTTAGCTGCTACGCGTGATATACATGCTTATATATGGGCCGGAAGGCAAGGTATTATGTGACAGAAAGGTCAGGTATGATATATGGTGTATGTGCTTTATGTGTTAGAATATGTTACGGGCCGGAAGGCAGGTTGATATATGATATATGTGCTTTATGTGTTAGAGTATTTGTATTATGTGTTATATATGGGTATGGGCCGGAAGGCAATTATCTTATGGGCCGGAAGGCAATTATCTTATGGGCCGGAAGGCAAATATCTTATGGGCCGGAAGGCGAGTATCTCATGGGCCGGAAGGCATTGTACAGTTGACCGGAAGGTCAGGGTCTGGAAAGGCGTATTTGCGTAAGGTATATTGGGGAACTCACTAAGCTTCGTGCTTACGTTGTTTATGTTATGTTGTTTCAGGTTCTTACAGTAACGCGGGACGGCAACGGTTCGATTGTACACACCGAAGAAAGAGTTGTGTTTTGGAGGATCCTGGTCTTCTATTATAACGAAAATGAAACTATGTTTTGTAATTCGAATGTGAATAAGATTTTAAACAAGTGTTTTTAATATTAAATTGATTATTTAAATGAAAATTTTGTTATTGGAAATCACGGTGTTACATGTATCTTACTGCAAGTCGACCAGACATTATGTTCGCAGTTTGTCAATGCGCACGCTATCAGGCTAATCCTAAACTCTCTCATCTTATTGTTGTTAAAAGAATTTTTCGATATATCAAAGGAAGCCCTAAATTGGGTCTTTGGTATCCGAAGAATTCTGAATTTAATCTTTATGCTTTTACTGACAGTAACTATGGAGGTTGTGAGCTTGACAGGAAATCAACTTCAGGAGGATGTCAATACCTAGGTGACAGACTAGTTTCATGGCAATGCAAGAAGCAGCACACTGTCTCGACTTCAACAGCAGAAGCGGAATATGTGGCAGCATTAGCTTGTTGCTCTCAGGTTATTTGGATCCAACATCAGCTGTTGGACTACGGTTTGAATTACTCAGAAACCCCTATCTATTGTGATAATGAGGCTGCCATACAAATTGCTAAGAACCCAGTCCAACACTCTAAAACCAAGCACATCGATATTAAAATTCACTTTATCAGAGACTGTTATGAACGATCTTTAATTCGAATCGAACAAGTCCACACTGATAACAATGTGGATGACTTGTTCACAAAACCTTTTTACAAAGCTCGTTTTGATGTGCTTGTGGGATTTCTGAAAATGATACGTTTTGAGGATTAATTTTTCTTTTCTTTTCTTTTTTTCTTTGTTTGTTTTTATTTTTTATTTTTTATTTTTTATTTTATTTTTTTTTCTATTTTTGGTCCTCTTAGTCTATTTTCAAATTTTACTAAGTTTGTCTTCAATTTTTGTTAGGTTTGTTTAAATTTGCGCATTTTTTTTTAAATTCTCAATCATGCACAAATTTAGGGGGAGAAAGAAAATCCAAAAACAACAAAAAATTACAAAAATCCAAAAATAGTCACTTCAGTAAAAAAAAAATCCAAAATAGTGTCATTTCAATTAAGAAATTCAAAAAATTATGGTTAGCAGCCTTCGTTGCAAGTACTGTGATGGGAAATGATATTAATAAGTGATAAAGGACGACCTGAATCGGCGTAACGTACCTAAGTTGAATCGTCTACGCTCTGTGCTCGATGTGCTGGTAGGCGCGAAAGACTTTTAAAAAGGGACTTGACTAGGAAAGTTGAACCTAATGAATTTAAGGACTCGACAAATTTTGACCTAGTTAGATCCGTTTAATCTGACATTACGACGCTCGGATAGGTTGAGCAGGGAGATAAACATGAGAATCTACTCGTCACATTAATTGAACCCATACTTGGAACCGTGGCTTAACTTTTCCTCGATGTGCGGATTCTGTCCTTAATTCCGGTTGGATGGGGCGACTGGTAAATTCCGATAAATTAGGTCTGTAGAAAATCGTTTTCTTTCTTTCTTTCTGTTAGTCATATGTTGTCTCCTTTGCGCGACTTCTAATCCGACCTGGTACACAACATATGCAACTCCATTTCTCTGTAGGAAATATATATGTGCGTGAAATATATGTGTGAAAAACTTCTCATCTGTTAGCCATATGTTGTCTCCTTTGCGCGACTTCTAATCCGACCTGGTACACAGCATATGCAACCTTCTTATTCTCAACCTCTGAAGTAGTTAGCAATAGAATTCTGAATCTCTTCTCTCTCTGAATGGCTGTCTACTAACCCGGTGTAAGGAGTACTCTGGAAGTTCTTGATGGCTGGGGCATATCAGGAAGCAGGAAACACGTTCCAGTACACCTAAAACTGAACTCATACAGATTGTCTGTAGATCTCGTTGCTCAAATTAGGTGGACAACAATATCTCTGGTCGTCGTCAGATGAATGGTCCTTAAGAAATAGTATTTAAGGAATTAGGATCAGATATAATATCTAGGAACTTAAGTTCACTTTGTCTTGTAACACGTAGTGTGTCCTAAATCTGTCACAAAGCCTTCGCGCTTAAGTGGACCACAATACTGGCAATCGGTCAGATGAAGATGTGAAGATAAGGGTACCGACAAGTAGAATAAGGCCGACCAATAACTTTGATCCAAGCATCACAAAAGAAATGGTAGTTAAAGTGTCTCTTGATTTCCTTGACATTAATTTTTATTCTATTTTAGTTTTAATTTTTATTTTTTTATTTTAATTTTTACTTTTAATTTTATTTTTATTTAATTTTTACAACTTCAAATTTTATGTTAATTTTATTTTACTTTTATTTTTCTAGCATTTAAAATTATGGTGTGTTAGTTTTTATTTTAAAAGTTTTTTTTTTAAAATTAAATTAATCCTCAGAAATTTTTTTAATTAATTGGCGAAAAATTAGAAAGACTGGGTAACTATCAGGCAGGAGGGTAAGAAAGGTGAAAAGGTAAAAGGGTAAAAATGGGGAGTTCACGGCCGGAATCTCCCCACTCAACAGTTTCTGGCAGTAAACCACTCCCAAAAGCTCTCAAGGTGTCAAAAAATTTTCTTCGATTTTCAGATAAACGAGTATATCATCGTGAAGGTAGCATCGTGTAGATCACGAATATATATTTTGTTTCACGGAATCACATCGCATTGTGTTTAAGAATTAAATAAACTCAAGTCGAGGAGTTTACGGCCGTAAGCTTAGGCCGTAAACTCTGAAACTTGATGATTTGGATTCGAAACTATTTTATTATGATGCTATTTCTCGTTATGTTCATGACTATGTGCTTTTCGTTCGTCATTTCAAAGAGAAAGATCAATTTTAAGCCTTTTTCGGTGTAGATATTCATAGGCCGTAAACTCCCAGTTTACGGCCCGTGAATTCGAGTGTAATTATTCTGGTTTGTTTGAAAGATCTCTATGATAATTGTGCATCGTGTTTTCGAGGTAATTTCTAGGCCGTAAACTAGAGTTTACGGCCCAAGAACAATTGTCGATTCAAGCTGTTATTTTGACTGGGTAACGATTGCATGTTTTCTTCGCTTAAACCGTGAACCAAACCATTTTTTTGGGGTTCCTTAGGCCGTAAACTAGAGTTTACGGCCCGAGAACCAAAATTATCAAAAGGTTTAATTTTTTAATTTTTGAAAGAGCAGTAAACATACATTATTAATAAATAATTTTTATTTTGATCAAAATTTTATTGTCATATTTTTGGTCAAAATAAGTTTTATTATTGGTGTCGGTTTCTTACAACTGCGTTTGAGTGCAGGAAAATGGCAAATCTTAAGTTTGCAGACATGCACAATCTGGCGATAGTTCTTGTTGATCCACCTGTCGTTCATTCCGATATGCTTTCAATGGTTCACAAGTTGCGTGAATGCTGTGTTGCATCTGCGTTGACAGTCAATCCGGTGATCTATCAGAACATCGTTCGTGAGTTTTGGGAGACGGCAAGGACGCAGATGGATGATGATGGAAATTTCACAGTCGCGGCAAAGGTGCAAGGACGAGATATTGTAATCGATGAAAGTTTTGTTCGAAACGCGTTGCTGATTGATGATCAACCTAACTATCCGACGGAAATTGGCATAGAAGATGTTCAGAGAATACTACGACGGATGAGTTATGAAGGAACCTACCCGCCAACGTTGAAAAAGCTGCATCATCCGTATTGGAGATTTCTAGCTCATGTGTTCGTCAGTTGCATATCCGGTAGAAGGAGTGGGGCTGATGAAATTTCTCAACGCACAACTGGTGCATTTGTGTCTTTGGCCTCTGGAATTCATTTCAATTTCTCAAAGTTCATCCTAGAGGAATTTTTCATAAACATCCGGGCTTCTACAAGGGATACCTTTCTCCAATATCCCCGCTTCATTCAAGTGTTTGTCGAGATGCAGTTTCCTGAGGTTAGAAAGGAGGGAGACATTTTGGATATGAAATCTTTGGGTCCACACACTGTGGGACTCATTAAGCAAAACCGAAGAGGAAAAGTTGTCTTTCGAGGGCGTTATCCATTGGAAAATTTCGGAAAGTTTACAGAATTGGATGAGACGCTAGTGTCATACGAATCATCAGAACCAACTTCTTCTAAGAAAACGTCTACTGAGGGTTCGACTCCAGCAAACATTGTGATAGATGTGACTGAAGATGATGAAGATTCACCAACTCAGAGAGATCAAAGTACTTCTAGTCATGAACATGAGTCGAATGAAAGACAGGATGAAAGGGAAATAGATACTGGAGATGATGGACATGACTCATTTGAAGATCTTGATCTTACGGGGTTTGATAATGATGATATTGCGGCTTCTTTAGCTAGTAGTGCTAATGTTGTGTCCAACGAGATATTTGACACGATTTTTCAAAATGTCGATGATAGTGTTTTGCCGTCAATTGAGATGAGAAAATCAAGCGAAACTCTTACTCCAACTTCTAAGCAGATGGTGTCAGCTTCAATTCCAATGGAGGTAGTTGTGGGATGTTCCCCTCCCGTGTCTATTTCTCCAATATCCGAACCATTTGTTAGTGTAATACCTCCACAGGCTGACCAACCTCAATCTAAGAGGAGAAGACTTGATGAAAGACAATCCGAGCTGATTACTAGTTTGGTCAGTGGTCTTCCTACACCACGAATTACTACTGCTACTACACGACTTTCCGCAACAAAGATGTTTGCAACTGGACCTAGTTCAGTGTTTGATCTTGGTGGCCCTTCAGCTCCGCCTGGTTTTCCTGTTCCAAGATTCAATAGGGATGCCGCTTCTGAGAGACTAGCTTTGCATATGGCAGAAGAACAGTTTCGTTCGCCTAGTCCTCAAGGAAAGAACATTTCTATGAACGAAGGGGGTGCTCCTGATGATGATCCATCTGTTGATAGTTTACAAAAGGAGATCTCTGTATTAAGTCAGAAGAACATAGAGCTTGACATTCAAGTAGCTGAACTTCGTGCTCAGAACATTGAGCTTCGTACTCAAGTGTCTAAACTTCAGTCAGATAGAACTTATCTTGGCGGACAACTCGCAGAAGTTAAAAGGGATAGGAAAGTAAAAAATAAGCAGATTTCTGACCTTCAAGAACATTTCAATCTGCTGACTTCAAGCTACTTCGAATTGAAAAAGAAACTGGAGGATGATTTTGGTGAGAAGTATAAAACAAGCGTAGAAGAACAAAGAATAAATTTACATGTGCAAGCATATCCAGTAGAGGTGCCAGCTGGTCAATCTTCTGGTTCTGCTGAACGTATTGGAGCTGTTCCTCCTATGGCTTCTCATATTCTAGAGATCATTCGGAAAAATCAAGAAGATGATGCTGAAAGGGGGGCAGTTATTATTCAAGCGAAATGTTACTCAGAGCAATTCTATAGGGGAGTCCTTGATCAATGTCACTGATCTTGAAATTGTTCGGTTCAGAGATACCTTTGGAGATCGATCGGGTGTAGCTGCTTGGGGATTTCACGATCCTCTTCGACTTTGGATTATTATTCGCAAGAGCGGTAATTCAGAGTTGTATAAGGATGTTCGTGCTTTTAGTTCATCGACAAGGGTTGATCTTGCGGAGTTATCACAAGCTCCGTTTATCAATCTATTAAACAATCCTCAGGTTTCGCAGTTCAAATTCTTTCTAGAAGAGCAAGTAAAGAAGGGATTTCCCACAATGTCAACTGCTGAGTCAGTCATTCTGGAACATCCAGATGTGTTTGAAGCCTCTTCTGATAAACCTTTACAATTGGTTATGTGGCCACCCACGTCTCAAGTTAAACAATTTCCTGTTGTTCAAGGTTATAAAGATGGATCGCTCGGTTCTATGGAGTGTTGGGTTTATGATGAGAGTACTTGTGGTGCAGTAATTAAGCTCAAGAATGGGTGCATACGGTTGTATGATCGAAGAGACCTACTGCAGTTCAGGAAGTGGGATATTCATTATCTGATCAATTTTCAGATCAAAGTGGTTGAGGATGTCTATGAGCAAGGAGCCAGGGCGTATACCAGGATGGTTGTTGAAATTTTGAGCAAGAAGATGTGGAATGGCGCTATGGGCCAAATGGATGTCATGCTAGTAAAGAAAGGAATGGGGCCGAGCTAGTCCAAACCAAGGGGGAGATTGAAAGACCCTGTATAGTGGTTTGGTATAGGCATAGTCGTAGATAACAGTAGATATGTAATTGTTTGAGAATTGTATTGTGTTTACGGTCAGAATGGGTTTACGGCCGTAAACTCTTTACGGCCATAAACACCTTACGGTCTGTAGTCAGGTCTTTAAATAGCGAGTTGTGTCAGTCATTGTGGGGTTGGTGCATTCGTATACTTCCAAGTTGTATCAGACGTTTTATAGCATTAAAGCGTATGCAAGCTTGGCCTTTTTGCTCTATATTCGTCTATTAATTTGTGTTTGCATCTATTATTATCTTTGATCATTGGTAGATCTATTTTTCGGGACTTTACAAATTATCACAAGGAGGATAAATTATACTTACCAAGTGAAGGAGAAAAGCTGGAAATGCCCTGGAAATCTCGTTTTTGTGAGAGGGAGTTAGAGAGAAAAGCGGTGTTTGGTATGTGGAGGAAATGAGTGAAGTGAGTGAAACGAAGAGAGAAATAGAGTTCTCCAGCTCATTTGGACGTAGGTTGCTGGGAAAGGAGTGGGGTAGTGCCTTGAGGTGACTAGGAGTAGTGGGGAGTACAATAGCTGGTCAAAGGAATGGGCATGGGGTGGTTGTTTGTGTCAAATATTATGACAAGATCCACACTCTACCTCAAGATTTCACTTAAAAGATTTTATTCTTAAATATATATTTCCATAAAAATATGTCTAAATTATGAATATTTAGGGCCTTATATGTTAAAATATGATTTTTGGAGAAAATCTCACGTTAAAATAATTAAAAACGGACTTAAAATGTTCAAAATGTTGAAAACCGGGTAGAAAGTGCTGAAATCCGAAGTTCAGGGTGAAATCTTGGTCATTAGCAGCCTAAAACCGTAGTGGCTTAGTCGCCTGGGTGCAGTCCGATGAGAAAGGGAGGCTACGGATCCGAGCTACTACTGCAGGGGGCTCGCTGGCTGTGGTCAACCTACTGCGGCTCGCTGGCTGCGGCTAGCCCATTGCGGTCCGAAGACTGCAGCTGCTCAAGGGCTTCGGACTCAGATCATTGTGGCTTCGGATCCAAGAGGACTTGGCCCCTATAGAGAGGCTTCGGCCTTAAGGGGCTATTTTCCAAACTATCTCCCCTTTTTGAGTGGTTTCTCATCAAATCAAGTACCGGGATGCCCTCAAATGATCAAAATAAATCGAAAGGGGTTTTGAGAGAGATTTTGAGAGAGATTTTTCAACCTTGGAGAGATTTCTCATACGGAGAGAGATTTAGGAGAGATTTCACATACTTGGAGAGATTTCCCATACAAAGAGAGATTTGGGAGAGATTTGACGTCTTTGAGAGATTTCTCATATGGAGAGAGATTCTAGATGAAGAGAGATAGAGAGAAAATGATTGAGAGAGGTTTTGTGTATGGCATTTTGTCAGTGTTTGTCTTCGCAACACAAGCTCCGTAGGCCCCATTAAGCCATATTTTAGGATCTTACACACTCCAGATGAGTATGCAACATTGTTTTATCAGTTTGGTTCATTGTTTAGCACTAAGGCTATGGAAAATTAAACGCACGAATTTTCCAAGTGATGTTTTCTCATTAAAATGGTGAGTTATACAGTAATTTCATAACGTAAACCCTATTATACAAGGTTTAATTGAGTTGACCGATTTGACTCGTTGACTTTGACTTGACCCGAAATTGACTATTGTCACACCATTCAATTTAATCAAAGTCAGACTCGTTTCTGCTATCTTTTAGCATTGTTTAAGGTATATTTGAGTGTTTTAGACCTAGTACAATCAAGGTTTGGGTTGAGGTATGAGTTATCTTATGTTCATCGTATTACATTTGAGCTAAGAACTCTTTCAAGAGGAGTGTATGGCCTCACACTTTGAGTGTACGGCCGCACACATGAGTGTACGGCCGCACACATGAGTGTACGGCCGTACACTCAAAGTGGCCGTGAACTCATGCCCATATATAAGTCATTCCTTCTTTTTCCTTCACTTTTCACACTTCCCAATCAAGGAATCCGATTCTCTCTCAACTATCATCAAGCATTGCATATTGATCTTCATAAATGTAAGTATATCTTCCATTGATTAGTTGATAAATTTATTTATCTAGTGAAGATCCATGATTTTGTCCTTGAAATTATCTCTTTTGGTTAGATCTTCAAGTCTTCATCACTTTCACCAAGAACACCAAGAACACCTTCTTGTTCTTTGGCCGTGAACTCCATAGGAACCCTCAAAAGTGTGAGTATCTCTTCTGTCTTCTAGTTAAGCTTGAGAAACACTTGGTTCCTAGCCTTGAATCATCATCTAATGCAAGAACTCCCAGGGTGTACGGGCGTACACCCCTCTTATGGCCGTAAACCCTTGTTTAGTGCATGTCTTGGCTTAAATATCATCTTATGTCCCAACATAGGATCATGAAACACTTAATGGATGCTAGAAAGGTCCATAAACACCCTTTTTGCATGTTTCTTCCATGAGTGTACGACCGTACACTCCATGACCGTACACTCAATGGCCGTACACCACATTTATCATACACATCTTGGCCATACACACCCTACTGTAGCCATAAACCCCTATGATGCAATCACATGTGATTGTAACAGTTCATTCCATGTATTTGCTAGTCCCTAAGGGTGTTTCCTTGCATGTTAGTTGTTTTAAACACTAATTACATGCATATATATACCATCATATGTTATTTAGGACTCGTTTGTGTCTCAGGAATTTATTCGTGGAACTTCTAATCCTTATGTGAACCATCAATTGAGTCACCCACATAAGGTGAGTTCATACCTCAATAATCAATCTTTTAAATGTTTTAAATGCTTTTAAGGGGGTGAATAAGTTGAACACAATGATAATTGTGTAAATGTTATTTGTGATAACCATCACGATTAAAATGCTTTTATAAGTTATCAAAACCATTTCAAAAACTCTTTTTAAGTGATGTTACTTTATTGTTTATAAAACACCGTTTTTAAAGTACAATCATAACTCAGTAGATAAATGAGTCTTTTCTTCAAGTTAGTATCAGTTCAAGTAAACATGCTAGTAAACTACAATAGGTATAGTTTAGGGGTTCAGTAGATACTATAACTAGTACATGGAGGAACATACTATAAAGATAAACATGAAGGAACATACAATATGCTATAACAGAAGAATAAATCATGATTAACATACTTATACTAATTATTGCTAGTAACCTAGTAAGGGAACGTATCATTAACTCAGTGTTCTAAACAAAATATGATAATAAACGTCGTATAAGGATATATATATATATATATATATATATATATATATATATATATATATATATATATATATATGCCATGATTTAAATACATATGGGGTACATCTACAAAGTACTAGATTAATTTATAAAGGGGTACATCTACAAAGTACCGGACAATAATAAATAAAATACATAACTTCCTAGTAACATGAACATTCAGTAGAAATGGGCCTATAATGCTAACTTTATGATTCCTTAGTGCATACATCAGGGATATATATTAATCGGATCCAACAGACATTAGGATGTGTGGTTTCCGCTTCATTTCCTGTTCCGTGTTTGGTTGTGGGCTTAGAGCAGATTCACCCAGTCTATTATCTATCGAACTTAACTATATATATTCCGTATACACCAAGTAATCATAAGGAGTATCCGAATTTAGGTCAGGTCATAGTATACAAATTCAAAACATCGTTGTCTAGTAGAAAAACATATTTTTTGGTTAGAACATTAAGTAGGCTAAACTAGAAATTAATTAGAAAAAGGGTTTAATCCATTTTATTAAACCAGTATAACTTAAAGGACCTTTAGTGGTTAATTCTATAATACCTTAGTTTATACATCACAGTTATATATAATTAATATCTGATTGTCAGTTAGATGTGTGTTTTTCGCCTTACTTCCTGTTCCTTGTGTGGTTGTGGGCTTAGAGCAGATTCCCACAATTAACTATCCATTCAATATTAGATTGTATATAGCTTGTATAAACTAAGTGATTATAGAAGGAACTATTGTGGTTACCATTTTACAAAAGGAAATAAGGGTTTTTTTAGAGAATATTTTCATCAAACAAAGGAACTATTACAATTAACTCCGTAAGTACCAAATGAATACACCACTGTTATATACAACGAAGATCTAACAAACAATGGGATGTGTGACTTCCGCCTCATTTGTTGTTCCTTGTTTGGTTGTGGGCTTAGGGAAGATTCACACAATCGATTGTCTGTTTACTCTAAATTATATTTAACTTTTATCCATTTAGTGCTCATAGAAGGAATTGTAGAGTCATTTTTACTTTCAATCATCACATCAGAAGATATATGATTTTCTGAAGGAACATGCGAACTTTTCTAAAAAGAACTTTCAGTTTACTTTACATCACTAAAATACTTATGACCTCACAAGCTTAAATGCGGATCTACTCTTTCAACATAACTTGTATTGTCAGGAAACTAGTAGACAGGTACGCGCGCTGGGATTTAGAAGATGGAGTATAGTAGCTTCATGTCTTGTTTTGTTATTTACTTTTGGATTCAATCTTTTGTGAATCACTACTTGTAAACACTTTAATACTAATACAATGGTTGTTTGTCACTATGCTTACTGTGATACATGTATTGTGATACTAAACATGACGTCCTCCGCCCCCGAACGTTTCCGCTGTTCCGGTTTGGGTGCGTGACATTAACTTACAATGCTTTTCGATGAAAACCAAGAATTATGTAGGTGAAAACTCGATCCAAAATCTCTATCTCTCAGATGCTTCGGGGGCTCGCTAAAGTATTCAGAAAATAGAGAGTAAAGGGACTAGGGTTAAGAAGGAATTTAAGAGGATTTAGGTGAAATTTGAATGAGAAATAACCTGATCTTCAATTGCTTTTTATAGCTAAAAAAAGGTAGGGCGTGTCGCGCAGAATGTCAGAATGGTGACGTATATCCTACAGATGTGTGACACGTGTCATCCATGTTGGAAACAGAGTCCAAGGTTATTAACTATTAGTAATACTTGTAATAATACTAGAGTCCTTTAGGGTTGCCCTGAATACCCAAATTGAGTAGAATAAATAAAGGAGAAATTGGTTTATTAATTATTATGGTTAATAATTAATTAGAAACTAATTGGAAATATATTTTGGAAATTAATAAATAGTTTGTTTAATTAAATGGTTGAATATTCATTAATCGATTGTTGGTTAATCAGGAATGTTCCAAAACTCTCATGGAATTAGTGTTAGACGAAAATCACTCCATCCCACATGGGAAAAGGAGTGCATTTCATTCTAGGTATTCCATCCCACATGGTAAGGAGTACAAAACCTAGGGAGGGATCCAAGGCTATAAATAAGTCCTTAAGGATTTCATTCTTCCTTGCACCTTGACTTGAAGTTTCGCCAACCCTTCTTCCCCCTCCTATAAGGACGGTTTCTAAAGCTTTTAGGGTTTGTGAAATTGACCCTTCTCCTAGTTCTTTTATCCCACTCTTGGTGTCATTGGGTGTGATACCATTATAGGGATTTTGGATTGAGTCCTCTCATCCAAACAACTTCGTGGAGGATGACATCTCAAGCATGGAGATGAAAGGCTACATAAGAGGTATGTTCTTCTTCTTCTTCTTCTTCTTCTTCTTCTGCTTCTTCTTATTCTTCTTCTACTTCTTCTTATTCTTCTTCTTCTTCTTGTTCTTCTTGGTATTTATGTTTTAGCCTGAAATTATAGATCCATAGGTTTCATGTATACTCATGTATATTGTAGTTTCGATTTTTTCGCTACCTAGATTAGAGTGTATTTGATGCGTATAAAACCCAACACTGATATCAAAGCCATTAGTTCGTGATTACATTCACCTACATCCATATTTTCTATAAATTCTTGTTTGAAATTGAATGAAAGAAAAATAATTGAAAATTCATAATTGTTAAAACCATTTAATCGTAGGCCACGACGTGGAATTCTATGCCCACGACCTGGTGCTGTCGATTTTAGGGTTTCTTTTTCTTTTATTTTTCAAATGCGAAGATTTATCTAATATGGATTTATACCAAATTTAAAATGTTTTAAATCTGACAAATTGATAAATATTATTCAAAACTATAACTATTTTAATTTGAATATTTATTTATTATTTAAATAGTGAATTTAAATATTTAATATTGTTTATAATAGAGATTTATAAATTTGAATTTTAATTACTCATGAATTATTAACTATTACATTGTGTCCTCACAATTAATTAGAAATAATAATAGACATCTAAATTTAAAGAGTTTTAAATTCACCCTGCAAGATACTAAGACTATTATTTACAGGCTAGCTCAACCGAAAACCCCATCTCTCAAGGGGTAAGCCAAGACACCATCCAACGAAGAGATTTTCACCCTAACATTCTCCCCCTGAAATCTTGGAATAGATTAGCCAACTTTAATCTCCAAAAATGAGCAACAAGCGAACAAGACCCGAAGTGTGACAAATGTAGAAGCAACCAACATATCTTAAAATCTTCAATGGTATTCTAATCCAGGTTCTAGAATGTGTGACAATACAATCCAAAGAATCAAAAGGTAATTCGTTAATCCTTAAGTATCAAAAATTCCAAGGACAACTACCCAAGTTTGAGCGAAAAGACACATCCCAAAAATCTTCATTATGTCCAAACCCTTCATAGAAATGGAAAACCAGAACCACTTCAGAAAACCCATTTGAAATCACTTCATAAACAAATTTTCTACTAGGTCACATCGGTCTTCTAATAATAAAATGATCATTCTCCAAAAAATGAATATAAAAAAACTTGCGATTTCGAATACCCATTTCATAATCTCTTCCTTTTATAATCGAAATATCATTATAAAAATCCAAATGGGAATGAGAATATGCTCAATTTGGATTTGGCATTAGAATCCTCCCCCTTGATACGACACAAAAATGAACCAACGAATCCGGAAAAGCCGAATTTTTTTTGTGAATTTTCGAAACTTTTACTTCCCGTACCCCTTTCCACCTAAAAATGAACAAAAAAGTTCATGTTGCTGGAAAATGTCTTGCACAAATAACACTCTTGAGATCCCCCAAAAGAATCTCCAAAATTTGTAAAAATTAAAGTTTCTAGGTAAAAAGTGTCAAATTCTGAAACTGCAAGGACCAAAAGTAAACTTCTATCATCTTCTTCCTAATTTCAGTTTCATTTGAAAATATTGTGAATCTGGGTGAAAATTGTCCAGTCGCAGAAATTACAGGGACCAGAAATGAAAAGTTATGTCATCATTCTTAAATATATTCAAATGCAAGAGAACACACGAACGAATACAACAATAGTCGTGCTATCATTTTGTTAAGATGATCACATGTGATACAAGTTAGTTTTGTCAGATAGAATACATGTGCAGGGCACGTGATAGTCTGTTAGAAGAAGTTGTTAGTCTAGTCTGTTAGTATATATATTCTCTGTAAATTGTTCATTTGTAACTTAACGAATTTCACTCAATACAATTCTGAATCTTTCCCATTTCTCAATTTCTTCATTTTTTTCAATGATCAACATGGTATTAGAGTTGTGATTATTCATCACTGTTCTTCAATTTCAATCATTATCAGTCTTCTTTTTGAATCTTTATTTCTTTCGAATTTTCAAAATGCCAAGTCAAACACCTCAAATCAATTCAGGTTCTTCTCAAACTCAAATCAATTTTTCTAATCCGTTGTATCTTCATCCCTCTGATCATCCTAAAATGATTCTTGTCACTAAGCAGTTAGATTGATCGAATTTTGGTTCATGGAAGAAGCCCATCACCATTGAACTTTCAACGAAGAAAAAACTTGGTTTGGTTAATAGCAAAATTGCTAAGCCTTCTTCCGATCATGCTAATTTTCATCTATGGCAATGATGCAATGATACGGTAATTTCATGGATTCTAAATACTCTATCCAGTGATATATATGAATATGTTCTTTATTCATCTTCTGCTGAAGAAACCTGGAAAGATTTGGAAGATCGTTATGGTCAATCAAACAGTGCAAAATTATATCAACTTCCGAAGGAAATTTCAGATCTGACTCAAGGATCGAACGATCTTGCCACCTATTTCACCAAATTGAAGAAATGTTGGGATGAATTGAATGCTCTCTCAACCATTCCTAACTGCACTTGTGCTGCTGCTCATGAAATGCAAGCATTTCAACAGAATCAGAAACTCCTAAAATTTCTCATGGGACTAAATGGTGATTACAACACAACACGAGGTAATATCCTCATGATGAATCCTTTACCTTTAATTGCTAAAGCATATTCCGTCCTGATTCAAGATGAAAAACAAAGAGAAGTTTACTATCCTTCTCATTTCACATCTGATTCTGCATCAATGAATGTGAAATCCAACAACAATGGAAATGGAAGCAATTTAAGAGGAAATTATGAAAATAAGAAGAATCTCACTTGTTCATTCTGCAAGAAGTCAGGCCATACTCATACAAGTGCTACAGGATGGTTGGATTTCCAAAGGATTTTAAGTTCACCAAAGGAAAGAATATTGCAACAACCGTATCGAATTCTCAATTCAATGGTGAAAGTAAACCTAAAGAGGTCAAATTCTCCAATCAATCTCAGAGCAACCGTTCTATGCAAGAGCTAACAAATGATAAATATCACCAATTGTGCTCTTTGTTGAGAAAAATCAATGACAACAATGAGAGCTCTACCAGTAACACAGATCCACAGAAGGTCAATTTATCATCTGTTCATTTTGTAGGTAACGCCATTCTTTCTCAAGACAATTTCATTAATTGTCATTTTCTTGAAATATCATCATTGACTTGGATCATTGATTCTAGTGCTAGTGATCACATGTGTCATAATAAGTCATTATTCAATCATACACAGACACTCAAAAAGCCTTTCTAAATCACTCTTCCTAATGGTAAACATACTAATGCTCATGAATATGGAAGCATTAAGTTGACTGAAAATATGATTCTTCATCATGTTTTACATGTTCCTTTGTTCAAATTCAATCTTCATTCAATATCTAAACTCTACAAACAAATGAATTCATTTGTTTTGTTTTCAGAACATTTTTGTTTCTTTTTATAGGGCCCTTCAATGAAGAGGCCATTGGTTCTTGGTAAGCATCGATTTGGGTTGTAATATCTACATTCTAAACTAAGTACTAACAGAAGAATTGGTATCTCTGTTAAACCTACATCTTCTTTTCATTCATGTGTTCTTTCTTCCAAGAATGTATCAGATTGCATTTCTAAACGTAATGTTTCAATTTCTAAAAATGTTCCTGTTCCTGTTTGGCTTTCACGACTTGGACATCTTCCAATGTACAAGTTACAAACTCTTAGTTTGCCTAATAAGATCAATGATGTTTTTGATAATGCATGTTTTCTTTGTTCTAAAGCTCGACAACATAAATTGCCTTTTAGTCACATTAATATTCACACTACTTCTCTTTTCCAACTCATTCATGTTGACACTTGGGGTCCTTATCACACAAAAACTTATCAAAACCAATCCTACTTTATTACAATTGTGGATGAATTTACCAGATCAACATGGACACATCTTATGTGTACTAAGAGTAATTCTTTTGGAATCATTAAGGGTTTCGTTGAAATGGTTGAAACTCAATTTGATAAGAAGGTGCAAATTATAAGATCAGACAATGCATTCGAGCTTGGTTCAAGTAATGAAGCCAAATCTTATTTTGAACAGAAGGGAATCATACATCAAACAAGTTGCATATACAGACCTCAGCAAAATGGCATAGTTGAACGTAAACAAAAATATTTACTTGAAACATCCAAAGCATTATTATTTCAGTCACAATTACCCTTGAAATTTTGGGGTGATTGTGTTCTTATAGAAACCTATCTCATCAACAGATTCGCCACTAAAATCCTTCAAAATAAATCACTATTCTGTCTCTTGTATGGTACTTCACAATCTTATGACCATTTGAGAACATTCGGTTGTTTTTGTTATACTAGTACTCTACAGCATAATAGGGACAAGTTTCAAACCAGGGCAACACCATGCATTTTCATTGGTTATCCCTATGGAAAGAAAGCATACAAACTATATGATTTAGAACATAAACAAATCATAATTTCTAGAGATGTGGTGTTTTACAAAAAAATATTTCCCTATAAGCTCTACAATTCCAATTCTACCCCTACACCAATATTTCCTCCAGAAAGCCATATGAACCATTCTGAAGATCCATCAAACTCAGATTTTCATTCACAACCTTCTCCACAACCACATACTCCACCTCCATCCTCACCTACTATTCCAAATCAACATCCAATACACGAAACATTCACAAGAGGATCCACCAGACATCATGTTGCTCCTGCACATCTACAAGATTATATTTGCAATCATGCTTCATGTCACTCCTCGTCTATTTCATGTCCTTCTTATGCATCTTGTTTGCATGCTGTTACGCCTACTTCATCACCCACTCATGTATGTTTTAGCAGTCTTTGTGAAGAAAGTCAGAAGTTAATTCACAACTCGGATAAAGTTAAAGAACCATCCAGCTGAAGAAGCAGCTGCAATACCAGAATGGCAAAATACCATGAATAAAGAATTTGAAGCTCTTAATGCCAATCATACCTACTATTGTTGATTTTCCAAAAGACAAGAACCCAATAAGCCGCAAATGGGTATATAAAGTCAGATACAAAGCTAATGGTGATCTAGAAAAGTGCAAAGGACGTCTAGTGATCAAAGGTTTTACTAAAAAGTTGGCATTGACTATAATGATACTTTTTCACCAGTGGTCAATATGACCACCATCAAAGCTCTCATTACAACAATTGTTAAGAAAGGTAGATCTATATCACAATTGGATGTGAATAATGCATTCCGTCATGGAGATCTTGATGAGGAGATCTACATGAAACCACCACCTGGTTTGCAGCTAGATAATCCCAATCAAGTTTGTTTGTTACACAAATCTCTCTATGGTTTAAAACAAGCTTCAAGATAATTGTATGTTAAATTATCATCTGCCTTAAGAGAGAAAGGTTATCAACACTCCAAGAACGATTACTCTTTATTTCACAAAAGTATGGGGTCTTACACTACTTTTGTGGCAGTTTACGTTAATGATATCATAATTACAGGAAACAATGATGAAGAAATTTTCAATTTAAAGAGTTTCTTGGACCAAACTTTCAAAATTAAAGATCTTGGTCGCTTAAACTTCTTTCTAGGCATTGAAGTTTTATACACAACTAAAGGTGTTGTTCTCACTCAAAGAAAATATGTCCGTGAACTGTTACAAGAGTTTGATTGTAAAGGATCTGCAATTTGTCCTTTAAGATCAAATGGGAAACTTTTATTGGGACAAGGAGAAATGTTAGAATCCCCAGAAATATACTGGAAACTTGTGGGGATATTGAACTTCTTAGTACATATTCAACCAGATCTTGCTTTTGCTATCCAACATCTAAGCCAGTTTATGTCTGATCCATGTGTTCCACATCTTGAAGCTGCTTTTCATGTCGTAAAATACATAAAAGTTGATCCCAATCAAAGTTTACTAATGAACAATGACAAGGATTTCACCTTGAATGCATATTGTGTTTCGGATTGGGCTTCATGGTTTCATGATTTAGATTGGGCTTCACATTGCTCGCAACCCTGTATTTCATGAGAGGACCTAACATGTGGAAATCGACTTCCATTTTGTATGGGAAAAGCTTCAGGATGGATTGATGACATTACAACATGTTCCTACTAGTTCTCAGCTTGCAGATTTGTTCACTAAAAATTTGCCAAGTAAACAACATCACATCTAGCTAAACAAGCTAGGTGTGTCCCACCATCTAGCTTGACGGGGGGGGGGGGGGGGGGGTGTTATCATTCTGTTAATATGAGCACGCGTGATACAAGTTAGTTTTGTCAGTTAGAATACATGTTTAGTGCACATGATACTCTGTTAGAAGAAGTTGTTAGTCTAGTCTGTTAGTATATATATTCTCTGTAAATTGTTCATTTGTAACTTAACAAATTACACTCAACACAATTCTGAATATTTCCCACTTCTCTCTTTCTTCATTTGTTCAATGATCAATAGGTCGACTCTGAACGATATCCAACATGAGTTTTGACTGAAAGCTTGATTTTGAGATTTCGACTTGAACCATCATCTTAACCATCTAAATTCAAGATTTAAACTTTCGTTCCCAATCCTTTGTCTACAACTTTCGACTATAAACCTTTGATTTCAACTGTTCGATTTAAGCTGTTAGCCGCTAGACTCGAAAATCATCCAACTATTCCAACGAAAATGGACTTTTGTTATCAACCTTTGAACCTCAAACTTCATATATGAAATCAACCATTCGAATACAACCTATCTACACTTTCGATTCACAACCTATTTTCCCACATGAGAATCAATAATTCGTTATAGCTTCCAACCTCCGTTATCGTTTCTTCCATGGAATCACATTCAAAACAAACTTCAATATTTCACTCGAAATTAATTTCAAGCAATCGAAAGTCAAACGTTGACTTTTATTGAAAGTCGATTTACTGCTTTGTTATCAAGAACTCATACTTACGGTCGAATCTTAATCCTTCGACCTAACAATCCCTCGTGCTCAAATCCTTCAAAACTTTATAATCCATATTTCGACCATCAAAATATGATCGAACCAACATCATAGCTTATATTCCGATTCATCTCTCCCTTCGATTCCAGTAAATGCAAATCATTAATACTGGTATCTGCTTTCAAATTGAGAGTCTGTGAGACCGGTTACAATTACACTTCAACAGTAGGCAACCATAAACACCAATTTTTGACTTTTTCGTTTTTTATGCTTTGACTACTTCATCCAATTCGACTCCAAAATCGATTTCAATCCAAATTTTGATTTCGACTATAACTCTCATCAAAAGGTTTCGAGTCTCAATTCACTGATAGGTAGTCGAAAATCTAATTTTGACTTTTGTTTGA
Organism: Lactuca sativa; assembly: GCF_002870075.4. NCBI lineage: Eukaryota > Viridiplantae > Streptophyta > Magnoliopsida > Asterales > Asteraceae > Lactuca > Lactuca sativa. Next base: position 304,029,306 of record NC_056630.2, on the reverse strand, counting down.
ATTTTCAATTTCAACAGTTGACAAACACCAAACACAATTTTCTCAAATCAATTTTCAGATCAAACACTGAATATCAAACAATTTTCATTTGTCCTCATATCTTCAACCGTTCTTGAGATTTCATCTCAAGAATATACATTAATGTCTCAAACTCACCAATTCCATCAACATCATAGCCGGAACACCATTTTTTTTCAAATCGGTTCAAGAACAGATATCAATCAATATAAATGTATTGACCAAAAAGATAAGTCGATCAATGATTAAACCGAAGATGAAACATGAATGAACGAGAATCAATTGATAGAAAACTAATGAAGTCATATTTGATTAATCATTCACATTGAAATCGTGAATCTGGTATAAAGCATCAGATCAAACAAAGAACAATTGTGATTCACAATTTAGGAAATCGATCAGATGTTAGAAATTGAAAGAAATCGTAACCAGATATACAAATTAAAAATGAACGGTAATCAAACAAATAATATGAACGAGATGTGACTTAGGTCCAAATAAAATTTTTTATACATGAAATGGATACAAATAATTGGCCTTAAAAAATACGATCGATGACCATTAATAAAATCAAGATTTGGGCTTCCATGTGAATCTGATGAACACTAAATGAACAAATTATTTGGGCTCAATCAATATAATTTCGACTCGATCAAAAATTAAATGATTTTGTGCTTATTTTGGATTGAATGAATACATGAATAGATTGGGCTAAATAAAAAGATAATTGGATCAAATATTTTCGAATGAAAAACAAAGCGATTTAATGGAATCAAAATGATCAAAAACGATTTCAAAAACACGATTCCCGGAGATTTTGATAGATTTTGAATTGAAAAGATAATTGGATCAACAAATATTGAATTAAAAGAAAAAAAGATCTAATGGAGAGACTCACCAGAAATTCGAATCTTCAAGTCGATTATACAGCCAAAATATTGCCATCAACGATCGTTAATCTTGAGAAACTTGTTAAACCTTCAAGATTAAGCTCTAATACCACATGTAGGATCCCAATGACGATGATAAATGTAGAATTGAAGAATCAATGCATAATCGATAAGACCCGATTTAAAGTTTAAGCACAGTTTGTATAGATAATGTGGAAAGTACAAAAGATGTAGAAGCATGTGGTTGCTTACTACATTACTCTCTCTCTCTCTCTCTCTCAAGAACTACTCTCTAAAAATTTAAACAGGAGCTCTCTTAACCTATACAATGATACTAAGACTATTATATATATGCTAGCTCAACCCAAAAACCCATATCTCAAGGGGTAAGACAAGACACCATCCAATGAAGAGCTTTGCACCCAATAGACCCTTTATATATATATATATATATATATATATATATATATATATATATATATATATATATATATATATATTGGAATTGTACTATTATATGTATAAGCAAGTTACAACATGCACCCTCACATGTTTTAAATAATGACATTATCAGTCTTACCATGACTAGGCCCACCCATTCTGATGTAGGGGTTTAAGAAGGTCTCTATGATTCCTAATGATGTTAGTTTTTAATAAGCTTTGCACTTACCACCCTCACCTCCTTATTGCATTTTGAGAATGGAGTTACCGAAAGGGTTTGACAGTGATAATGATCAATCTAAAAGTATTATAAATACAAGTATAAAACAAAATCCCATTTTATTAATATAATTTGAAGTTCATATTATCCATGAAAATTACACATTTTCTTTATATTATATTGATGGAGCTCGTGTGGTTAACTAGCACATTAATCTAGAGTATGATATGGAACTCGTGAATCTCAAGCATAACTTGAGTCAGGAACATGTAATTTTGCTTGGTTAATTCACAATCTATTTAATGTGAATTTTATGTTATCCATAAAAAATGCACATTCTCTTTATAACTTGTTGATGGAGCTCGTGTGGTTAACCGACACACCAATTTGAGAGTATAAGTAGAGAACAATGTGGAACTCTCGAATCTCAATCGTAACTTGAGCCCGGGACCATGCGATTTTGTATGGTCGATTCATCATTTGTTCAGTGATCCGTAGTGACCCTGTCATTGAATCTGAGATAAACATAATCCTAGATTAACAAGCCATTGATAGTCAACAAATCTCAATGATCTAGGAATTTCATGGTGATCAAAATAGGCAAAGGGCTTTGCCTGCGTAAATAACTTTATGGTGTGTTTACGACATCCCTTTACACATCATGGAGCCAAAGATGGATCCTAGCCTTCTTAAATAATTTTATTTAGGGTGATTATTTTCTAAGGATAAGTAAAACAAACCTTAATGGAAATTAATATTGAATGATGTCTATAACCATATCCACAAAGTCTACTTCTATAAAAACTTTGAACGAATTAGCTATTAGGATGATCAATATTGTCTAAATCCGTAATTAAGAAATAGTTCTCGTAAAAGAAAGGAAAGATCATGACTTTGACAAAGCTCTTCCTAAGGTTCATCCATTCACTGCATTCTAATCAATCAGAAAGTGCAGTTATCAAATGTATGTTGTAAACTGACATATTGAAGTAAAATGGAATTTCCTTGAGTTAGGAGTTGACTGAGGTTAGTGAACTAGTTGGCATGTACATATAATAAATTCACTCTAATTCTGATATAAACAACTTGGAATGTCCGTCAGTCCGTGAAAAAGTTGTGTAGGAAGTTGAAATTTCCTTTTGAAACTAACATGGCTAATTATAGAAACTCAAACTTCAAAACACTCCCGTATTTTACTATCATGAATAGAAGTGTCAAGATGAAGAAATCCAATTGCCAATTTGTTAAAAGGTGATTAGTGTTGGTATACCTAATCAAGGCCTAAATACCTAGGACAAAGGTAGGCTTATTTTGTGATATGTTCTAATAGTTATTTGTTTCCATAACAAGAAAGGAGTAAGAAAGCATACATTCCCAATATATATTTAAGGTTAAAGGGCTAAAACATGGAGAAAGTAATTTGATCATGGATTATGAGCCCATGCTACTATCCATCTTATCAAAAGATAACTAGTTCTCCTATGTTTGGTATTCAATCATATATATGAATTTATAATGCCATTAAAAATTACTTCTAAGGATTAAGTACTGACATTTTCAAGAATGTGTAGTGACTAAAATGAATTAAGAAGACTGAAGCATGGAAAAGATAATTTGATCATGAAGGTCAAGCCCTTGCTACTATTCATGGGATTAAAATTCAACTATTTTCCCAAATGTTTAGTCTACGTTATTCTAATTGAGATTTTTTATACTATGATTCATGAGATAGTTCTCCCTGATTTAAATGTATAGAATTCTAACATGTTAAAAGAAATTCATGAAATCTATGAAGCTAGTGTAGTAGCAATAGTTCAACATTTATTCAAATATTTAAGGTGTATTATTATGGTGCAAATATCTATTGAAATTAGTTTACCTAATGGATCGTTCAGATTAACCACGATACATACTGATTCAAATACATCCAAAAATTTTGGGTGAAATGTATTTATGGAATCATAGTCTTGGATACATAAATGTGAAATGCATTACCAAGTATCCACTTGGATAGGATTTTAGATATCATTTGACCTAGAGTCTCATGATAAATGAAAATCTTGTTTATAAAGATAGATGATGAATACACAATTGGGTGATGGGAATATATGTTGGAATTAGTTTGCACTAATGGGCAGTTTAGATTAACCAAGATATATGGTAAGACGAACTTCATATGAACATGAGCCTGGAACCTTTCAGGTGTTTTGAGTCTCATAAAGCAAAGTTAAGAATCAACGGGGCAATAGGATGAGACATTCACAGTTAGAATCTCAGTCCAAGACTTTATCGATCATCTGAGGAATTCTGAAAAAGTTTAACGATCTATCTCCACCCAGAACACTACCATTAGGAAATGTTAGTTGGATAGATAAACAAATCATTCATTGATTTTGTACTAGATGAGTTTCATTATTCATACAAACAATTCATGGATTGTATCATGAATAGTGTTACCTTAAGTCTATTGGTCTTGTACCAACTAAGAAGCTTCATGAAACACTCTATGATATGTGAAGTGTAATTCATATCTCTCTACCACATATAAAAGTCTATGATTATGTGGCTTACACTCGTCGTGAAGCGCTCGACAATCTAGAACTTAGAATAGACATGTGTTATCTCGTTGGAGAACCCATCAAGTATTTTGGATAATTGCTCAACAATACTTTTGAGAATAAATTGTATGTTGCTCGAAGGGTAGTCTTCCAAAAGAGGGAGCTGATTTCCAAAAGGGTTATTGGGAGACATATTGATCTTGATAAGATTCAAGAGTCAACCAACGAAGAGCCTAAGGTTGGACCTAGCATTCAATTTGAGGTTGAAAGAGCTATTGAGGAAACCGACATATTTCCACCTCTTCTTTATAGATCTGATAGAGGATGTTATAGACATAGTTATATAAGAGTTTATATTACTAAGATAAATAAGCCACTAGATGGAGAAATTAGCGTATACCAGCTATCAAAAGCTATTGTTAGCCCTCAAGGCTACGACATGGAAAGCAAGATTCAGTCCATGTATGTCAAAACTTGGTAGATCAAGCACTTGGCCTTAACCATTAAGCGTAAGTGGATCTTCAAGAAAAGACAATCATGGATAGGAACAAACACATAATCAAACCAAGATAGGCTGTGAAAGATATGTAAGCTTGATTAGTTTATTTATGGACTGAAATAAGCAACTCACAAGTGAGATCATTATTTCAGTGAGAAAGTTCAAGGAGTTTGAATTTTGAGAAATAAAGTTGAGTCGTATATATGTATAAGCTAGAGGGAGTAATTGAAATCCTTGTTTCAATGAGAAAGTAAAGGAGTTTGAATTTTGAGAAACATAGATAAACCATATACATGTCAATGCTAGTGGGAGCATTGTAGTCACCCTTGTATTATACATACATAATGTACGATTCTAAGGAAACTATATTCTAACTTAGCAAGTGTAAAAACTTGACTTGGTATGAAAATTGTTTCGCAAAGATATACATAGGAGATACGTAACACGTAGATAATAAGGATCTATGGAGAATGATCAAAGTGATTTGTTTGATTAAACAAAAGTACATGGAATCTTGAGGAAACTCGACATGTAGAACTAAAAATACGAGTTCATGATTATTAAAATATGGAATAACATTAATAAATGCTAATGTCCTAGTTTTACTATTGAACTAGAGGTTATGAGTTGTGTCCCACATGCTTTTGCTATGAGGTCGATCATAAATGCCATGAGATGTACTATATATGATGACTCGTATGCCTTGAGCATGAAAATGTGGATCAGATTAATTTGGCAAGAATCAACGAATCAAGATCAAGAACATTGTAAGAGTTACATTGATGCTAAGTTCCACCCAAACTCTTGAAGTGAAATTATTGAGAATAAGATTTATTTGAGTTGAACTCGACGACTTGGAGGGGCCAGCTTGGCAATTTTATGAAGGAAGATTCGTAGAATTAAATGAGCCAACACGACGAGTTGAGGTGCCTCAACTTGGCGAGTTGGTGGCTGGGAAGGAAACCCTAATTTTTAGGGTGTTGCACCCTATTTAAAGGCCTTAATATCCTTTATATGGTCTCGTTAGCAGCCTCCATTATTTTCGAAACCCTAAATCGAGTTGTAACCTCCATTGTCAAACATTTGAGCCTTGGATGAAGTTTGGTGGTCATTTTGTGCATTATGAAGGAGTTAGAAAATCTTGAAGTTCTAAGCTTTGAGAAGGAAGTCTTGGATCCATAATATTTACCCATTTTGCAAAGAGTTTGAGGTATCTAGTTCTTATCTTGATGACTAGATGCTTAGATCTCTCTATGGGGTTAATTTGTTATGCTTTAGCCATTGGTTGCATGAATGTTTGGATTAGGATGTCCCAAAGCATTATTCTTTCCGATCTGGGGTTGTCATGGAATCTTTTGGCATAAAGTTGACAACTTTATGTATTCAAGGACTTCTTATGTGCATTAAGTCCCTTATTAAGCCCTTCTTGAGCTTTTGAGCTTCTCTTAGGCACGCATTAATATAAAGTTGGCAACTTTACGTGCTTTTCCAGCTCTAGGGTGTCAGATCTGCAAATTGGGGCTTTGTCTTTGGATAGTAAGTGCTTAATGGTTAATCCCTCACACTTTTAAGTCTAGGGTTTGTGTTTGAACCCGTTTCGATGGATCTTAAGGGTAAATGTCACACCCCCAAACCAGAACGGCGGAAACGTTCAGGGGAGGAGGACTTCATGTAAGTATCACAACACATGCAATATAGTAATCCAAGTACAAACAACCATTGCATTAATAAGTATAAGTTTTACATAAGTGTTTAAACATTACATATTTAAACACCAAAGTAGGTACAGTAGAAGACAAGAGTCGTGGTATTGTACCAGGTAGTCTTCTCAAGAGCTTCGGGAGTGTACCTGTGTACTGGATTCCTGAGAATACAAGTTATTTGAAAAGAGTAGATCAGCATTTAAGCTGGTGAGTTCATAAGTATTTTAGTTCTGTTAAGTATACTCTAGGTTCTTTGGAAAAGTTCACTAGTTCCTCCAGAAAATCCTATATTTCCTGAGGTGATAAACTGATAACCTTAATAGTTTCCCTCTGTAATTACTTAGTTTATATTAATTATGTATAACCTAATATTGAATTGATAGTTAAATGGGTGTATTTGCCCTAAGCCCACAACCAAACAAGGAATAGGAAGTAAGGCGGAAGTCACACATTTTCCTTTCAAACGGATATTACTTATATATAACTCTGATGTAATAACTAAGGGCTTACATAATTAACCACTAAAGGTCTTTTATGTTATACTAGTTTACAGAGATTGAATGACTAAGTTTCATTTGATAAGTGGTTTAATTCCATAACCCGTTTCATTTGTAAAAGTGGTTTAATCCCATAACCGTTCCATTTGTAAAAGTGGTTTAATCCCATAAACCATTTCCTTTGTGCATGTGGTTAAATCCCATAACCGTTTCTTTTGAAAGAGTGGTTTAATTCCATACATCGTTTCATTTGTAAAAGTATTCTTAGTTATATATGTTCTATGGTAAAAACCTTAGTATTAATCCTGGAAAATATTATATTATCCATAATACTTCCTAGTGGTTTTAAATGTTCAAAAACAGAAGTACAAGTATATTTACCATACTTGATTTCATGATACGTAGCTTTTACTGTAAGTAAAAACTACAGAAGGTATATTTGGTCGGGAAGTAATTATCTTTTCTTACTGTTTTAAGAGAAGTATATTACTTAGTAATTCACTCGTTGTTTTATCCATGTGAGTTCTAATAACCATACTAATATGACTGATATGCCTGCGGTGACGTTCTTCAGGCGTCAGAATGGAATGATATTTGACACCCTAGGCCTGCCGGCCAAACTGTAGTGAACAATAGAGGTGTGGGATTGTCAGTCCCATATAGATCTATACACAAATTCACGCTCTCCCTACAAGAGATTCTGGTTAATAGGTCAGGACTTAAAGTCGTACTTAGATAAGTACACCGTGAAGGGTCTCACAAATTTATTGTTTCAACGAGATTTACGATGTATTATTACCCCGTGATTGCTAACCCTGGTACTCTGTATCCTACCTTTGTTAATGCAAACCCGATATGATGTATTATTACCCCGTGATTGCTAACCCTGGTACTCTGTATCGTACCTTTGTTAATGCAAACCAGGTATGATGTATCTTTACTTCTTTAATATGTTATTCGTATATTAAAGGCATTATACATATCCTGGTATAGTTAAATAAGTTTTGGTACTTTCATTGGAATGTGAATCATACTTGTATATTTAGTTTTGAATCATAAATTATACCTATTATAATATATATGTTCTATCTGGTTAACATGATTTCTCATGGATTAACACCTTTGCTCAGCCTGATACATAGGTAATGATACAAAAACGAGTGACATTTTTATACTAATATATGTATAATATATATAATTAAGAAGGAAACGACCTTCGGACAAATAACACAACCTTAACTCCACATCCAAACAAGGAAAAGGAAATAAGATAATTCATTAGTCCTAAGTCCTTCAAATCTTATTTATATATTCATACATATATAAACATGATTTTTGGCATTTATAATTTGAAATATTTTATAAAACATTTTTCAAAGAATTTAATGGAGTTTACATAACTTTAAAGATTTAACATGGCATTAAGTCATTTTGGATGTATTTGGTAATTCTTGAAAGCATACAGAAACTATTTGCGTGATTATTATCACATACAATTATTAACACAATTTAATAGTGTGTTAAACTTGTATCTGATGGGTTTTGAGCATTCTAACACTTCCTAAGTGTACATGCAACCCTAATAACCTTGGATCTATGTTTGTCTAATTTGTCATGCAAAGTTGAATTCCAAGGTTATATCCTATCTAGCATATATGGGGAACAATTTTAACATAAAGTATAGATAGAATAACTTACCTTGTTGTTGCTTGTGTTCCTTGAAACCTTGTGAGCCTAGCACCTCAAGTGGTGATGCCTCAAATGCTTCACACAACACCAAATGCTCTTGGAAGAACTTATGAGAGAATACACACTCTTCAAAATCGGCCAAGCCCCCTTATTCCTTAGTGTAACCGATTTGGGAGGAGATCATATTACTTATATAGTGTTGACACATCTAGGGTTAAACCCTAATGTGTCATGACTCTTCATTTCCATGACCCATGGGTTTGTAACTCCCATGGAGCATCCATGGAGCATCCTATGGGTGGAACCCAACTTCATGATCCTATGGGTCAAAACAAAATCATCGAGGGGCCCAGATATCAGCTTCTAATCCAAGAAGGAACAGATAAACTTCGACTCATATGTTTGTTCTACTACTCATTGAATTACACATAAGAGCACGATTTTATAACATCGAGTTACCAATGCGTTTTTCGTACAATTAATGCATAACCAACTCGTAAGTAACAAATCATATCTTTAGGTTTAAAGACTTATATGATATTACCGTCTCACGATCACTCGAGATAGAATTCCATGAAGTGATTCCAGTGAGCGTGGGTTGAGTCCAATGCTCAGAACTTATGAGCACTCATGATTGTCGTAGCCTTGTCCCAGACCTCTACAACCAAACATGACAGTCTTGATTCATACCTACTTCCGACATATGACCGACTGTGGAGGTTTGAATAATATGTTATACCAAACAAAATTATTCTGGAAGTCAAAACATGCAAAAGAAATATAGTAAACGATCGACAAGAGATAGCAACACTTTACTCATAAATAAAACACTTTTATTCATCATCAAATGTCAATTACACTTTACAAATTTCGAGATTATCTAACTACTAAATCTAATATCATCCTTCAGCCCTATGCTCCGAGCATGCTGGAGATGCTTAACCCGAGTCAGTCCCTTCGTGAGGGGATCTGCCGGATTCTCATCTGATGATACCCTCTTTGCCACGAGGAGTCCTTCTTCGATCCGATGTCTGATGAAATGGTATTTTCTGTCGATGTGTCTGGATCTCCCGTGATCCCTTGGTTCCTTGGCTAAGGCAACAGCACTTTCACTATCACAGAAAATTTCCATCGGCTCTTTAATAGCTGGTACAACTCCAAGGTCTCCAATGAAGTTCCTCAGCCATAACGCCTCCTTTGCCGCTTCGCTAGCTGCAATATACTCTGATTCACAAGTAGAATCTGCCACTGTCTCTTGCTTGGAACTCTTCCAAGAAATTGCTCCTCCATTTGGGGTAAAGACCCAGCCCGACTGAGAGCGGAAGTTATCCCTATCAGTCTGGAAGCTAGCATCACTATACCCTACAACTCTCAAGTCATCACTCCCACCGAGGGTAAGGACCCAGTCCTTAGTCCTTCGCAGGTACTTGAGAATATTCTTTACCGCAATCCAGTGTGCCTTGCCAGGGTTCCCCTGAAACCTGCTAACCATGCTCAAGGCAAAGGCTACATCAGGTCGAGTACACGTCATAGCATACATGATCGAACCTACAGCCGAAGCATAAGGTAATCGACTCATTTCTGCTATCTCAGCCTCAGTACTAGGGCTTTGTGTCTTACTCAGCTTGGTGCTACTCTGGATGGGCAACTCTCCTTTCTTGGAGTTTTGCATTCTGAATCTCTTCAGAATCTTCTCCAAGTAGGTACTTTGACTAAGTCCAATTAATCTTCTACTCCGATCTCTCAAGATCCTTATCCCCAAAATATAGGCAGCTTCACCAAGGTCCTTCATAGCGAAACACTTTCCAAGCCAGGACTTTACTTCCTGCAAGGTTGGAATGTCGTTTCCTATGAGTAGTATGTCATCCACATACAATACCAAAAAGCTAACTATACTCCCACTAGCCTTGACATATACACAAGATTCATCTTCACTCCTAGAAAAGCCAAATTCCTTGACCTTTTCATCAAAGCAAAGATTCCATCTGCGAGGTGCTTGCTTTAATCCATAAATGGATTTCTCAAGCTTACACACTCTATTAGGGTACTCGTTACTGACAAAACCCTCTGGCTGACTCATGTAAACATCTTCAGCCAACTTTCCATTAAGGAAAGCGGTTTTGACATCCATTTGCCAAATTTCATAGTCATGAAATGCGGCTATAGCTAACAGAACCCGAATAGACTTAATCTTGGCTACCAGAGAAAAGGTCTCATCATAGTCCACTCCAGGAATTTGAGAGAAGCCCTTTGCAACCAGCCTAGCCTTATAAGTGTGTACTTTACCATCCATGTCGGTCTTCTTTTTGAAGACCCATTTGCACCCTACAGTCTTTCGACCTGGTACATTCTCAACCAAGTTCCAAACTTGATTGTCATACATGGATTGTATCTCGCTATCCATAGCCTCTTTCCATTTAGCAGACTCGGGGCCTGCCATGGCTTCCTCGTAGCTGTTAGGGTCATCTTGACTTACTAGTGTCTCATCACTAATAAGTGTCTCACCTTCTGCAGTAATATGGAATCCATAGTAATGCTCAGGTGCACTCCTAACTCTCGTGGAACGCCTCAGAGGTACAGATTCGTCAATTGGCTCAACAGGAGTTTCCTCCTCAAGTTGAGGGCTAGAGTTTGAAGTTCCTTCACCACTTGACTCTTGAATTTCTTCAAGATCAACTTGCCTCCCACTGTCTCCTTGGCTTATAAACTCTCTCTCTCTAAAGACTCCTCTTCTTGCTACAAAGACCACATTGTCACTAGGTCTGTAGAAGAGGTAACCAAAGGAATGCTGTGGGTAGCCGATGAAAATACACCTCTCGCTTTGGGGTTCGAGCTTATCATGAGCCTCGCGTCTCACGAAAGCCTCGCAGCCCCAAATCTTGATGTGGTCTAGTTTAGGTACTTTACCAGTCCACATCTCGTGAGGAGTTTTGGCAACTTTCTTTGTAGGGACTAGATTGAGGATATGGGCGGCAGTCTCTAAGGCATACCCCCAGAATGAGATTGGTAGCGAAGCTCGACTCATCATGGAACGAACCATGTCCAACAAGGTTCGATTACGCCTCTCAGCCACACCATTCAATTGCGGTGTCCTGGGAGGTGTCAATTGTGAGACAATCCCACATTCCTTTAGATAGTCGAGGAACTCTGAACTAAGATACTCACCACCTCGATCGGATCGAAGCATCTTAATGTTCCTGCCCAATTGATTCTCGACTTCCTGTTTAAATTCCTTAAACTTCTCGAAAGTCTCTGACTTATGCTTGATTAAGTAGACATAACCATATCTACTATAATCATCGGTAAAAGTCAAATAATAACGATTAGCATCTCTAGTGGCATGTTTGAATGGTCCACACACATCCGTGTGTATAAGGTCCAACAAACCTTCACCCCTTTCACATGAGCCTGTGAAGGGTGACTTTGTCATTTTTCCAAGTAAGCATGATTCGCAACTATCATTTGACTTTAGGTCAAACGACTCCAAGACTCCATCCTTTTGGAGTTGGCCTATGCGTTTCTTGCTTATATGTCCAAGACGACAATGCCATAATGATGCTTTATCCAAGTTATTATTATTAGAATCAATACACAAAACATTATTTCCTAAGTTATCTACAATAGATACAGCTTCATACACACCATCACAAGGTAATGCTTTAAAATAAAGTACATTATTAAAGAAAGCATTAATCGAACCAACTTCATTATCAAACGAAAAGGTGAAACCTTGTTTGTACAATGCATGAAAGGAAATAATATTTCTTGCCATTTCTGGCGAATAACAACATTTATTCAAATCTAAATTTAACCCACTACTTAGCGATAAAGTATAAACTCCAATCTTGGTGACAGGTGTAACTTTCCTATTCCCCATGATTAAGTTTATTCTTCCTTGCTCCACATTCTCACTTCTTCCTAGTCCCTGCAAGTCACAACAAATATGAATTCCACAACCTGTATCAAGGACCCAAGATTTCGAATGGGGTGAGTTATTAGAAATGATAGTGTAAATACCTGCATGGTTGGGTTTGACTTTCCCATCCTTTACATCTTGCTGGTACTTTGGGCAGTTCCGCTTCCAATGAGCTTTTTCGTGACAATAGAAGCATTCAGCCTCTTTTGGGTCAGAAGAAGGAGTAATGAAACCTTTTTTGGTTCCACTTGAAGAAGAGCCATCAAGGGTCCGAGCCTTGGTACCCTTTGAAGATCTCTTTCTCTTCCTCCCCCGACTCTTCCCGATTGCCAAGACCGGAGTTGTTTCTGGAGTAGGAGTGATAGCGACTGACTTCCCCTTAAGACCTGTTTCTGCGGTCTTGAGAAGTCCCTGAAGTTTGCTGAGGGTGACCTCTTCCTTGTTCATGTGATATGTCATGCGGAATTGATCATAGCACGATGGTAAGGAGTGCAAAATGATATCTATTGCAAGCTCCTCAGGGAAGTTCACATTGAGCTTCAGCAACCGATCCACATACCTTTGCATTTTCTGCATGTGGCTCGTGACGGACTCTCCGTCCTTCATCATGGTCGTTATCATGGAGCAAATGACTTCGTACCTCTCTTGTCGTGCACTTTGATGGTATCTTTCCATCAAATCTTGGTGCATTTCATAAGGGTAGAAGTCTTCATAAGACTTTTGGAGTTCAGCTGTCATGGTGGCTAACATGATGCAAGCCACCTTGGTTGCATCTCTTTCATGAGTATGAAAGTCAGCGATCTCCTGGGGAGTTGCAGTGGACTCGTCAATTTCCTTAAGCTCCTTGTCAAGGACATAATCTTTGTCCTCGTAGCGGGTAATCATCCTGATGTTTCTGATCCACTTATTGAAGTTGGATCCATCAAAGGTGACTTTCCCACACAGACTCATAAGAGTAAAGGAGCCATTAGGATTCGAGCCAGAAGCATTAGTTGAAGACATCTGAAAAGAAGAACAAGTTTAGTTTAGATTTAAGAGAGTCCTTAATAAAACACCCAAATGTAATATTAAGGCTAGGATCCAATCACAATATAATATAACTTAGAAGAGGTATGCCGTAATCTAAGCTATACCATATTTGAAAGGTAGGTGAATGACGATTCACCAATTTCCACCACGCAAACCGAAATATTAAATATTTAGTTTTTTATTGGTTTTAGAAATTCCTAGATTCTTTGAGATCCAATGAACTTTTCAAAGGCATGTTTCAATCTCGGGAGTGCCCTCCAGGTTTTGTGACTGGGATGCCGAGGATCACAAAACGAGGTGTGAAGTAACCATGCAAATCACTTGGTACCCTTAAAGTTTATCACTCAATCGATGTGCCGGTAAACCACACACGCTCCACCGATACTATAATAAACCTTAAGTCACCCTTTACCTACCTTGTTAAGTGCAAGTTAGTGTGCCGGTTAACCACACACGCTCCACCAACGACTCAGACAAAGTGTAAAGTGTAATTTCATGGATTAGCACCTTATTCACATTTTTCCTAAAGTAACTAAGATTGGGAATTTAATAAACATTTAGTTACTTTATATATTCATCATACTTTGAATGAGAATTTATAAGTCCTTGTCTTACCCGTTCGGCTAACGACCCTCCACCAGTCAAGCAAGCGGTGGGTGAGAATATACACCCATTAAGTCACCATTTTATAGGCAACAACCTTATACCCACCTTATAGACCGGCTTCGTGAATGAGGCGTACTAGCGGTAAGACGACTTGTTCTTATACATATATATATATATATATATATATATATATATATATATATATATATATATAATTATTAAATCATCATAATATAAGTATAAGGGTTGAATTTTAACTTTTTAAAATTCTAGGGGTTGGAACTAAAGTTTTAACTTAACTTTACTTGTTCCAAAACTTGAGGGCAAGTTTTGTAACTTTCAAAACTTTTCATTTCTTGTAACTTATGAGTTTAATAGAGTCATAAAATGAAGACTCTTCATTTTTATAACTCTTGTGTTTTCTTAATGGTTTTAACTCAAGTGTGACTCTTGGTTTTCCATAACTTAAGGATAAGTTATGGACTCCATTAAAACACATTATGATCAAGAATTAAACTACCAAATAGGTTACAAATAATTCCTATGATCATCTAAAACATCATAAGAACAAGAACATGAATATGAACATAATCAAAAATTACATAAAACTTTGTAATTTTGATAACTAGTTGTTGTAAATGAATTAGCAAAACATTACACCACCAAAAACAAGTTTATATTTACTAAAACAGTTTAGGGTAATGTTTCTAATTCATTTTCCAGCAACTGAATCGAAATTCTGCACTCATTCGACCCTACTCGCCGAGTGCATGAACATGACTCGCCGAGTTGGTTGAAGATACTCATGGACTCGACGAGTTCCCCCTATGGACTCGACGAGTCCGATCGCAGACAGCAAATTTTCGATCCTGTTTTCAACTTTTAAGCACAAATAAGAACAAACAAGCCTAGGCTCTGATACCACTGATGGGCTTTGAGCATTCTAACACTTCCTAAGTGTACATGCAACCCTAATAACCTTGGATCTATGTTTGTCTAATTTGTCATGCAAAGTTGAATTCCAAGGTTATATCCTATCTAGCATATATGGGGAACAATTTTAACATAAAGTATAGATAGAATAACTTACCTTGTTGTTGCTTGTGTTCCTTGAAACCTTGTGAGCCTAGCACCTCAAGTGGTGATGCCTCAAATGCTTCACACAACACCAAATGCTCTTGGAAGAACTTATGAGAGAATACACACTCTTCAAAATCGGCCAAGCCCCCTTATTCCTTAGTGTAACCGATTTGGGAGGAGATCATATTACTTATATAGTGTTGACACATCTAGGGTTAAACCCTAATGTGTCATGACTCTTCATTTCCATGACCCATGGGTTTGTAACTCCCATGGAGCATCCATGGAGCATCCTATGGGTGGAACCCAACTTGATGATCCATGGAGCCTTTTAGCCCACTATACAAGATATGGATGATTTACTTAATCAACCCATATATTTAATTAGTTATCTTTTGATCGCTTAATTAATTCTAATTTAATTCTTGATCAAACTAATCAAATAATATTATTAATATATTAGAACTTATAATATATTAATAATCTCCAAACGTTATTTCTCTCATTTAGTTTATCCAATTGCATGGTGCCATGCAACCCAAATGGACCATGCCGGGTCGGGTCAAGTACATACCAGAAATAGTTATGGACTTAGACACCTTATCCAACAGTATCCCCCCCTAAAAAGCATTTAAAAACCATTAAAAAGGTAAATTATAGGGGTATGAACTCACCTTGATAAGTGGTAATTCGGGCAGCGCTTCGTTTCCCGGAAAATAGTTTGTTTGATGAAAAACCGACTTAAATTGGGCAGAGTTTCGACAGGAGAGAGGATGAATTCTCGAGAATTACGGAGCTCTGAGCCTTGCTTCGGGCTTTGGATGTGATACTGGGGCCTTCGGGGGTCGTGAGAAAGTCAAGGGGGTGAAAAGGTGAAAAATGGTGAAAATTGGGGTGAAAAACCTCTCAAATGCGAGAAGGCTCGCACCCTTTATATAGGGGTGCGAAGGTTCGGTCTGAAGAAGACAGGTGGCGAGGGCGAGGAGTCAGCAGTACACGCGTCGGACATGCGAGGTGAACACGGGGCGAGTCTTCGGACGTGGAGGATTCTGAGTGGTCCGGACTTCGATCCAATAGGAGAAG
Source organism: Lactuca sativa (assembly GCF_002870075.4). Taxonomy (NCBI): domain Eukaryota; kingdom Viridiplantae; phylum Streptophyta; class Magnoliopsida; order Asterales; family Asteraceae; genus Lactuca; species Lactuca sativa. Next base: position 304,013,077 of record NC_056630.2, on the reverse strand, counting down.
GCCACGCATGCGAAGGGGGTGTCCGAGGGGTGTCTGGTGTGAAGGTGTAGGCTTCTTACTGGACCGCAGCTGCGGTCCAATCCGATGATGACACGGCAATTTGCGGTCCTATCAGAAGATGACACGTGGCAGCCTCGCATGCGAGGGTGACGTGGCAGAAGGGTGACTATGCGATTTTCTTGGTTTTTGAGCCAAAAACTTCTAAAATTCATAACTGTTGCATACAAACTCCGTTTTTGACGTTCTTTATAAGCACGCGTAGGTAAAATTATACTCTATGACTTTCGTTTAGACTTCGTCGGCTAATTTTGATTTATTTTTAATATTATTATTTTTAACAGAGCGGGAAAGGAAAATCCGTTAAAAATTCATAACTTCTTCATCCGACGTCTGTTTTCGTCTGTCTTTTTACCGTTGTGCTTCTTTTAACGAGACCTTCAATTATTGTTTAAGTTGCGTCGGCTAAATATCGATCGATTTATATTTCGAATTTTTAGTTGTCTACTGCTAAACCGAAACTTCGAAAAATCATAACTTCCTCAGACGAAGTCAGATTTTGACGTTCTTTTTATGAACGTTCTCGGTTTAACATATTCTACAACTTTTAATTAGATTGTTAAGGCTAAAAACTCTTTTATCGAAAATTCGCTTTTTACACTGAATAGTGTTTTGCTGGTTTTATCGCGGATTTTCGATTGGTCATAACTTCTTCATTATAACTCGGATTTCAGTGTTCTTTATATTTTTGGAAACCTTGTTACAATCTCTACCACTTGGTTCATCCTAATTACGATTATTGATCAATTTATTTTTGACCAAAATTTGACTGGTGTCACAGTAAAGTTGGAAACTTTATCCTTCTATTTTGGTCAATCCCTAACATTTGGAGGTCTTGGATTCAATGAAGGCAACTTAATGCATTAAGTAGTTGGGTCTCAGGAGAACTCGGCGAGTTGTTTTGGTTTTCCCCGTTTCTGAGTTGATGTAGAACTCGGCGAGTTGATTAGACAACTCGGCGAGTTGGGTTAACATGGATTATGGATCTTGTCCTTTTGGATTATGTCTTTGACCATGTTTGTCCGAAGGGGTGCTTGAGGTCATCTGAATTGTATCTAAGGAAAATTTGGGATTAGGATGCCTGTATGGGATTGGGCCCAATTTGGAAAATTGGGCTACTAATGGGCCTTTATGGATCCTTTGGTTTTGGGCTTGAGAGTTTGAATTATTAATAGTACATTAGAACACAATGTGTTGGACTAACGAGAATGGTTGGGCCTTAAGGCAAGGCCATGTAAGGGGTTTGGGCCCAATTTGGAAAATTGGGCTAATGGTTGATTTATGGGCGTTTGGGCTTTTTTCAGAGTGTTCTTGGATCATAAATTTGAACAAGGTTAGGTAGGGTAAATGGTCCTTTTACCCCAGGAATGGAGTTGTGGTTTGGATTGGAACTCAATTGTTAATTAGGTGTCATTTTGTGATTAATATTTCAAGGATCAGTCAGCCTGCATCTAGGAGTTTTCTATAAGATTCAGTAGTGCGAGGTGAGTCTACTCACCACATCTATAGGTCGAAGGCACCAATGCCGGTCCATCATGTGTTGTGTGGTATTCTAGTTTTCTCTTTGATACTTTCATGGAAGATCACAGGTGGAGCCCATGGCAACTGGATGTCAGACCATGAGGGGAAAACCCATGGCATTCGAGGTAAAGACCATGGGGGAGCCGATGGCATAATAGATAAAGACCATAGGGGTAGCCCATGGCACCTATATGTATGTGTGTGATAATATGTGATTGTATGTGGTATGGTATTTTGGGGTACTCACTAAGTTTAATTTTCAGGTACTCCGATTTTCAAATGGAAGAGCTCGGGATGATTGTAGAGAACACACCACATGTTTATGCATATTGTGAGTTACTCTGGTTTTATGAAAAGAATCTGTAATAATGATTTATTTATTTGAAAACAAATTTTTTTGTGTCGTGATTTTCGGTCATTACAGTTGGTTAAATTGCATAGAAAACAATGTGACTAAAAGAGATTCATTAGTGACATCTTTGTTGAAATTCAACCATTGATGGTCCTTTTGAAGGGTATTGTGACAATAAGGGTGAACTTACCCTGAGTATGGATCCCTAGTCACACAAGCTCACATGGTACATACTTAGTAAGTGTTGGATTATTTGTCTAAGCCCATCACTATAATTAGGATGTACTCGACCTGATAGTAGCATGGTCCTTTTGTGTTGTCTATACCCTGGTGGCTAGACAAGATGATTGTTAAGGAGAGAGGCTGACTTATTGTTAAGAATAATAAAGTGGGACATAAATAAGATTTATTTATTTATTATAAGAATAATATATTAACTTGGAATCATATTATTAATTAGTATTTAATCAGAAATTAATTCGGAATTAATTTTGGAATTAAAGGAACTGATTAAAAGTACAAGGGCTGTTTTGTAATTATTTGATAGTTGAGGCTTTGGGCCATTGGATCATCTATCATAGGGATAGGCCGAAAATCCTAGAAGGATCAAGGGGATTTCGTCTAAGGCCTAAGGAAAGGAGGTCCATGGACATGCTTAGGCCATAAGCTAAGGAATTAGGGTTTCCACCCTGAAACCCTAACTAACCTCAAGTATAAATAACCCCATTAGCCTCTAGATTTCTACCACCCTTGGAGAAACCCTAGAAGAGCTGATTTTTGGAGCAATCTGCCCTCTCTCCTCTTTCTCATATTCATCCTCTCACTTAAGTGTGTTTGTGAGCCATTAGAGGTACTACATTTGTGGTACTTGTTATATAGCAACAAAGGTATGCATTCTAATCTTTGTTTTTCATTTTTCGAAAATAGTAGATGAATGCTAGGTTTTGTTTTGTGTTAATTTGTTGTCTGTCTAATAGAGAAAACATAGATTCAAAACTAGGGTTGCATGCACACGTAGCATTGTTTGTATAAAACCCACCAGTGAGTACCATAACATTTAATAGATTTTTGAATGTGAAGACATCAAATTCAATAAGTTATATCGAAAGATAATTTTGTCGCTCCATTCCATAAGCCAATGTCACCGATAAGTCTGACAGTCAGACAAAGTCAAGAGGCATTAGATTTGTAATTGAAGTGGCTTAAACACTCTTAGTTTAGTTTGTTTTAAACTTGAGAACTTAAACAGCATAAGTGTTAATTCGATTTGAAAATTATTAAGCGGAGCTCTTAATATATGATGGACATCAGTCATTTCAACTAACTTATCACTATGTTCTCCGTTTGCATGTTTGGAACCCACTTCCAAAGTATTAACTTACTCAAATGTCCACAGTCGGTCATGCTCTTGGAAGTAAGTAGTGATTTAAGACTTTCATGAATATTAGTGGATTGTCCATAGTGAATGGATGTAGCAAAGAGGTTGCGCTAACACTCATGAGTACTTAATAGAGATTTAAGTACTGGACCGACCCACCCCTAGAGATTACTTCATGGATACAGTCACGAGTAATTCTAACACGATAATATCTTCTATTCTTCTAACCTAGATACATGCGGGGTTTTGCTCTATCATTTTGTTATGCATTGGTCTACTCCAACACTATCCATAACCGATAGTTATAAAGTGTACGTCTATGTGTTACATGATGAAGTAGACATAAACTGTGTAGTCGAAGTTTATTTTTTCCTTCTGCCTTAACAGGAGAAGCGATATCTATGGGCCCATCGATGATTTGGTGGTGACATCTAAAGTGCTTGGTCGAGCCATGACTGGAATTGATGTGTCCAATTTAGTTGTCGGATGCAATATTCACAAATCATATCAGCAAACATAATCTTGAATTCTGAGATTGACCATTATCTATGTCTCGAGTTCATACAGATATCATAGAACCAAGAAATAGTTGATCACTTATCTAAGGGTTGAATCTTGATTAGATTAAAAGTTCGGTAGTTGAATTGGAGGGCTAACTCTCAGTTGATTATTGGAGAAGTATTGATCCTTGTATAGTTGATGACTTGTCCTAGTCGGAGATTGTTGGAAAGACTATTCAAGGTAATTAACTATTAGTAATATTTCTAATAATAACATGTGTCACACCCCGAAAACCGAAGGCGGAAACATTTCCGGGGTTGACTCCACGTTGAGTATCAAATCCAATGCACATAGTAAGTAAAGTAGAACAACCATTACATTACATAATAAGGTTTTACAGTTGTTTCAAAAGTAAAGTTTGTACAGTTGTGATACATAGTATATATATAGACAAAATGAAACGGATCTTCATGTACTCCATCTTCTGATCAAAAGAAATCTCCGGGTACCTGTTCTAACGTTGACCTGAGAACACAAGCGGTTTGAAAATCAGCATAAAGCTGGTGAGTTCATAAGTAGTTTTGTTTTGTAAAAATGTTTATGTTTCCTTTCTGTTTCTAAATATGTATCAGTGTATTCCCAGGAAAGTCCCATACTTTCCTGAATAGTTAGTTATTGTAAAAGATGTAATGATATACAAATGGTTACACTTTTCTGGTTATGTGAATGTTACACAGGAATGCCCCATGCTTTCCTGTATGTTGGTTTTCAATGTAAAAGATGTTTTCTGTCAAACCTGGTCATGTACAATGTTTTCCCCAGGAAGGTCCCATACCTTCCTGAATGTTGGTTATCATATGTAAAAGATGTAAAAGATGTAAAAGATGTAATCTGAATCCTAGTTATCTGTAAAATGTAGTATGTGATTCATTATTACTATTAGTAGATCTCTGTTATCCTAATTGCGAGTTCCATAACCATACTAAAGACTGAACCTGTGGCAATAAGTAGTCCACAATCCTTATGACTTTCGTCACTCTTGAACCAATTCGGTTCGGCTGTAGCTAGCAGCCAGGTGTGGGGTAGTCAGCCCCGTATAGATCTATACACTCAAGTCACGCTCTCTAAATCCCAGAGATTCTGGTTACGGGTGTTGTCCTCCACTCGCGTATCTCTGTGGAGTGTTCGCCGAGGACGTGTCTCCAATCATACGGAATAACAATTTACTAGTAATAATAGGATAATCCTCCATTCGTGTATCTCTGTGGAATGTTACCGAGGACAAGACAGTGTACGAATTATATTGTTCATGTGTTATAATATCATGCTTTTAACTGATAAAATGTGGAAACCATTTGTGAAATATATATAAAACATAACCGTTTATAAAATCCATTTCACAAATAAATGTTTAAGTGAATTGTATGATCTACTGGTTATCAGTTACGTATATCAGTATTAAAAGCTTAAGAAATGTGAAACACACACACGATAAATAAGTTTTGAGTACAAGAAAATCCTTGTACTTTGCTTGTGTTCCCCCCTAAAAACAGTGAAAAACATTGAAAAAGGTAGGGGTATGAACTCACCGGACTCGAAAACGTGTCGGTTTTGAATGCTAGACGTTGGTTCGGGGTTTGATTACTCGCGATGACCCTATGTAAAATGAAATAATGTCCATATATATACAATTAGGGATACATTCACTAATCATATGGAACATTACACTCCATTGAGGTTAAACACCTTAAAATGAGCGTTTGGAGTGACCCGGGTGGCGTTTAAGGACGTGGAAAGGCACTAGGGACATGGGACTTGGGTTTAATCTCCATAAGTAAACATTTAAATTAGTTTACCACCATAAAACACACTCACACATGAGTTTACGGCCGTAAACTCATGTTGGTGTGGTTTTGATGATTTAAGTGACTTAAATGGCTTACATGGACATGGGAAATGCTAGAATGATTTATCTAAAATGTCTTGGAACACTTGGAATGAATTTACAACATTTAAACATGAGTTTACGGCCATACTCTTAGAGTTTACGGCCGTAAACTCACCCATGGCCAAGAATGGTTAGATTAAGCTACAAGGGACAATCACATGTGATTTTAGGATTTATTTCAAGACCTAGTATGAGTTTTATGGGACATTTGAGGGGTGTTATGGAGTTTACGGCCCATGAGACCCTCTTCATGGCCGTAAACTCTAATATAGGGTGATATAATGTGTTTCAAGGTCTATAACTTGCATAGAAGGGCTTCTAAAATTCATCTAAAGGCTTTAGGGGTGTTTAGTTTGCATTCTAACACCAAAAATTTTGGAGTTTACGGCCCAAGAACAAGCCTTGGCCGTAAACTCTTAGAAAACCCACAAATGTTGTGTTTTTGTCCCTTAAACTATTTTTGGTTGGTCCCTTGATTTATTCCAAGGCTTTTGGTGGTGTTGGATGGCTTTCTAACACCTTAGAATTGAATTTATGCCTTGATTTAGGGAGTTTACGGCCCAAGCACTCCCCTTGGCCATAAACTCACATAAGTCCCTCTAAAGTTATGTTTCAAGTGTCCAAATGTTATATCCAAGGTCCTATAATTCATACCTAAGCCATAGAAATGATTTGGAAGGGTTTAAAGGCATGAAAATCCTAGATTATTGAGTTTACGGCCCAAGAATGCTCCTTGGCCATAAACTCCTTCAAACTTCACAAAATTCATGTTTTAATTGTTTAGAGTCCATATCTTAAAGTCCCTTAGCCATATCTAAAGTCCAACTGAGTTTTGGAAGGAGTTTAAGAGCTTAAAACCCCATAAAATGGAGTTTACGGCCCAAGCTTGCTCCTTGGCCATAAACTCTTGTTCTTGACCCCAAAACTCAATTAATTCATCAATTTGAAGGCTAAAGATGATGAATAACATGCTAGAGAGGTTACCTTAAAGATTTGAAGCCTTAAACTTCTGATTTGGACCTTAATTCTAGCTTGGAGGAGAGAGGTTGTAAGAGTTTAGTGTGAATTTGGCCAAAGGCTTCAAATGGAGTCTAAATCATGTTTATATAGTGTTCGGGAATTGGACACGATAGAATTCTACCCGATACCGACGTTAATTGAGGTTTTTGGTCGTACCCGATTGAGTTACCGTAACCCGATATGGTAGTTTCTAGAAATATTCCGATCACTAAAGTTGGGTGTTAAAATGATTTCTAAATGTATTAAGACACCCATTAAGTCATTTTAGGTCAATATAAACTATTGACTTAATGAAATGGGGAAATTGGAAACGAAATTGAAAATGACGTCGGGTTGATCAGATTTAAATTACAAGTTGTGGTACAAAAAGTGACATGAAATTTCGGGTTGTTACAACATGGTCCTTTTAGGTTGCCATCAATCAAAACCCAAATTGAGTAGAATAAATAAAGAAGAAATTGTTTTATTAATTATAATGGTTAATAATTAATTAGAAACTAATTTGAAATATATTTTGGGAATTAATTAATAGGTTAATTAATTAAAGGGTTGAATATTCATTAATCGATAGTTGGTTAATCATGAATGTTCCAAAAACCTTATGAAATTAGAGTTGGATGAAAATCACTCCATCCCACATGTGAAAAGGAGTGAAATTCTTTCTAGGTATTCCATCCCACATGGGAAGGAGTACAAAACCTAGGTAGGAATCCAATGCTATATATAGGGCCTTAGGGATTTCATTCTTCCTTGCACCTTGGCTTGAAGTTTTGCCAACCCTTCTTCCTCCTTCCATAGAGATGATTTCTAAACCTCTTACAGTTTGTGAAATTGACCCTTCTCCTAGTTATTTTATTCTACTCTTTGGTGTCATTGGGTGTGATACCATTAGAGGGATTTTGGTTTGGTTCCTCTCATCCAAGCAACTTCGTGGAGAACGAAATCTCAAGCATGGAGATCAAAGGCTACATAAGACGTATGTTCTTCTTCTTTGTATTTTTTTACTAGGGTCGAAGTAACTAGCATGAAACTATAGATCCATAGGTTTCATGTACACTTAGGTATATTGTAGTTTCAATTTTTTCGCTGCCTAGTTTAGGGTGTATTTGATGCGTAGAAAATTGAAGAATCCATTGGGTGGGTTGTCAGATGCGTGCCACATACCTTGTTGGCATTCACGTCTTCGTGCTAATTTTTATAAATCTATAAATAAATCAAATCTTCATCATAAAGCTCCGTTTTCGACATATTTTATATCCTCACGTAGCTATCGACGATATCTACAACTTTCATTCATAATTCATCGGTTAATTTTGAATTTATTTTTGAAGTTATATATTTAACGGACATAGACTGTTAAGGTTCGTTAAAAATTCATAACTCTCTTGTCCGATGTTCGTTCTTTATTGTCTTTATATCGACAAATATGTATTAATGAGAGATTCAACTTTCATTTAGATCGTTTTTCCTAAAAATCGATCAATTCCAATTTCGGTTTAAGTGCTAACACATTCGCGTTGAAAGCTTTGAAAAATCATAACTTCCTTACATGAAGTCATATTTGGATGTTATTTATATCTGCACTCTCGGTTTTACGATTACTACAAATTTTTTCTTGATTTCTCAGGCTAATAAGCAACCTATCTAAAACTCGCTATTTACGATACGCAGAGCCATGTCGGTTGTAACAACGTAAATTTTCAGTACAATTTTTCATTTCAAAACATAATAAATTTCATAAAACAATTTCAAAACTCATTGTATCAAATGTTATCTCAGAAAACATGTCCTAGAATATCAAACACATAAATCTCTATCAGTGTGTACGGATTATGCCGGCGCCTTCCCGCGATCCTCATTGGTACCTGAAACACATATCACACAACACGGTAAACATAAAAGCTTAGCGAGTTCCCCAAAATACCACATACGCACATACGCCACTCAAGGCCATAACTCTACAAGACCTTCCGATCAATGTGTCTTAGGGGACTTCTATCCCATAATCCTCGTAGACATTCCGGTCCCACTTCTCTGACCTTCCGGTCCGCATCATCTTGACCTTCCGGCCCGTACACTGTTGACCTTCCGGTCCATATCATAATACTCATAACATAACACACTACATACAAGAAGAAGCATAACAAGAAGTCAGGTTTTTGAGTTCTTTATTGATGGGTTTTGAGCATTCTAACACTTCCTAAGTATACATGCAACCCTAATAACCATGTATCTATGTTTGTCTAATAATCATGCAAAGTTGTTTTTCCAAGGTTATGAACCTATCTAGCATACATGGGGTACAATTTTCTTTGTATAAAAGATAGAACTACATACCTTGTTGTTGAAAGTGTTCCTTGAAACCTTGTGAGCCTAGCACCTCAAGTGTGATGACTCATATGCTTCACACAACACCAAATGCAAAGTATACACTTGAGAGAATACTCTAACACACTCAAAATCAGCCAATCCCTCTTGCTTCTCTAGTGTATCACTAGTGTAGCCGATTTTGGGGAGAGAGATGGTCCTTATATAGTGTGTTGCATTAGGTAAAACCCTAATGTAACATGACTCTTTATTTCTCAGTCCATGGGTTAACTCCATGGAGCATCCATGGAGCATCCTATGGGTGGAACCCAACTTGATAATCCATGGAGCCTTTTAGCCCACTATATAAGATATGGAAGATTTACATAATCTACCCATATATTTAATTAGTTATTCTTTTGATCACTTAATTAATTCTAAATTAATTCTAGATCAAAACTAATTAAATAATATTATTAATATATTAGAACTTATAATATATTAATAAACCATATGTGTTATTTCTCTCATTTAGTTTATCCAATTGCATGGCGCCATGGAACCCAAATGGACCATGCCGGGACGGGTCAAGTATTTACCAGAAATATTTATGGACTTAGACACCTTATCCAACAGTCTCCCACTTGGATAAGTCTAATAACTATAACTACAATACTTCAGGAACCGATCGGCAATCATAGCTCTTTCAAGGTCTCTCGAAACTGAGAAGATGTTACGCCATTTAAAATAAGTGATCATATAATCCTCTATTCTAGATATCAGCCGGGCAAATACATGGAACACTGTCTTACTTATTGTCCAGCAGTTTGTTTCCCGATTTCCGATTTTTTTGACAAAGAACTTAATTGAACACATCAACTTAGTACTGACCGGGCCGGTACATAGGTCAAAACAAAAATCGTCGAGGGGTCCAGATATCAGCTTCTAATCCAAGAAGGAACAGATAAACTTTGACTCATATGCTTGTTCTACCACTCATTGAATTACACCCAAAAGCACATTTTATAACATCGAGTTACCAATATGGTTTCGTACAATCAATGCATAACCAACTCGTAAGTAACAAATCATATCTCTAGGTTTGAAGACTTATATGATATTACCGTCTCACGATCACTCGAGATAAAATTCCATGAAGTGATTCCAGTGAGCGTGGGTTGATTCCAATAATCATAACTTATGAGCACTCATGATTGTTGTAGCCATGTCCAACACCTTAGACCTCTGCAACCAATCATGACAGTCTTGATTCATACCTACTTCCGACATATGACCGACTGTGGAGGTTCGAATAATATGATATACCAAACATAATTATTCTGGAAGTCAAAACATGCAAAAGAAATATAGTAAACGATTGACAAAAGATAGTAACACTTTACTCATAAATAAACACAACTTTTATTCATCATCAAATGTCAATTACACTTTACAAATTTCACAATTTATCTGACTACTAAAACTTATATCATCCTTCAGCCCTATGCTCCGAGCATGCTGGAGATGCTTAACCCTACTCAGTCCCTTCGTGAGGGGATCTGCTGGGTTCTCATCCGATGATACCCTCTTTGCCAAGAGGATTCCTTCTTCTATGAGATGTCTGATGAAATGATATTTTCTGTTGATGTGTCTGGATCTTCCGTGATCCCTTGGTTCCTTGGCTAAGGCAACAACACTTTCACTATCACCGAAAATTTCCATGGGCTCCTTTATAGCTGGTACAACTCCAAGGTCTCCAATGAAGTTCTTTAGCCATATAGCCTCCTTTGATGCCTCGCTTGCTGCTATATACTCTGATTCACAAGTAGAATCAACCACTGTCTCCTGCTTGGAAATCTTCCAAGTGATCGCTCCTCCGTTTAGGGTAAAGACCCAGCCCGACTGAGAGCGGAAGTTATCCCTATCAGTTTGGAAGCTAGCATCACTATACCCTACAACTCTCAAGTCATCACTCCCACCGAGGGTAAGGACCTAGTCCTTAGTCCTCCGTAGGTACTTGAGGATATTCTTTACCGCAGTCCAGTGTGCCTTGCCAGGATTCCCCTGATACCTGCTAACCATGCTTAAGGAAAAGGGTACATCAGGTCGAGTACACGTCATATCATACATAATCGAGCCTACTATTGAAGCATAAGGTACTTGACTCATTTCTGCTATCTCAGCCTCAGAACATGGGCTTTGTGTCTTGCTCAGTCTGGCGTTACTCTGGATGGGTAACTCTCATTTCTTGGAATTCTGCATGCTGAATCTCTTCAACACCTTGTCCAAGTATGTACTTTGACTAAGTCCACTTAGTCTTTTACTCCGGTTTCTCAAAATCCTTATCCCTAGAATATAGGCAGCTTCTCCTAGATCCTTCATAGAGAGACACTTCCCAAGCAAGGACTTAACTTCCTGCAGAGTTGGGATGTCATTTCCTATGAGTAGTATGTCATCCACATACAATACCAAAAAGCTAACTATACTCCCACTAGCCTTGACATACATACAAGATTCATCTACACTCCTAGAAAAGCCAAATTCCTTGACCTTTTCATCAAAGCAAAGATTCCATCTGCGAGGTGCTTGCTTTAATCCATAAATGGATTTCTCAAGCTTACACACTCTATTAGGGTACTCGTTGTTGACAAAACCTTCAGGCTGACTCATGTAAACATCTTTAGTCAACTTTCCATTAAGGAAAGCGGTTTTGACATCCATTTGCCAAATTTCATAGTCATGAAATGCAGCTATGGCTAACATAACCCTAATAGACTTAATCTTGGCTACTGGAGAAAAGGACTCATCATAATCCACTCCAGGAATTTGAGAGAAGCCCTTTGCAACCAGTCGAGCCTTATAAGTGTGTACATTACCATCCATGTCGGTCTTCTTCTTGAAGATCCATTTGCACCCTACAGTCTTACGACTGGTACATTCTCAACCAAGTTCCAAACTTGATTGTCATACATGGATTGTATCTCGCTATCCATAGCCTATTTCTATTTAGCAGACTCAGGGCCTGCCATGGCTTCCGCGTAAATGTTAGGTTCATCCAGACCTATCAGCGTCCCATCACTGAAAAGTGTATCACCTTCTACAGTAATATGGAAACCATAGTAATGCTCAGGTGCATTCCTAACTCTCGTGGAACGCCTCAGAGGTACAGACTCGTCAATTGGCTCAACAGGAGTTTCCTCCTCAATTTAAGGGCTAGGGTTTGAAGTTCCTTCACCGCTTGACTCTTGAATTTCTTCAAGGTCAATTTGCCTCCCACTGTCTCCTTGGCTTATAAATTCTCTCTCTCTCTCTCTCTCTCTCTCTCTCTCTCTCTCTCGAAAGACTCCTCTTCTTGCTACAAAGACCACATTATCACTAGGTCTGTAGAAGAGCTAACCAAAGGATCTCTGTGGGTAGCCGATGAAAATACACCTCTCACTTCGGGGTTCTAGCTTATCATGAGACTCGCGCCTCACAAAAGGCTCGCAACCACAAATCTTGATGTGGTCTAGTTTGGGTACTTTACCAGTCCACATCTCGTGAGGAGTTTTGGTAACTTTCTTTGTAGGGACTAGATTAAGAATATGGGTGGCAGTCTCTAAGGCATACCCCCAGAATGAGATTGGTACCATAGCTCAACTCATCAAGGAACGAACCATATCCGACAAGGTTCGATTACGCCTCTCAGCCACACCATTCAACTATGGTGTCCTGGGTGGTGTCAATTGTTAGACGATCCCACATTCCCCAAGATAGTCGAGGAAGTCTGAACTAAGATAGTCACCACCTCGATCGGATCGAAGAATCTTAATGTTCCTACCCAATTGATTTCGACTTCCTGTTTAAATTCCTTAAACCTTTCGAAAGTCTCTGACTTATGCTTGATTAAGTAGACATATCCATATCTACTATAATCATCAGTAAAAGTCAAATAATAACGATTAGCTTCCCTTGTGGCATGCTTGAATGATCCACACACATCCGTGTCTACAAGGTGCAACAAACCTTCACCCCTCTCACAAGAACTTGTGAAGGGTGACTTTTTCATTTTTCCAAGTAAGCATGATTCGCAACTATCATCCGACTTTAGGTCAAATGACTCCAAGACTCCATCCTTTTGGAGTTGGCCTATGCGTTTCTTGCTTATATGTCCAAGACAACAATGCCATAGTGATGCTTTATCAATGTTATTATTATTAACAAAATCAATACACAACACATTATTTCCTAAGTTATCAACCATAGATACAGTTTCATACACGCCATCACAAGGTATTGCTTTAAAATAAAGAACATTATTAAAGAAAGCATTAATCGAACCAACTTCATTATCAAATGAAAAGGTGAAACCTTATTTATACAATGCATGAAAGGAAATAATTTTTCTTGCCATTTCTGGCGAATAACAACATTTATTCAAATCTAAACTAAACCCACTACTTAGCGATAAAGTATAAACTCCAATCTTGGTGACAGGTGAAGCTTTCCTGTTTCCCATGATCAAGTTTATCCTTCCTTGCTCCATATTCTCACTTCTTCTTAGTCCTTACAAGTCACAACAAATATGAATACCACAACCGGTATCAAGGACCAAAGAGTTAGAATTGGGTGAGTTATTAGAAATGATAGTGTAAATACCTGCACGGTTGGGTTTCACTTTCCCATCCTTCACATCTTCCTGGTACTTTGGGCAGTTCCGCTTCCAATGTGCCTTTTCATGGAAATAGAAGCATTTAGCCTCTTTTGGGTTAGAAGAAGGAGTAATGAAACCTTTCTTGGTTCCACTTGAAGAAGAGCCATCAAGGGTCCTAACCTTGGTACCCTTCGATGAACTGTTTCTCTTCTTCCCTCGTCCTTTCCCGATTGCCAAGACAGGGGCGGATTTGGTAGGAGTAGGAGTAGTTACAACCGCCTTACCGTTAAGACCACTTTCCGTAGTCTTTAAGAGTCCTTAAAGTTTGCTGAGAGTGACCTCTTCCTTGTTCATGTGGTATGTCATGCGGAATTGATCATAACATGAAGGTAAGGAGTGCAAAATGATATCTATTGCAAGCTCCTCAGGGAAGTTCACATTTAGCTTCAGCAAACGGTCCACAAATCATTTCATTTTCTGCATGTGGCCCGTGATGGGTTCACCATCCTTCATGTGATTTGTTATCATGGAGGAGATGATTTCATACCTCTGTTGATGAGCACTTTGATGGTATCTTTCCAACAAGTCTTGGTGCATCTCATAGGGGTAGAAATCTTCATAGGATTTTTGGAGATCCGTGGTCATAGTGGCCATCATGATGCATGCCACTTTGGTGGCATCCCTTTCATGTGCCCTAAACTTAGCGATCTCTTGAGGAGTAGCAACTGTCTCATCAATCTCCTTAAGCTCCTTATCGAGGATATATTCCTTGTCCTCGTAGCGAGTAATCATCCTGATGTTTCTGATCCATTCATTAAAGTTGGAGCCACTAGGATTAAAGCCAGAAGCAACGTTGTTTGTAGACATCTGATAAAAAAAGAAAGAAGGATTAGTTTAGATATAGAGATATTTCTTAATAAAACACCCAAATGTAGTATTAAGGCTAGGACCCAATCACAATATATTATACTTAGAAGAGGTACGCCGTAATCTAAGTAATAACATATTTGAAACGTAGGTAAATGACGATTCACCAATTCCTACCAAAGTCGAAATATTAATAAATATTTAATTTGGTTCTTAGAAACTCCTAGATTCTTTTGAGATTCAATGAACTTTTTCAAAGGCATGTTTCAATCTCGAGTGTGCCCTCCAAGTTTTGTGACTGGGACGCCGAGGATCACAAAACGAGGTGTGAAGTAACCATGCAAATTATTTGGTACCCTTAATAAATTACCCCTCAATCGATGTGCCGGTTAACCACACACGCTCCATCGATGCTATGATAAATATTAAGTCACCATTTACCTACCTTGTTAAGTCCAAGTTAGTGTGCCGGTTAACCACACACGCTCCACTAACGACTTAGACAAAGTGTAAAGTGTAATTTCATGGATTAGCACCTTATTCACATTTTTCCTAAAGTAACTAAGATTGGGAATTTAATAAAACATTTAGTTACTTTATAATATTCATCATACTCTTAATGAGAATTTATAAGTCCTTGTCTTACCCGTTTGGCTAACGACCCTCCACCAGTCAAGCAAGCGGTGGGTGAGAGTGGATACCCATTAAGTTGCCATTTTATAGGCAACAACCTTATACCCACCTTATAGACCGACTTCGTGAATGAGACGTACTAGCGGTAAGACGACTTTGTTCTTATACATACATACATATATATATATATATATATATATATATATATATATGTATGTATGTATATATATATATATATATATATATATATATATATATAATTATTAAATCATAATACTATAAGTATAAGGGTTGAATTTTAACTTTTAAAATTCTAAGGGTTGGAACTAAAGTTGTTAATATGACTTTACTTGTTCCAAAACTTGAGGGCAAGTTTTGTAAACTTTCAAAAATTTTCATTTCTTGTAACTTATGAGTTAAATAGAGTAATAAAATGAACACTCTTAATTTTTCTAACTCTTTTGTTCTTTTAATGGTTTTAATTCAAGTGTGACTCTTGGCTTTCCATAACTTGAGGACACGTTATGGACTCCATTAAAACACATTATGATCAAGAATTAATCTACCACATAGGTTACAAATAATTCCTATGATCATCTAAACATCATAAGATCAAGAAAATGAATATGAACACTTTCATGAATAAAAAATTACGCTTAAAACTTTGTAATTTTGATAACTAGGTGTTGTAAATGGATTAGCAAAGACATTACACCATCTAAAACAAGTTTTCAAGTACCAAAACAGTTTAGGGTAATGTTTCTAGTCCATTTCCAGCAACTAAAGTCAAAAATCTGCACTCTGTGGCTCCTACTCACCGAGTGCATGAACCTACTCGGCGAGTAGGTTGAAGATACACATGAACTCGGCGAGCCCCCCCATGGACTTGGCGAGTTCATCAGGCAGACAACAAGTTTTTCGACTTTTTTCCAGTATATTGCATCAAGTATCAAACAAACAAGCCTAGGCTTTGATACCACTTACGGGTTTTAAGCATTCTAACACTTCCTAAGTGTACATGCAACCCTAATAACCTTGGATCTATGTTTGTCTAATAATCATGAAAAGTTGTTTTTCCAAGGTTATGAACCTATCTAGCATACATGGGTTACAATTTCCTTTGTATAAAAGATAGAACTACATACCTTGTTGTTGAAAGTGTTCCTTGAAAGCTTGTGAGCCTAGCACCTCAAGTGTGATGCCTCAAATGTTTGACACAACACCAAATGCAAAGTATAAACTTGAGAGAATACTCTAACACACTCAAAATCGGCCAAGCCCTCTTGTTTCTCTAGTGTATCACTAGTGTAGCCGATTTTGGGGAGAGACATGGTCCTTATATAGTGTGTTGCATTAGGTAAAACCCTAATGTAACATGACTCTTCATTTCTCAATCCATGGGTTAACTCCATGGAGCATCCTATGGGTGGAACCCAACTTGATAATCCATGGAGCCTTTTAGCCCACTATATAAGATATGGAAGATTTACATAATCTACCCATATATTTAATTAGTTATTCTTTTGATCACTTAATTAATTCTAGATCAAAAATAATTAAATAATATTATTAATATATTAGAACTTATAATATATTAATAAACCATATGTGTTATTTCTCTCATTTAGTTTATCCAATTGATTGGTGCCATGCAACCCAAATGGACCATGCCGGGTCGGGTCAAGTATTTACCAGAAATATTTATGGACTTAGACACCTTATCCAACATATATATGTATGGAATCCTTGTCATATATACAAAAAAGTTGGTTAAGATTATTTACCCAAAATAATATTCTTTAAAAAAATTAATTTATGGTTTATTCGTCTAGCCCGAATATGTGAGTGTACAGCCGTCGCTGCCATTGCGGGTTGTTCTTTGTCGTTGATGTAGTATTGAATTAATTAATGAAATCAAAATCAGAGTATCGAGAATTAAGAAAACAGAATGTAAATAAGATCTGGTTTCATCTTGCATTATGCTTCACGATTACAGAGTGAAAATAGACAACAACAACTCCAAAACCGCATCGTAACGCTCATCAAACATCTCAATCACGGTGGTTTTGATAGACCCAAACATCTCCGAGATGGCCTCTTGGATAGTTGCGGCCACCTCCTCATGAATCATCCTGCGAATCGCATCATCGCTAACTCCACTCCTTTCAGGGTTGTGGTGCATACCCACCGTGATGTCTCTGAACCACAACATAAAATAATCAGAGAATTGCTCTAGTATACTCACACTCGATCACTCCCCTTACTTGTTTCTTAGCATTCTGAGGATTCTTACTTGGACTGCTCATCGAACCGGTGCTTCCAGTAGTACGGGCCCAATACTACCTTCCACACCGCATGTGTAATCACCCCAAGTCCTCCTCCTAGGATTCCAGATCTCAAGTACTTTATATCTCGCCGACCATAGGCTACTCTCATAAGCTCATTTATGCTACATTCTAGTACTCAAAGCAAACCATAGGTAGTAGTAACTCCTAGGCTAAGGCATCACAAATCAGACCACTCTAGTCCTAAAATATGAAGTACCTAGCCTACTCTCTAGCATGGATAATGTATCTCATAGATATCTCATAACACTGAAAGTAAGGGTATGTTGGGAAAATCACCGTTCGGGCGTTGGCTGATTATACACACTGTCCTTTCTTGTATTTCTCTTAGAAACTCTTACTCATTTTAGAAAAATTGTTTCTCTTTGAAATTTTTTTCTTAAATCCTCAGTTTAAGTCAAGACACACCCGAAGGTGCATCTGAATCCCTCAAACCAAGGCTCTGATACCAACTTGTAACAACGTAATTTGCAACCAATTTCCTTTTCAATTTTAAAATTACATAAAACTAATATATTATTTTTCATGAAAATCATAAGTGTCTCAGTGTCAACTTAAAATCTCAGTAAAAGTCAAATCCCAAAATCCTCAACATCATCTCGAACAGGTGTGTACAATCACGCCGGTGCCTTCCCGCGATCCTTTGAGGTACCTAAAACACATAACACATAACACGGTAAGCACGAAACTTAGTGAGTTCCCCAAAATACCACTCACAAAAACTAACCACTCGAGGCTATATCTCTGTAAGTCCCTCCGGTCAATGTGTCTTAGTGGGACCCTCCACTCCCACAGCTCGTTGGACCCTCTGGTTCGGTCTGGTTGAGAACCCTCTGGTCTCATAGTTCATTGGACCCTTCGGTCTGGTCTAGGTAACAGATAATATAACATACAATACATATCACACAAACATGCATAACTCAAGCAAGCACAAAAAGGCCCTTTGGTTACACATAGTCACCACTCTTGGTGAAGTATTGTGAGAAGACTCACCTCGAAGCAAGCAAGCTAATACACCTCGTACACGAATCACCGATCTAGCCTACGCCTAATACATGTGGTGCTTATCTCTAATTAGATCACAATTCTAATAAATTCATATTAACCCCTTTTAAATCTTGGTAAGGGTAAAAGACCATTTTAACCCTCCAAGATCTCAGTTACTCACATTAGATCAAGACTTTAAAAGTGAACCGAAGTCAAACTTGAGTCAACAATCCATGTTGACCTAACTCGACGAGTGCATCGGGAGGACTCATCGAGTCCCCTCGATCCCTCAGTGGCCTTATGAAAACCAACTCTACTCGTCGAGTTGATCCACTAACTTAACTAGTTACAATATGCTCAGACTTACGGAATAACCCCTAAGCGACTCGTCGAGTCTGCTCATGGACTCGGGGAGTTCATCCAGTCCATACTACCATTCAGATGTTTTAGGGCAGATCTATCACTCTAAACACTAGATCTTAGCTCCCTAGGCTCGAATGTCACGTACAACTTCGATCTTTACGTTCATGCATGGCATAAATGCTCCATAATACCATTACAAGCTCCAAGGATGGTTAAGTGCATGTGGACCTGCCTCTAACTCAATAAAGTTTGAATCGTTAGACCTTCAAGGCCTTTTCTAATCTAGATCCAAGGTTCTAACCTCAAACCACGCTCAAATAACTCAAGAGCACAATATGATTTGGAAGAAAACCCTAAAAGCTCCCAAAATGAGATCTAACGAATATGTGGCCAAGATGAGAGCTTTTTACCTCTGAATAGCAACTAATGACATAATAATGCAAGATCCACAGCCTTACCTCGGTTAGATCCACCAAGCTCTTCCAATCCTTCCTGCAAAATGCACAAGAATGCTCAAAATGGTCTCTCTCTATATACAAGGAAAGGGGCCGGTTAGTGTTTCTCTATGTGAAGTGTGGCCACCCAAGGAGCCTATAAGTTCCTTTAAATAGGCCCCAAACCAGGGGATTTACGGTTTCTCATTCCAGCGCCTACTCGTCGAGTAGCCTCTTGGACTCGTCGAGTAGGTCATTAAACCCTTACGACCACGCGCGACTTGACTCAACGAGTCATAGCATCAACTTGTCGAGTCGCCTTATAAACTTGAAAAATAAATAGTCAAAATGATGTACCTGGGATTCCGGATATCACAAAAGGATGCAAAGGTATGTGGATGGCTTGCTGAAGTTCAATGTCAACTTTGACGAAGAGTTGACTATTGATATTATCCTACACTCTTTGCCTCCTTGTTATGATCAGTTTAGAATGACGTATCATATGAATAAGGAGGAAGTCACTCTAAGCAAGCTTCAAGGCCTTCTAATAATTCTAGAGAGTAGTCTAAAAGGCAAGTCTGTTGTACCTACTCCTACCATTGCTTCCCCTGCCTTGGCAATTGGACAAGGGAAAGGAAAAAAGAGGAAGGCTCCTTCTAGGAGCCACAAGGGAAAGTCCCTTGATGGATCCTCTTCTAGTGGGACCAAAGGTGGTTCTGCTGCTCCTTCTTCAAATCCAAAGGATGTAGAGTGCTTTCACTGTCACGATGAAGGGCATTGGAAACGAAGTTGCCCTAAATACTTGTAGGACGTCAAGGATGGGAAGATAAAGTCCACTTTCGCAGGTATTTACACTATTTAATCTAAGAACTCATCACATGCTGTTTCTTGGGTCCTTGATACAGGATGTGGTTTTCACATTTGTTCTGATTTGCAAGGTCTTAGAAGAAGTAGGGATGTGGAGCACCGGAAGATGAACTTGATCATGGGGAATAGGAAAGTGTTGGCTTTCAGTAAGATTGGAGTTTACTCTTTATTACTTAGTAGTGCGTTAGGGTTACCTTTGAATATTGTTTCTACTCATCGGAAATGGCGAGAAATATTATTTCTTTCCATCGTTTGTAGAGAAAAAGTTTTAGATTTTCATTTAATAATGTAATTGGTTCTATAAATGCTTTCTATAATGGTACTTTTTGTTTTGAAGCATTGCCTTGTAATTAAGTATATGAAACTGTGATGGTTGTAGATAACTTAGGAAATAATGTGTTGCATATTGATTCGTCAAATGGTTTGGACAAAGCATGCTTGTGGCATTGTCTTCTTGGACATGTCAACAAGAAATGCCTAGCCCAACTCTAAAAGTATGGAGTGTTGGAGTCATTTGACCTTAGGTCCGATGACACGTGTGAGTCATGTTTACTTGGAATGGTGACTAAATCACCATTCACAAGCACTTGTGAAAGGCGTGGGGGATTATTGCATCTCATACACATTGATGTGTGTGGACCCTTTAGATCCACCACAAGGGATACAAACCGCTTCTATGTAAATTTACCAATGACTGTAGCAGATATGGGTATATCTACTTAATCAAGCATACGTCAAAAACTTTTGAAAAGTTCAAAGAGCTTAAGCAAGAAGTGGAGAATCAATTGGGAAAGAAGATAAAGATACCCCGATCCGATCGAGGTGGTGGTATCTTAGTATGGAGCTCCACGACTATCTTAAGGAATGTGGAATTGTTTCACAATTGACACCGCCTAGGACACCGTAGCTGAATGGTGTAGCTGAGAGGCGCAATCGAACCTTGTTGGACATGATTCGTTTCATGATGATTCTAGCTTTGCTACCTATCTCATTTCGGGGGTATGCCTTAGAGACTGCCGTCCATATCCTTAATCTAGTCCCAACTAAGAAGGTTTCCAAAACACCTCATGAAATGCCGACAGAGAAGGTTCCCTCGTTGGCACATATCAAGGTTTGGGGTTGCAAAGCTTTTGTAAGACGAGAGACTCATGGCAAGCTCGACCCTCGTAGTGAGTATTGCATTTTCATCAGCTACCCACATAAGTCCTTTAGATATCTCTTCTATAGACCGAGTGACAGTGTTGTCTTCGTTGCGAGGAGAGGGGTTTTCCGAGAGAGAGAACCCATATGCCAAGAGGATAGTGGTAGGCAAAATGACCTTGAAGAGCTTCAAGAATCAAGTGATGAAGGAACCTCCAAGACTACCGCTCAACCCGAGGAGGAAACTCCTGTTGAACCAATTGATGAGTCCTTACCTCTTAGAAGTTCCAGTAGAGTTAGTGTTCCGTCTATGTTATATGGTTTCCATATAAAAATTAAGGCGATACGTTTATCAATGATAGTACACTGATAAATTTGGATGAACCTAACAACGACAAGGAAACCATGGTGGGCCAAGAGTCTGTAAAGTGGAAAGAGGAGATAGACAGCGAGATTTAGTCCATATATCACAATCAAGTTTGGAACTTGGTTGCCAATGTACTAGGTCATAAGATGGTCAGGTGTAAATGGATCTTCAAGAAGAAGACCAACATGGATGGGAAAGTACACTCTTATAAGGCGTGATTGGTTACGAAGGGATTTACTCAACCTCCTGGAGTTGACTATGACAAGACCATCTCACCAGTATCGAAGAGCAAGTCTATAAGGATTATGTTAGCCATAGTTGCATTTCATGATGATGAAATATGGCAGATGGATGTCAAAACCGCTTTCCTTAATGGGAGGTTAGCTGAGGATGCTTACATGAGTCAGCCAGAAGGTTTTGTAGATGCGAAATACTCTAATAGAGTGTGTAAGCTTGAAAATCCATTTATTGATTAAAACAAGCATCTCGCAGACATAATCTTTGTTTCGATGAGAAATTTAATGAGTTTTTTTTTCGAGAAGCGAGGATGAGTCATGTATATATGTCAAAGCTAGTGGGAGTATAGTTAGCTTCTTGGTATTGTATGTAGGTGACATACCACTCACAGGAAACGATGTCCCAACCTTTAAGGAGGTTAAGTCTTGTCTTGGGAAGTGTTTCGTTATGAAGGACCTCGAAGAGGCTGCTTATATTCTAGGGATAAGGATATTGAGAAATAGGAGTAAAAGACTAATCCGACTTAGTCAAAGTATGTGGCAATCCAAAATTTTTATCTTATACATATTCAAATCAATGAGGGTTAAACTCGTTTTTTTCTATTTTCTAGCACTGTTTGGAGTCAAATAGAGTGTTTAAAGCCTAGTATAAGCAGTGTATGAGTCGTGGGATGACTATTGTGGGTGTATCGCCTTGCACTTGAGCCAATCACACCAACACAAGGTGTGTGCGGCCGCACACAAGAGTGTGCGGCCACACACCCATCCCAAACGCACACTCTCCCTATATATAGAACACTTAGTCATTTTTGAACACTTTTCCAATTCTTCAAAGCTAGAACTCGAAATCCTCTAAAGTATCATCCAAATCTTCATCTCGATATTCATAAAAGGTAGTAATCCGTCCTTTTATTTGTTGATATACGACCTTAACTAGCAAAACCCTTTCGTTTGATCCATGAAAATATCCATTTCTAGCCAAGAACACTAAGAACAGATACTAGTTTTGGACCTTAAATCACCCTTTCAAGCCTCTATAACGTGTATACACTTATCATAACTTGTTATATGCTAAGAACACTCGTTAATATGCTGGAAAAACATGATTTTATCATCTTCATAAAGGGTGTGCGGCCACACACATCATGCTGGCCGCACACACCCTTTTTATGTCCAAAAATGGCAATAAACTCCTTATAAGGCTAAAGCATGAAGTAAGAGACCTTCCTAGATGAGTCCTAAAGACTTGAAATACATTTTGACACATTCCATAGGGAGTGTGCGGCCACACACACCCCCTGGCCGCACACCCTGGCCGTACACACACAAATAGTGTGTATTTTGACCATACACTCCCTTGTATGGCCATATACCCTTTATATACAATCATATGTGGTTGTAACACTTCAAAATTATTGTTTCCTAGACCCTAAGGAGTGTTCAATTGAATAGTTAGGTGTTATAAGCACTAATTATATTCATATATGTACATTATATGTCAAATAGGATCCGCGTGTGTGCTCAAGTCTTCACTTGACACTTAACATCTTGTACAATCCATTCATCCAAAACACTCACTACAGGTGAGTTCATACCCCTTTAATTAACCTTTTAAATGTTTCTAAATGCTGTTATGGGGGGATACAAGTTGAACAATTATAGTTATTATATCAATCACATGTGATTAATAACTACCAAACAAGTGGTTTTCTTACTTTTCAAACTGCGTTATCAAACTATTTTACTTCAAACTGTTCTACAAACTCTTTTACATGTCAAATACGATTTCTTATAATCTTTTAAACTTATATTCTATTAAAAGTATATCAATATAGATATAGTTATATAAGTAGGATTGAAAGGACTTAGGACTGATAGCTCACCTTACTTCCAGTTCCTCGTTTGGTTGAAGCCTTAGGGTATCAGGGTTATCTATCCGAGGGTCGTTTGAATCCTACTTATATATTATGTATATGTATATAGATATAAAAGGATACTTCATTCAATACAATACCATTGGGTAGCAAGGGTATACAAAGAAGCTCATATACACAAACACCATTCTAGTAAACTATAATAGGTATAGTTTAGGGAGATACTAATACTATTACTAGAACAATGAAACATACAAAGAGTCAGTTCATACATGAGTAAAAAAAATAATATATACTATGACGGGGAACTAACAATAGATACTATGATGAGAAACTAACAATAGATACTATGATGAGAAACAGAACATACATGCTAGACAGAGAAGGAACACACAATACAGCTAGCACATACAATACATATACATTAATACATTTATGTGAGCCATTAAACGGGGCATGGCACTACCTGTCATGACCGTTTTTGTATCCAGAATCTCCTTAATTGGGGAGCATATGAGTTTGCATATAGATCTATACTGGATTGACTACCCTACACCTCGTTGCTCGCTAAAGTGGGACTTGCAAGTCTATGGGTGCCAAATGTCATTTCTTATGGCGTCTTACACCGTCGTTTTACTATTGAGTCGGTAGCAGGATACAGGCCGATCACATGGTACTTTAAATAACAAATGGTTTACGGTAGTTAGTACAGCAGTAGTTACTTAATACAACACTACAGTACTATAATATTTTCCCATTACATTCACTTAGTGAACATTCACATGATGCACAGTAATGTAAAAGCTATATTTTTGGTTCATGATTGTCGGAATTGGGAAAATACACACTCTTACAAGAGACACACATACAAATACTAGATGCCTTGGTAGAAGGCCACTTTTAGTATGAAACATAGGGTTTTCTAGGAGTGTTCAAACAAATACAAACTTTACAAATACATTACATCTTACAAACATCTTACAAATGTTTTCATACAAACACATACACTAGTATGCTTATGATCTCACCAGCTTTAAAGTTGATAAACTCTTTCAAAATAACTTGTATTCTCAGGTCACCAGTAGACAGGTACCGGTACCAGGTTTTTTTTGAGAAGACGGAGCTTGTTCAAGACTTCTCTTTTATTTTGATGTATATTTTTGGTGTCTATATATCTTGACAGAACACACTTGTATGAAATTATATTATTAATGCAATGGATGATTTTGTTGCTTGTTTACTACTTTGCATTGTTGTGATATTGTACATGACGTCCTCCACCCCCCAAACGTTTCCGCTGTTCATGGTTTTGGGGTGTGACAGATTGGTATCAAAGCTTTGTTTATAGTGAATAGAGTATATCAACCCTTAAAAGATATACGAACTATAAACAAAAGCAGGATTAAAATACTCTGATTAAGAGTTTATACCGTTAAATAATAAAATATTTAACCAAGTATACATACCTGCATTCGTACTAAAATCAGTGTCACTAGGACAGAACAAAAGTATTATGATTGTTGGGCAACACAAGTAGACTTAGAGACATATGGTCAACCCTGGGAAGATGTAGCCTGATCAACTACATTATCCGAGGAGTGATTAACATGTGCCTAAGTGTGGTTGTGAGGTTGCAACAAGTCTAAAAACTTACCAACACTACTACAATAAGAACACTACAACAAAACATTAAACTTAAAATACTATAGGAGTATTTTGTGTTACTATGATTACCTATCTGAGAACTAAAGGTCTTTATTAGTATGTCAATAGTTGTTTAGGTCTTTATTAGTATGTCAATAGTTGTTTAGTGGATACGCTAAGGCTATATGTAACTAGGATGTCATAGACTTAGAATCTGTGATCTTTGCTTTACTTCCTGTTCCTTGTTTGGTTGTGGACTTAGAGTTAGGATCACTTATTCGAAGGTTTATCACGTCCCGAAATACATATAACTGGTATGCTCTAGACAAATATTGGTGTAACTGATAAAGATCATCTTATAGTTATCTAATTAGATCGTCTACTTAGTTATATCTTATACCTCTTTTTTCACGTAGATTTAATGGTTGGATTCCATCTTCACGGAGACCCGTACTACCCCAACCACGGCAATGCAGGATGGATGGAAGAAGAGCCAGAAGATGATCACCCAATCCCTTTGGATCATTATGAAGCTGAAGGATTTTCTGATGGTTCTGACTTAGAGCCAGAAATCAACAACCTACCCCTAGCTAGGGAAAACCGAAACCCCCGTCCAGCATTTCAAAGACCTAAACCCCTATGGGCCACAAACTTGAATAGATGGAGTTAGGAGCAAGGTCAACCCATTCACTGAGGGATGTTCCGCTGACAGAGTCCTACTCATTATAGTTCGTAGGATTTCTCGGAACACAAAGAAGGGTCGAGCAGCTATCGGCCGAGTCGTGGAGATTGACGCCAACTCTAGCCTTAACGCAGCTCTACAGAGAGAACTTGCTGAAACCCAAGCTGAAGTCAGGGAAATTCAAACTCAGCAAGTAAGATCCGATAGGTGTGTGAGGGACATAGAACATCTTCTGTCGGAGTCAAGAACTCACTCTAGTAATTCTCGTCGCCGATAGATTCTCATCAACTATTCTTTTGGATATAACCTAGTTTGTGTAAAAACTTTAGTCTAGTTTCCTACGTTTGTAAATCTTGGACCAGTTAGGTCTTGATTAGGTTGTAGTATGTCAAAATTTTCCGATCTTGGTTGATGTAAGTGATGGGTTTTGAGCATTCTAACACTTCCTAAGTGTACATGCAACCCTAATAACCTTGGATCTATGTTTATCTAATTATCATGCAAAGTTGAATTCCAAGGTTATATTCTTATCTAGCATACATGGGGAACAATATTTAACTTGAATAAAAGATAGAATAACTTACCTTGTTGTTGCTTATGTTCCTTGAAACCTTGTGATCCTAGCACCCCAAGTGTGATGCCTCAAATGCTTCACACAACACCAAATGCTCTTCGAAAGACTTTTGAGAGAATGCACACTTCTTAAAATCGGCCTAGCCCTGTTGTTTCATATGTGTAGCCAATTTTGGTGTAGAATGGGATTCTTATATATTGTTGACACATCTAGGGTTATACCATGTAAACCCTAATGTGTCATGACTCTTCATTTCCATGACCCATGGGTTTGTAACTCCCATGGAGCATCCATGGAGTATCCTATGGGTGGAACCCAACTTGTTAATCCATGGAGCCTCTTATCCCACTATACAAGATATGGATGATTTACATAATCAACCCATATATTTAATTAGTTATCTTTTGATCACTTAATTAATTCTAAATTAATTCTTGTTCAAACTAATCAAATAATATTATTAATATATTAGAACTTATAATATATTAATAATCTCCAAATGTTATTTCTCTCATTTAGTCTATCCATTTGCATGGTGCCATGCAACCCAAACGGACCATGCCGGGTCGGGTCAAGTACTGACCAGAAATAGTTATGGACTTAGACACCTTATCCAACAGTCTCCCACTTGGATAAGTCTAATAATTATAACTCCAGTACTTCAGGAACCGACTGACAATCGTAGCTCTTTCAAGGTCTCTCGGAACTGAGAAGATGTTGATACGCCATTTAAGATAAGTGATCATATAATCCTCTGTTCTAGATATCAGCCGGACAAATACATGGAACAATGTCTTACTTATTGTCCAGCAGTTTGTTTCCCGATTTCCGATTTGTTTGACAAAGAACTTAATTGAACACATCAACTTAGTTCTGATCGGGCCCGGTACATAGGTCAAAACAAAATCATCGATGGGCCCAGATATCAGCTTCTAATCTATGAAGGAACATATAAACTTCGACTCATATGTTTGTTCTACCACTCATTGAATTATACACAAAAGCACGTTTTATAACATCGAGTTACCAATGCGTTTTCGTATAATCAATGCATAAGCAACTTGTAAGTAACAAATCATATATCTTGGTTTGAAGACATATATGATATTACCATCTCACGATCACTCGAGATAGAATTCCATGAAGTGATTACAGTGAGTGTGGGTTGAGTCCAATGCTCAGAACTTATGAGCACTCATGATTGTTGTAGCCTTGTCCAACACCGTAGACCTCTGCAACCAATCATGACAGTCTTGATTCATACCTACTTCCGACATATGACCGACTGTGGAGGTTTGAATAATATGTTATACCAAACAAAATTATTCTGGAAGTCAAAACATGCAAAAGAAATATAGTAAACGATCGACAAGAGATAACAACACTTTACTCATAAATAAAACACCTTTTATTCATCATCTAATGTCAATTACACTTTACAAATTTCGAGGTTATCTAACTACTAAATCTAATATCATCCTTCAGCCGTATGCTCCTAGCATGCTGGAGATGCTTAACGCGAGTCAGTCCCTTCGTGAGGGGATCTGCTGGGTTCTCATCCGATGATACCCTCTTTGCCACGAGGAGTCCTTCTTCTATTCGATGTCTGATAAAATGTTATTTTCTGTCGATGTGTCTGGATCTCTCGTGATCCCTAGGTTCCTTGGCTAAGGCTACAACGCTTTCACTATCACAGAAAATTTCCATTGGCTCTTTAATAGCTGGTACATCTCCAAAGTCTCCAATGAAGTTCTTAAGCCATATCGCCTCCTTTGCCGCCTCGCTAGCTGCAATATACTCTGATTCACAAGTTGAATCAGCCACTGTCTCTTGCTTGGAACTCTTCCAAGAAATTGCTCATCCGTTTAGGGTAAAGACCCAGTCCGACTGAGAGCGGAAATTATCCCTATCAGCCTAGAAGCTAGCATCACTATACCCTACAACTCTCAAGTCATCACTCCCACCGAGGGTAAGGACCTAGTCCTTAGTCCTCAGTAGGTAGTTGAGGATATTCTTTACCGCAGTCCAGTGTGCCTTGCCAGGGTTCCCCGGATACCTGCTAACCATGCTCAGGGCAAATGCTACATCAGGTCGGGTACACGTCATAGCATACATGATCGATCCTACAGCCGAAGCATAAGGTATTCGACTCATTTATGCTATCTCAGCCTCAATGCTAGGGCTTTGTGTCTTACTCAATCTAGTGTTACTTTGGATGGGTAACTCTCCTTTCTTGGAGTCCTGTATGCTGAATCTCTTTAGCACCTTATCCAAGTAGGTACTCTGACTAAGTCCAATTAGTCTTTTACTCCGATCTCTCAAGATCCTTATCCCTAGAATATAGGCAGCTTCTCCTAGGTCCTTCATAGAGAAACACTTCCCAAGCCAGGACTTAACTTCCTGCAGAGTTGGGATGTCATTTCCTATGAGTAGTATGTCATCCACATACAATACCAAAAAGCTAACTATACTCCCACTAGCCTTGACATACACACAAGATTCATCTTCACTCCTAGAAAAGCCAAATTCCTTGACCTTTTCATCAAAGCAAAGATTCCATCTGCGAGTTGCTTGCTTCAATCTATAAATGGATTTCTCAAGCTTACACACTCTATTAGGGTACTCATTGCTAAAAAAACCTTCTGGCTGACTCATGTAAACATCTTCAGCCAACTTTCCATTAAGGAAAGCAGTTTTTACATCCATTTGCTAAATTTCATAGTCATGAAATGTAGCTATGGCTAACATAACCATAATAGACTTAATCTTGGATACTGGAGAAAAGGTCTCATCATAATCCACTCCAGGAATTTGAGAGAAGCCCTTTGCAACCAGTCTAGGCTTATAAGTGTGTAAATTACCATCCATGTCGGTCTTCTTCTTGAAGATCCATTTGCACCCTACAGTCTTACGACCTGGTACATTCTTAACCAAGTTCCAAACTTGACTGTCGTACATGGATTGTATCTCGCTATCCATTGCCTCTTTCCACTTTGCTGACTCAGGGCCTGCCATGGCTTACGCGTAAATGTTAGGTTCATCCAGACCTATCAGCGTCCCATCACTGAAAAATTTATCACCTTCTGCAGTAATATGGAATCCTTAGTAATGCTTAGGTGCATTCGTAACTCTCATGGAACGCCAAAGAGGTACAGACTTGTCAATTGGCTCAACAGGAGTTTCCTCCTCAAGTTGAGTGCTAGGGTTTGAAGTTCCTTCACCGCTTGACTCTTGAATTTCTTCAAGATCAATTTGCCTCCCACTGTTTCCTTGGCTTATGAGCTCTCTCTCTCTCTCTCGAAAGATGGCCCTCCTAGCTACAAAGACCACATTTTCATTAGGTCTGTAAAAGAGGTAACCAAAGGATTGCTGTAGGTAGCCAATGATACTACACCTCTCGCTTCGAGGTTTGAGCTTATCATGAGTCTCGCGTCTCACGAAAGCCTCGCAACCCCAAATCTTGATGTGGTCTTGTTTAGGTACTTTACCAGTCCACATCTCATGAGGAGTTTTGGCAAGTTTCTTTGTAGGGACTAGATTAAGGATATGAGCCACAGTCTCTAAGGCATACCCCTAAAATGAGATTGGTAGCGATGCTCGACTCATCATGGAACGAACCATATCCAACAAGGTTCGATTACGCCTCTCAGCCACAACATTCAATTGTGGTGTCCTGGGAGGTGTCAATTGTGAGACAATCCCACACTCCCTTAGATAGTCAAGGAACTTTGAACTAAGATACTCACCACCACGATCGGATCGAAGCATCTTAATGTTCCTGCCCAATTGATTCTCGACTCCCTGTTTAAATTCCTTAAACCTTTCGAAAGTCTCTGACTTATGCTTGATTAAGTAGACATATCCATATCTACTGTAATCATCAGAAAAAGTCAAATAATAACGATTAGCATCCCTTATGGCATGTTTGAATGGTCCACACACATCCATGTGTACAAGGTCCAACAAACCTTCACCCCTCTCACAAGAACCTATGAAGGGTGACTTCGTCATTTTTCCAAGTAAGCATGATTCGCAACTATCATCTGACTTTAGGTCAAATGACTCCAAGAGTCCATCCTTTTGGAGTTGGCCTATGCGTTTCTTGCTTATATGTCCAAGACGACAATGCCATAATGATGCTTTATCCAAGTTATTATTGTTAATAGAATCAATACACATCACATTATTTCCTAAGTTATCTACAATAGACACAACTTCATACACACTATCACAAGGTAATGCTTTAAAATAAAGAACATTATTAAAGAAAGCATGAATCGAACAAACTTCATTATCAAATGAAAAGGTGAAACCTTGTTTATACAATGCATGAAAGGAAATAATATTTCTTACCATTTTTGGCAAATAACAACATTTATTCAAATCTAAATTTAACCCACTACTTAGCGACAAAGTACAAACTCCAATCTTGGTGACAGGTGTAACTATCCTATTCCCCATGATTAAGTTTATTCTTCCTTGCTCCACATTCTCACTTCTTCTTAGTCCCTGCAAGTCACAACAAATATGAATACCACAACCGATATCAAGGACCCAAGATTTAGAATGAGGTGAGTTATTAGAAATGATAGTGTAAATACCTGCATGGTTGGGTTTAACTTTCCCATCCTTCACATCTTGCTGGTATTTTGGGCAGTTCCGCTTCCAATGTGATTTTTCATGGCAATAGAAGCATTCAGCCTCTTTTGGGTCAGAAGAAGGAGTGACGAAACCTTTCTTGGTTCCACTTGAAGAAGAGCCATCAAGGGTCCGACCCTTGGTACCCTTTGAAGAGCTCTTTCTCTTCTTCCCTCGACTTTTCCCGATTGCCAAAACTGGAGTGGAGTTTGGAGTAGGAGTGTTAACAATCGACTTCCCCTTAAGACCTGTTTTAGCGGTCTTGAGAAGTCCCTGAAGTTTGCTGAGTGTGACCTCTTCCTTATTCATGTGATATGTCATGCGGAATTGATCATAGCACGATGGTAAGGAGTGCAAAATGATATCTATTGCAAGCTCCTCAGGGAAGTTCACATTAAGCTTCAACAATCGATCCACATACCTTTGCATTTTCTGCATGTGGCTCGTGACGAATTCCCCGTCCTTCATCATGGTTGTTATCATGGAGCAGATGATTTCATACCTCTCTTGTCGTGCACTTTGATGGTATCTTTCCATCAGATCTTGGTGCATTTCATAAGGGTAGAAATCCTCAAAGGACTTTTGGAGTTCCGCTGTCATCGTGGCCATCATGGTGCACGCCACTTTTGTAGCATCCCTTTCATGTGCCTGAAAGTTAGCGATCTCATAGGGAGTTGCAGTGGTCTCATCAATCTCCTTAATCTCCCTGTCAAGGACATATTCTTTGTCCTCGTAGCGGGTAATCATCCTGATGTTTCTGATCCACTTATTGAAGTAGGATCCATCAAAAGTGACTTTCCCACACAAGTTCATAAGGGTAAAGAACCCATTAGGATTAGAGCCAGAAGCAACATTATTTGAAGACATCTGAAAGAAGAGGACATGATTAGTTTAGATATTAAGAGAGTCCTTAATAATACACCCAAATGTAATATTAAGGCTAGGATCTAATCACAATATATTATAACTTAGAAGAGGTATGTCGTAATCCAAGCTATAACATATTTGAAAGGTAGGTGAATGACGATTCACCAATTTCCACCATGAAAACCGAAATATTAAATATTAGGTTTTTGATTGGTTCTTATAAATTCCTAGATTCTTTGAGATTCAATGAACTTTTCAAAGGCATGTTTCAATCTCGAGTGTGTCCTCCAAGTTTTGTGACTGGGATACTAAGGATCACAAAACGAGGTGTGAAGTAACCATGCAAATCACTTGGTACCCTTAAATTTTATCACTCAATCGATGTGCCGGTAAACCACACACGCTCCACCGATACTATAATAAACCTTAAGTCACCCTTTACCTACCTTGTTAAGTCCAAGTTAGTGTGCCGGTTAACCACACACACTCCACCAACGACTTAAACAAAGTGTAAAGTGTAATTTCATGGATTAGCACCTTATTCACATTTTTCCTAAAGTAACTAAGATTGGGAATTTAATAAAACATTTAGTTACTTTATAATATTCATCATACTTTTAATGAGAATTTATAAGTCCTTGTCTTACCCGTTCGGCTAACGACCCTCCACCAGTCAAGCAAGCGGTGGGTGAGAGTGGATACCCATTAAGTTGCCATTTTATAGGCAACAACCTTATACCCACCTTATAGACCGACTTCGTGAATGAGACGTACTAGCGGTAAGACGACTTTGTTCTTATACATACATACATATATATATATATATATATATATATATATATATATATATATATATATATATATATATATATAATTATTAAATCATAATACTATAAGTATAAGGGTTGAATTTGAACTTTTAAAATTCTAAGGGTTGGAACTAAAGTTGTTAATATGACTTTACTTGTTCCAAAACTTGAGGGCAAATTTTGTAGACTTTCAAAACTTTCCATTTCTTGTAACTTATGAGTTTAATAGAGTAATAAAAATGAAGACTCTTCATTTTTCCTAATTCTTGTGTTCTTTTAATTGTTTTAATTCAAGTGACTCTTGGTTTTCGATAACTTGAGGACAAGTTATGGACTCCATTAAAACACATTATGATCAAGAATTCATCTACCACATAGGTTACAAATAATTCCTATGATCATCTAAACATCATAAGATCAAGAACATGAATATGAACACTTTCATGAATCAAAATTACACTTAAAACTTTGTAATTTTGATAACTAGTTGTTGTAAATGAATTAGCAAAGACATTACTCCATCTAAAACAAGTTTTCAAGTACCAAAACAGTTTAGGGTAATGTTTCTAGTCCATTTCCAGCAACTAGAGTCGAAAATCTGCACTCTGTGGCTCCTACTCGCCGAGTGCATGAACCTACTCGGCGAGTAGGTTGAAGATTCAATTGAACTCGGCGAGTCCCCCCATGGACTCAGAGAGTTCATCAGGCAGACAACAAGTTTTTCGACTTTTTTCAACTTTTTAGCACAAATAACAAACAAACAAGCCTAGGCTCTGATATCACTGATGGGTTTTGAGCATTCTAACACTTTCTATGTGTACATGCAACCCTAATAACCTTGGATCTGTGTTTGTCTAATTATCATGCAAAGTTGAATTCCAAGGTTATATTCCTATCTAGCATACATGGGGAACAATATTTAACTTGAATGAAAGATATAATAACTTACCTTGTTGCTTATGTTCCTTGAAACCTTGTGAGCCTAGCACCCCAAGTGTGATGCCTCAAATGCTTCACACAACACCAAATGCTCTTCGAAAGACTTTTGAGAGAATGCACACTTCTTAAAATCGGCCTAGCCCTCTTGTTTCATATGTGTAGCCAATTTTGTTGTAGAATGGGATTCTTATATATTGTTGACACATCTAGGGTTACACCATGTAAATCCTAATGTGTCATGACTCTTCATTTCCATGACCCATGGGTTTGTAACTCCCATGGAGCATCCATGGAGTATCCTATGGGTGGAACCCAACTTGTTAATCCATGGAGCCTCTTAGCCCACTATACAAGATATGGATGATTTACATAATCAACCCATATATTTAATTAGTTATCTTTTGATCACTTAATTAATTCTAAATTAATTCTTGATCAAACTAATCAAATAATATTATTAATATATTAGAACTTATAATATATTAATAATCTCCAAATGTTATTTCTCTCATTTAGTCTATCCAATTGCATGGTGCCATGCAACCCAAATGGACCATGCCGGGTCGGGTCATGTACTGACCAGAAATAGTTATGGACTTAGACACCTTATCCAACAATAAGACCTACTTCTAGGTCCCTTTTTCCCGAACTCGTTACATCTGTAATTCCAGTTTTATTGACTAGATATCTAGTCTCATGGAAATTATATCCAAATGCTTTCATTTACAATTAGTCGTGTTATTCATTTGTACTGTTGGACTATGGGGAGTTAGTCCATGAGTCATACTCGTCAATTCTTCTATTGAATTCTTATCAATGTTTTCATCTTCGTAAACTTATAGATCAAAGATGCCTCCATGTAAATCACCAAGATGCAATCCTCCCGTACCAACACCACCTACTCCACAGTTAGACATGACAACTCTAAATGCTGCTGTAGCGGTAGTTGTGGCTATAGCCATGACTCAATATCATACATCCAGTTCCACTGGAGGAGGAACCCCTGTCCTATCCACTCATGGTCAAGTCCCTGTGCGCTTGAAAGAGTGCTCCTACAAGGACTTCACCAACTTCAAGCCATTGTCCTTCAAAGGGACTGACGGAGTCATTTCCCTCTCGGAATGGTTCGAGAAAACCGAATCAGTTTTCGAAATCTGCTCCTATCTAGAGGAGAGAAAGGTCAAGTTTGCTGCTTGCACCTTTGAAACAAAACCTCTAACATGGTGGAATAGCCATGTTAAGTCACTATCTCTCATAGTGGCGAATGCTATGGGCTGGGAGAATTTGAAATACCTCTTGATTGAGGAGTATTGTCCGAGGGGCAACATCCAGAAGCTGGAGGAAGAACTGTGGAGCATAACCATGAAGGGCTCCAACGTAGTCGCCTACACCGCCAGATTCTGTGAATTGGTGGCCCGATGTCTCACCATGGTTCATACTGAAGGAAAGAAAATCGAGAGATATATATGGGGGCTCATTCCACCATACCAGGGAAATGTTTTGGCTTCACACCCCACTACATTTGATAGTGCCAAACGATTGGTACGGCGGCTCATAGACCATGGAGTTCGTACCCCAGCCGCAACAACAACCCTTGCCATCTCAGAACATTCCAAATCCGCTGACCCCAAGCGGAAGTACTGGGAGGACAAAAAGTAGACGAAGGCTTCCAAAAAGCATCAGGTCGTGGCAGTTCATGCTGCGTTAGCACCTGCCGCTGCTGCTCCGGTAAAGCAGTAAGCTGAAAGTTTTCCCCAAGTGCAACAAATGCAACTTCCACCATGTCGGTGCTTGCCAGGAAATGCACTGTTTGAACTGCAACAGGAAGGGGCACAATGCCCGTTTCTGTAAAGCTCCAGCGAAGCCAATCAACCAAGTCCCTGGTGCTAGAGTGGGACAAACTTGCTACGGATGTGGCGAGGTAGGCCACTTCAAAAGGAACTTCCCAAAGGCAGGGTTTACCGGTGGAGTGGCAAGAGTTCTGGCCATAGGCTACGAGGAAGTGGTTGCTGACTCCACAATGGTCACTGGTCGTTTCTCCTCGATAACTCTTATGCATTCATACTGTTTGATAGTGGAGCGGAGAGGAATTTCGTGAACCAAAAATTTGCTCATTTACTTAAGAAAAAATCATGAACACTTAAAGAACTGTTCACAGTAGAAATGGCTAATGGCAAGACAGAGAGCACTAGCAGTATATTCATAGGGTGTACCGTAACTTTAGATAGCCATTCATTTTCGATCGATCTCATGCCGGTCTCAATTAAAAGTTTCGACGTCATTATCGACATGGATTGCTTGAGTTTACATCGTGCTGATATCATGTGTTACGAAAAGGCTGTTCACCTTAATCTGCCGTCTGGCGAAACTCTAGTAGTTTATGGTGACAAACCCAACACGAACCTTTGTATCATCTCGAACATTCAAGCTCAGAAATTCTTGCGAAAGGAATGTCGAGCATTCCTTTCTCGTGTGGTTGATGTGAGCCATGAAATGAAGGACATTCAGAACATTCCAGTAGTATGCGACTTTCCTGACGTCTTTCCAGAAAAACTCCCAAGATTACCTCCGCAACGTCAAGTCGAGTTCCGAATCGACTTAGTTCCAGGAGCTACCCCCATAGCTAAATCACCCTATCATCTAGCACCTACAGAGATGTAAGAACTGTCCAGTCAACTTAACAAACTGATCCGCAAGGGTTTTATAAGACCAAGCTTCTCACCATGGGGAGCTCCAGTCTTGTTCGTCAAGAAGAAAGATGGATCGTTTCGTATGTGCATCGACTACAGGGAGCTCAACAAACTGACCGTCAAAAATCGTTATCCGTTTCCTCGTATCGACGATTTATTTGACCAACTTCAAGGGGCGAACTTCTTTTCAAAAATCGACTTAAGATCCGGATATCACCAATTACGAGTGCTAGGGGAGGATGTTCCGAAGACAACCTTCCGAACTCGTTATGGGCACTACGAATTCGCAGTGATGCCATTCGGATTAACAAACGCACCCGTTGTATTCATGGACTTAATGAATAGGGTGTGTCGTCCTTATTTGGATCAGTTCGTCATCGTCTTCATCGATGACATACTTTATCTACTCTTGTAGTAAGGAGGAGCATAGTCAACATCTATGTCAGGTCTTAGACACATTACATTCGGAGAAGCTCTATGCAAAGTTCTCGAAATGCGAATTTTGGATCTGAAGAGATGAATTCTTAGGGCACATGGTTAGCGAAGAGGGAATACACGTGGACCCTTCCAAAATCAAATCCATTGAGAACTGGTCAGCACCGAAGATGCCTACATAAATTCGTCAATTTCTAGGCCTCTCTGGCTACTATCGCAGGTTCATTCAGAACTTCTCCCGCATTGCGAAACCTCTTACAACATTGGCCCAGAAGGGCGTGGCCTTTGACTGGGAAGAGAAGCAAGAAAAGGCATTCCAAACGCTCAAACAAGCCTTATGCACTGCACCAATACTATCCCTCCCCGAAGGGATAGAAGACTTCGTAGTCTATTGAGATGCGTCGAATCAAGGGCTCAGTTGTGTTATGATGCAGCGACGTAAGGTTATCGCCTATGCTTCGAGACAGCTAAATACGGACGAAGTCAACTACACCACCCACCATCCTGAGCTAGGAGCAGTTGTGTTTTCTCTAAAGATCTGGAGACACTACCTGTATGGTACGAAAAGCATGATCTTTACAGACCAAAAAAGCCAACAACACATATTCGACTAGAAGGAGCTCAGCATAAGACAACGATGGTGGGTCGAGCTACTCAGTGATTACGAATGCGAAATTCGTTATCATCCGGTAAAGCCAATGTAGTAGATGACGCCCTAAGTCGGAAAGAATATTCTGGTCATCAAGTCAAATCCTTGACTATGACTATTCATTCACACTTGTCCGCACAAATTAAGGTGGCTCAGCTTGACGCTATGAAACCTTAAAATATGGCGGGTGAATCCCTGAGAGGGATGGATAAGAACTTGGAGGTTAAGGGTGACGGAGCTTTTTATTTCATGGATCGGATCAGGACCCTGAAACTCGGTGGTCTCAAAGACTTGGTCATGAACAAGGAGCACAACACTCGTTATTCCGTATACCCGGGTTCAGATAAGATGTATCTGGATCATAAAAAGTTATACTGGTGGCCTAACATAAAAGCAGAGATTGCTACCTTCGTGAGTAAATGTCTTACTTGCGCCAAGGTCAAGGTCGAATACCAGAAACCCTCCGGTCTTCTACAACCGTCGGAGATATCAGAATGGAAGTGGGAGCGGATCACTATGGATTTCATAACCAAGTTGGCCAAGACAACGGTTGGACTTGATACCATATGGGTCATCGTCGACAGATTGACCAAGTCTACACACTTCCTGCCTATCAAGGAAACAGACAAGATGGAGAAACTTACAAGAACTTACATTAGGGAGATTGTATGACTGCACGGTGTTCCTTTATCCATTATCTCGGACAGAGATAATAGATTCACTTCGAGGTTCTGGAAGTCGGTACAAAGTTCCCTAGGAAGTAGGCTAGACATGTGTACATCCATCCAGAGACATACGGACAAAGTGAGAGGACTATCCAGACCTTGGAAGATATGTTGTGAGCCTGTGTGATCGACTTTGGGAAAGCATGGGATACTCATTTACCCCTTGTCGAATTTTCCTACAACAACAGTTATCACACAAGCATAAAGGCTGCTCCATTCGAGGCCCTTTATGGCCAAAAGTGCAGATCCCCTCTGTGTTGGGCTGAGGTGGGTGATACCTAGTTAGCTAAAGGACGAATTCCTGAAAGCACTATCACGGGTCTGGAGATCATACGGGGATCGCCAGAGAAGATCATTCAAATTCATGAACGATTGAAAGCCTCTAGAGACCGACAAAAAAGCTACGCTGATAAACGAAGGAAACCGGTGGAATTCCAGGTGGGCGACCGCGTTCTATTGAAGGTCTCACCCTGGAAGGGCTTGATACGCTTTAGAAAGCGTGGAAAGCTAAATCCAAGATACATAGGGCCTTTTGAGATTCTTGCCAGAATCGGCCCAGTAGCTTACAAACTTAAGTTACCACGTGAGCTTAGTAACATACATTCTACCTTCCATGTCTCGAACATGAAAAAGTGTCTGTCCGACGAGACTCTTGTAATCCCTCTCAACAAGATCGAGATCAATGAGAGCCTCAACTTCGTGGAAGAACCTGTAGAGATCATGGACCGGGAGGTCAAGCAAACAAAACAATGTCGTATCCCTATAGTGAAGGTTCGCTGGAATGCCAAGCGAGGACCTGAATTCACTTGGAAACGAGAGGATCAGATGAAACTGAAATGTCCTCGTCTTTTTTCGTAGTTATTTGTAACTACTTAGTTTCTTAAACTCTAATTTCGGGACGAAATTCTCTTTAAAGGGGGGATGATGTGGCAATCCGAAATTTTTATCTTATACATATTCAAATCAATGAAGGTCAAACTCGTTTTTTTGCTATTTTCAAGCACTGTTTGGAGTCAAATAGAGTGTTTAAAGCCTAGTATAAGCAGGGTATGAGTCGTGGGATGAGTATTGTGGGTGTATCGCCTTGCATTTGAGCCAATCACACCAACACAAGGTGTGTGTGGCCGCACACAAGAGTGTGCGGCACACACCCATCCCAACCGCACACTATCCCTATATATAGAACACTTAGTCATTTTTGAACACTTTTCCAATTGTTCAAAGCTAGAACTTGAAATCCTCTCAAGTATCATCCAAATCTTCATCTCGATCTTCATAAAATGTAGTAATCCTTCCTTTTATTTGTTGGTATACAACCTTAACTAGCAAAACCCTTTGGTTTGATCCATGAAAACATCCAGTTTTAGCCAAGAACACCAAGAACACCAAGAACACAAAGAACACACACTAGTTTTGGACCTTAAATCACCCTTTCAAGCCTCTATAACGTGTATACACTTATCATAACTTGTTATATACTAAGAACACTCGTTAATATGCCGGAACATCACGATTTTATCATCTTCATCAAGGGTAGGTGGCCGCATACATCATGCTAGCCGCAC
Source organism: Lactuca sativa (assembly GCF_002870075.4). NCBI lineage: Eukaryota > Viridiplantae > Streptophyta > Magnoliopsida > Asterales > Asteraceae > Lactuca > Lactuca sativa. Next base: position 303,973,030 of record NC_056630.2, on the reverse strand, counting down.
ACACCCTTTTTAAGTCCAAAAATGGCAATAAACTCCTTATAAGGTTAAAGCATTAAGTAAGAGACCTTCCTAGATGAGTCCTAAAGCCTTTAAACACGTTTTGACACATTCCATAGGGAGTGTGCGGCTGCACACACCCCCTGGCCGTACACACAAAAATACTGTGTATTTTGACCATATACTCCCTTGTGTGTCCATATACCCCTTATATACAATCATATGTGGTTGTAAGATTTCAAATTAAGTGTTTCCTAGATCCTAAGGTGGTTTCAATTCAATAATTAGGTGTTATAAGCATTAAATATATTCATATATGTATCATTATATGTTAAATAGGAGCAGCGTGTGTGCTCAAGTCTTCACTTTACACTTAGCATCCTGTACAATCCGTTCATCCAAACCACTCACTACAAGTGAGTTCATACCCCTTTAATTAACCTTTTAAATGTTTCTAAATGCTGTTATGGGGGGGATACAACTTGAACAATTATAGTTATTATCTCAATCGCATGTGATTAATAACTACCAAACAAGTGGTTTTCTTACTTTTCAAACTGTGTTTTCAAACTGTTTTACTTCAAACTGTTTTACAAACTCTCTTACATGTCAAATACTATTTCTTAAAATCTTTTAAACTTATATTCTATTAAAAGTATATTTATATAGATATAGTTATATAAGTAGGATTGAAAGGACTTAGGACTGATAGCTCACCTTACTTCCCGTTCTTCGTTTGGTTGTGGCCTGAGGGTATCAGGGTTATCTGTCCGAGGGTCGTTTGAATCCTACTTATATATTATGTATATGTATATAGATATAAAAGGATACTTCATTCAATACAATAACATTGGGTAGCAAGGGTATACAAACAAGCTTATATACACAAACACCATTCTAGTAAACTATAATAGGTATAGTTTAGGGAGATACTAATACTATTACTAGAACAATGAAACATACAAAGAGTCAGTTCATACATGAGTAAAAAAAATAATATATACTATGACGGGGAACTAACAATAGATACTATGACGAGAAACTAGCAATAGATACTATGATGAGAAACAGAACATACATGCTAGACAGAGAAAGAACACACAATACAGCTAGCACATACAATACATATACATTAATACATTTATGTGAACCATTAAACGGGGCATGGAACTACCTGTCATGACTGTTTTTGTATCCAGAATCTCCTTAATTGGGGAGCGTATGAGTTTACGCATAGATCTATACTGGATTGACTATCCTACACCTTGCTGCTCGCTACAGTGGGACTTGCAAGTCTACGAGTGCCAAATGTCATTTCTTACGGCATCTTACATCGTCGTTTTACTATTGAGTCGGTAGCAGGATACAGGCTGATCACATGGTACTTTAAATAACAAATGGCTTACGAAAGTTAGTACATCAGTAGTTACTTAATACAACACTACAATACTATAATATTTTCCCATTACATTCACTTCGTGAACATTCACACGACGCACGGTAATGTAAAAGCTATATTTTTGGTTAATGTTAGTTGGATTTGGGAAAATACACACTCTTACAAGAGTCACGCATACAAATACTAGATGCCTTGGTAGAAGGCCACTTTTAGTAGGAAACATAGGGTTTTCTAGGAGTGTTCAAACAAATACAAACTTTACAAATACATTACATCTTACAAATGTTTTCGTACAAACACATACACTAGTATAGTTATGATCTCACCAGCTTTAAAGCTGATAAACTCTTTCAATATAACTTGTATTCTCAGGTCACCAGTAGACAGGTACCGGTAGAAATTATATTATTTTGATGTATATTTTTGGTGTCTATATATCTTGACAGAACACACTTGTATGAAATTATATTATTAATGCAATGAATGATGTTGTTGCTTGTTTACTACTTTGCATTGTCGTGTTACTGTACATGATGTCCTCCACCTGCGAACGTTTCCGTCGTTCATGGTTTTGGGGTGTGACAAAGTAGCTACTTGGACAAGGTGTTGAAACGTTTCAACATGGAGAATTCTAAGAAAGGAGAATTGCCTATCCAGAGCAATACCAAATTGAGTAAGACTCAGAGTCTGAGTACTGATGCTGAAATGGCAGAAATGAGTCGAGTAACATATGCTTCCGCCGTTGGCTCGATTATGTATGCTATGACATGTACTCACCCTGATGTGGCTTTTTCTTTGATCATGGTTAGTCGATATCAAGGGAATCCTGGTAGAGCTCACTGGATAGCAGTAAAAAACATTCTTAAGTACTTACAAAGGACTAAGGACTAGGTCCTTACCCTTGGTGGGAGCAATGCCTTGAGAGTGACAGGGTATAGTGACACTAGTTTTTTAGACCGACCAAGATAATTTCTGCTCTCAGTCGGGATGGGTATTTACCCTTGTTGGAGGAGTAGTGACTTGGAAAAGTTCCATGCTGGAGACCATAGATGATTCAACGTGCGAATCAGAGTACATAGCAGCGATCAAAGCGTCGAAGGAGGCAATATGGCTAAAGAAATTCATTTGAGACCTTGGAGTTGTACCTGCCAAAAAGGAGCCCATGGAGATTTTCTGTGATAACGAGGGTGTGGTCGTGTTAACCAAGGAACTGAGGGATGATTGTAAATCCAGACATATTGACATGAAATATCACTTCATTAGACATCGGGTAAAAGGACTCCTCGTAGTGAATAGGTTATCATCATAGGAGAACCCAACAAATCCCCTTATGAAGGGACTGAGTAGGGTTAAGCACTTGTAGCGTGATAGGAGTATTGGGCTTAATGATGATATTAGTTTTAGTGATTAGATAGCTATTCACAAACTTGTAATAGATAAAATGTAATTGACATTCGATGATTAAATAAAGGGGTTTTATTTATGAGTAAAGTTACTGTCTTGTGTTAATTGTTTACTATTCCTTCATTTTGCATGTTTTGACTTACATAATAATAAGATTATTCAAATTATCCATAGTTGATCATACTTTGGAAGTAGGTTATGAGGCTAGACTATCATGAATTGGTTTGTAAGATTGTCTAAGGTGTTAGACATAACAAAAGTTTACTACAACATTCATGAGTGCTCTTGAAATAAGATTTGAGCATTGGATTAAACATACGCTCACATGAATCACTTCATGGAATTTTTCACGAGTGATTGTGAGACGATAATATCGTATAACTTTTAAACTGAGATATATGAGTTGCTGTTTACGAGTTGGTTATGCATTGATAATGTGTAAATGCATCAGTAAATTGATGTTATAAAACATGTTGTTGTGTATGATTTAATGAGTAAATAGTACAAGAATATAAGTCAAAGTCTATCTGTTCCTTTTATCCTAAGAGGATTAAAAGTGATATCTTGGGCCCTTCGATGATTTGGTGTTGACTTATGTGTCGGGCCCAGTCAGGAGTGAATTGATGTGTTCAATTAAGTTCTATGTCAAACTAATCAGAAATCGGGAAACAAACAGTTAGAGAATGAGTATGACTCCATCCCATGTCTTTGTCCACATGATATCTTGATGAACAGAGGACTGTATGATCCCTTATCTAAAGGACGTGTCATTGACTAGGTCAGAGTTTGATAACGACAATTAAGAGTTACGATTGCTAATCGGATCTTGAAGTTAGATTGGCAGTTATAGTTATTTGACTTATACAAGTGGGAGACTGTTGGATTAGGAGTGTAACCCCATAACTATAATTGGGATGTACTTGAACCGATACTAGCATGGACCTTTTTGGTTGCCTTCACACTGGTGACTAGACAGGATGATTGTTAAGGAGAGAGACTGATTTATTGTTAATAATAATAAATTGGGACATAAATATGATTTATTAATATATTATAAGAATAATATATTAATTTGGAATGATATTATTAATTAGTATTTAATCAAAAATTAATTTGGAAATCATTTTGGGATTAAAGGAACTGATTAAACGTACATGGGTTGTTTTGCAATTATTTGATAGTTGATGCTTTGGGCCATTGGATCATCCTTATTAGGGATAGACTGAAAATCCTAGAAGGATCTTGGAGTTTTCGTCCAAGTCCTAAAGAAAGGAGGTCCATGGACTTGCTTAACCCTAACAAAGGAATTAAGGTTTCCACCCTGAAACCCTAGTTAGCCTCAAGTATAAATAACCCCCATAGGCTCTAGATTTCGTTCACCATAGTAGAAACCCTAGAAGAGTCAATTGTTGGAACAAGCTAACTTCTCTCCTTATTCTCATATTCATCCTCTCACTCAAGTGTGTTTGTGAGCCATTAGAGGTACTACATTTGTGGTACTTGTTCTCAAGAGCAAAGCGAATTCAAGAAGCTAGTTGTTATTACTATATAGCAACAAAGGTATGCATTCTAATCTTTGTTTTTCAATTTTTGAAAATAGTAGATGCATGCTAGGTTTTCTTTTGTGTTCATTTGTTGTATGTCTAATAGAGAAAACATAGATCCAAAACGAGGGTTGCATGCACACATAAGATTGTTTGTATAAAACCCATCAGTAAGTACCATTACATTTGATGTTTTTGAATGTGAAGACATCAAATTCAATAAGTTATATCGAAAGATAATTTTGTCGCTCCATTCCATAAGCCAATGTCACCGATAAGTCTGACAGTCAGACAAAGTCAAGAGGCATTAGATTTTTAAATGAATTGGCTTAAACACTCTTGGTTTAGTTTGTTTTAAACTTGAGAAATTAAGCAGTATAAGTGTTAATTCGATTTGGAATTATTAAGCGGAGCTCTTAATATATGATGGACATTAGTCATTTAAGCTAACTTAACACTATGTTCTCCGTTTGCATGTTTGGAACCCATTTCCCAAGTATTAACTTACTCAAATGTCCACAGTCAGTCATGCTCTTTGATGGGATTAAAACAACTTTTAATCTATGAAGATCGATTAGATCTTGAACAAGTATATGAATAAGAAACAGCAAGAACGTAATAATAATAGCAAACCAGAAAGCAATATTAAGAACAAAACAGCTTGTATCAATCGTGTCGAATGATTAAATAAAATCCTTAGAAGAGCTCGATTAAGAACATCAACTGTAAAGGATTGGAAGATTACAAGAAAGCAATATCGTAGAACTCTGGAATGTAAAATCTGAAATCTTGAATCTTAACCTAATATGCATGCAAGCATTAACTTATATACTATACATAAAAGGCTCTCGGTTGGACAGGCCCAAACCGGAGAATACAAGGCTAATCTACGAGCCCAAAAGACGCAACATAAAATAGAACTTCAGCCCAACAATCTCCCCCTTTGCGTCAATTTGGAGCGAGACCTTCACTTCTTACTTGGGCCGGCGGCTGAAGCTGGTACCTTCTTCTACACGGTACTAAACAGACACTTGGCTATGGAAAGGATGGTCTGTCTAAACCGGATGTACCAATTGATCATATCATCGAAGTACTTGATGTCATCAGCCGAATTGTCCTTACACCGCTTGACGATTGATAGGACGTGTTCCAAGCAGGTAGTGGTGTAGAGGTGCTTGTCAGCTAACGCGAACAGACATTTCTGTCCTTCGGCTCTGGTGAACATCACAGAGTTTCGCCTCGAATCTATCTTGCCCATTTTCATCGTGTTTAGATCACTGGCCGATCCCACAGGCTTGACTTTCGGTTTCTTCTTAAAAACTGTGGCAACCTCCTGATCCATTAGGGCCACCTCCATGATATAGCATGCCAGCATCCTTTTGACATGGTCTAAGATGGGACCATATTCGGCTTCGTTTGTCAGCAAGATGTTGTACAAGACTATCCAATCATGAGGGTTCAGATTGGGCAGATCCGCCAGAGAGATCATGTGAGCAGTTCTTGCAGATCCTCGGATAAGCTTGAACTTGACGTTTGTGAATCTCCCCACGGCAAAAGGCTTCATCACCCGAACATTGACAATCTTCTGGGCGCTCCATGTAAGGTATTGAGGGCGAGCGGCCTCCAGGTAGAAGTCAATGAGCTCCCTGTCAAGCTCATCGTTCGGATGCGGGACTTCGAAAATGTTGGAGAAGGCGTGGAAGATGAACGCCTTTCGAGTCAGCGGCATATCAAATTGCGAATCGACCGAGTTGTTGCAGTCGAACGATATCACCGGCTCGAGCCATAGTATGCTTGGAGTCTCTATGGCCTCCTTTATCAAACGATCCCTGGTCCAGGCAGGAAAGAGCAGCTTTCGGCTCTCAAGGAGATCGTGGGCTTCTTTTTGTTTACGTTCGGCTTCTTCAGCTTCACGTGCCACACGACTGACATCGTCATCAGTATAGTGACTGTTCTTTCTCTTTAACATGTCCGCAATAGTCTCCTTGTCTTCATCTTCATCTTCATCTTCATCTCCTCCCTCTGCTATGTTTTTGCCTTTGTTCTTCACACCTGAACCCGAGGCATGACCAGTTGGGGGTGGTTCGGTGGTGTGAGTAGCTTTGGAGGAAGGAGGTGGTTTCGATCCTTTCTTCTCATCTCCCCCTTGTTTCGGAATGGACACGAAACTGGGTAGGCCTTCAATTTTACTTAAGAGGGCCATGGCCGGAGAGAGTTTCTCATCGAGGGTACGCCTCACTGAGTGATTAAGGATGGGGTCGTGTGCTTCCAGGATGTTTGAGAGAGTGGCGTGGACATCCGAAACACACGTCTTTATGACTTCCCTCTCGGATCGAAGAGCTTCCAATTGTTGTTCGGAGTTGGAAAGCTGCGTGCTCTTGACCTTGAGGGCAGTAGTGTTACTCGCCAGGACGTCCATCAGTGAATTTTCAGCCGCAAGATCCTCTTGTAGCTTTGCCAAGCGGGCATCGATGGAGGCACGAAGTGCCGAGTTGTCGTCGCTAAGGTTCTGTCTGAGGGTAGCGAACGAGGATAACTCCGTCTTTACAAACTGGGCGAATTGATGAACAACTGGTTCCAGAGTTGTTTTCGTGGCTTCGACGCTTTCCTGCATAGACTGCAGCAGGATTGTAGCGTCATTGAATAGTTTATCGACTTTTTCGGTCGCAGCCTCACAGGCTCGGGTAGAGGCGTCTATCGCAGCAGTTGCTGAGGCCATTGAATCATGTTGAGCCCTAGAGAAGGCATCAACTATCTTCTGAAGGGCAGCTTCAGATAAGGATGACTGCTGGTTGGAAGAGGAGGCGAGAAGTTGATCAACCTTCTCGTTAAGCTCGCGGAGATGCTTCTTTGTCACTGGAGCATCATCCTGCTCATCACTCTGAACTTGAAACGGACTATAGTAGACCGAATCAAAGTTCATGTGATCACCACCAAGGTATTGATCATCGCCATCGGAGGCGTCTTCGGGGGATTGAGGTGGTGGTGAAGCTGGGGGTGTTGTGGGTTTAGTTGGTTCAGGTTGAGTGGGTGGGGGGTTAGTTTCGGGTGGTGGTGGTGTATGGGTTTCGGTTTGTGGAGGTTCGGTTACGGGAGGGGTTTCGGTAACAGGTGGTGTTTCGGTTGATGTGGTGAATATGGGTGGTGGTATAGGGAATGAGGTTGGTGGTATAGTAGGGTTTATGGTGGGAATGGAAATAGGTATTGTGGGTGGAGGGGAAGGAAGTGGGGATTGGTGAAGTTCCATCTCCGGGGTTGGGGACCGAGGGGGTGTGTTGCCTCTTTGTGGAGATTCATCTCCTTGTGATCCCTCAGAGTCCGAACTCCCACCTTCGGATTCACTTGATGAGGAGGGAAGGACTAGCTTTTGCTTTTGTTGGGTCTTCCTCCTTTTAGGTTGTGGGGATGAAGCAGCCTTCGGTTGTTTGCGCTTCTTGGGAGAAGGTTTTGGGGCTTTGGATGGTTTCTTCCCCTTGTCTGCCTTCTTACCCCTGGCCACCGGTTTGTCGGCATCTTGAATTGATCGTAGCATGTCTGGTGTCAGTTCCCTCGGACCAGATGGCCCTAACTCCTTGATCGCCCTGATCATACTGCTGTCTGAGGGCACACTTCCATACATCGACTCCGGGATAGAGCCAATGAAGGAGAATTTCGATGCATCGGATATGATGATCTTCTTGGTATGGAACGTACCAACAGAAGACATCGGTGCACCGTCAGCAGTTGGGACCTCAAACCTGTCCATGGCCCATCTTGTGATCAGGATCCAGAACCGGGCCAGCGACACCTCAGAGTGTCGAGAAGTGGAAGAAAGGCTCTGAATCAGTTGTTGCCAAAGGACAAACCCATAATCGAGGTTGATCCCGTTGTACACCCCATACATGATTGACAGGAAAAGACGACTGGCCCCGTCCGATCCTGAGCTCCGCTCTGACAGTCCCTTGAAGAGAACTGTAAATAACCCATTCCACTGGGGCGGTAGGCATGACTTCTTGAACCTGGCGACGGAGGTAAGAACTTCCGTGTAGCCCATGTTGTAGAACATGCTGTATAACATTCCAACCGGAATCGTCTCCGGGTTAACACGTGATGGGTCAGCAGCAAACCCAAGCATGGTGCAGAAGCGGGGACGAGAAATCGACGTCTTGTGTTCCGCCACTTCGAAAAATACCCTGTCGACGCCCTTGTCGTAGTAGGCCGTCGCATAGACCTGAGATAGAGCCACCATTGGCACCGTTTCAATTCTGGACAATGCCGGAGCAAGCTGGGAGTACTTGAGGCATTCGATAACCGGCGACATGTAGGGATCATAGGCCAGTGGGTTTAGATCAATGACGAGGCATTGTTGAGGTCTGATGGGAAGAATCTGAGAAGTGGCATGAACAGATGAAGATTTAGCCATTGTTACAGGTGTGGAGAAGAAGATGACCGGAAGAGAGTTTTGGGAGTAATTTTGCTTTGGGAATTATGGGGGCAGTAAAGAGGTAAAAGGTGGTGTTGATGGGTTTTTATAGTAGGTGATAGGAGAGAGAAAAATCGTTTCAAATCTCTTATGGAAATACGAAACGGGTGATTTTGGAGTGACTGATTGGTGACAGTTGGGACGTGCGATGATCACGTAGGAGAGAGAGTGTCAGATTCCTAGGATCACAACGCCCAATAAGCACCGGTTCAGAGAGAGGAACCATTTCCATTTCCACACGCGCCATTAATGCCAGATGGATGACTCTTCAATACTGCACACACGTCCAATAAGTGTCAGAAAAAGCGCGACCTCTTCAAATTCACGCGCCCTCCTTTTTACCGTCGTTTGAATTTCTATCCATTTAACTCCCGCCGAGTCAGCAACTTTTGTCTTATCCCCTTTTGAACGGCCGTTTCCACTTTATGATCCACATGGCTAATTGTCGACCACAACTTCATTTGTAACCATCCAGTAATTATCCAGCCTGTAAAATAATTAGTAACGGAATTTTTGAAAATCTAGGATTTTCGTGCAAAGAGTGTAAATAAAATAAAGAAATAAAGCAACTCTTTTTAGGATAATCTGTGATGTCAATAATGACACGAAACTGATGATCCCGGGCACGAATCTCTTCCTTCAAGGTCAAGAGAGACCTCAAAGTGTTAGTGTGGAATCCCGTTGAATTACGATCAAACATTTATTAATAAATGTTGAAAGGCTTCTTTTAATAATGCAAATTAAGCGTGGTTTCGCTTTGATTCAACATTTCAATTCTTGATATAAGAACGAACATGAACAAAGTACTTGTGAGACCAGTGTAGTCTGTTGAACAAGTAGGTTTGAGTTAATTTTGTAGTGGCTTGGATTAATATGAAATCTCAGATAAAAATTTAAAATTGGATCCCTTGGGAAGAAATGTCATGGTGTGTAACAATTTCATTGGAACCACGCAAAAAGAAAAAAATGAGATTTCATGAAGGTACATTCGTTAATGCATTGGTGAAAACTTGATCAAGTTAATTGGTCACCGTCAATTCGTTGGTGTTGAATTTTGGGTTTCACTCAGCTCGTAGTGGCACGAAGCTAAGATCATAAACACAGATGTTGTGTAACCATAAACCTCAGTGGTAGTTGCTGAGAGTCTCAAGGGTTACAGTGATGATACGAATGTTATGGAGAAGTATAATGGGGATGGTGAAAGAAGACATAGTACCACTGCTGCGAACAAAAAGGACCAAGCAGGAGACTCTGAACTCATGAGAGAAAAGAGTGAGGTAGCTCACGATTAGAATAAATGAGTTAGCCTTATTGGGAAGACAAGGTTTGTGTATACCAGGTCATGAAGGCTATTATTCAAAATCTTATGAGGCTTGGGACACATACAGCAGCATGCTTCTAGGGACACTTAAGTAAGTCATCAAATATATCCCCATAAACGAATGAGCACACAAAAAAAAATTAAAATATTTTTGGAGTTTTTTTTTTTTTTTTTTTTTTTGAAAGTGAAATAAGACATAAAAAAAATTATAAAAGAGTTAAAAGAAAAAAAATACGATTTAAAAAAAGCTTTGGAAAAAATGGAAAAACCGAACCCGAACGTTCGGTTGGTTTCGGTTGGGAAAAAGTTGAAAAAAACCGAACCCGAGCGTTCGGTTGGTTTCGGTTCAGGAAAATTTTGAAAAACCGAACCCGAACCTTCGGTTGGTTTCGGTTCAGGAAAATTTTGAAAAACCGAACCCGAACCTTCGGTTGGTTTCGGTTCAACAAAATTTTTGAAAACCGAACCCGAACCTTCTGGAGGTTTCGGTTTTGGAAAAATTTTTGAGAAACCAAGGAGTTTAGATATGCAATAAAAAAACTTTTTACACAAAGAAAAACAAATTTGGCACAAGAAATATACAACACAGAGAAACTACCTTTGAAGTAATGAGCGAGTGAAATGGTTGAACCGAACCCGAACGTTCGGTTGGATTCGCTTCTTACGTTTGAGATCGAGAGGTAGTGTGAGGTACTGACTCTGATTCCATCATACCTAGCCCTTGCAATATTTTATTAAACGATGCTTCTGGAAGAGCTTTGGTGAAGACGTCAGCCACTTGATCAGTGGTTCTTACGAAGTGAACTTCGATATTTCCATCTTCCACATGATCTTTGATGAAGTGATACCTCAGTGCTATGTGTTTGGTTTTAGAGTGTTGCACCGGGTTATGACAGATCCTAATTGCACTTTCAGAGTCACAATATAGAGGGATCTTCTTCATATTGAGTCCATAGTCTCGAAGTTGACTCTGGATCCAAATCACTTGTGATGTGCAGGATGCAGCGGCAATGTATTCCGCTTCAGCAGTAGACAACGACACACATGTTTGTTTCTTGGATTGCCAGCTGACCAACTTCCCATCAAGAAATTGACAGCCACCAGTTGTGCTTTTGCGGTCGAGTCCACATCCTCCAAGGTCAGCATCAGAATAGGCTTGAACGAAGAAGCCAGAGTTGGATGGATACCATAGACCTAAGGAGGCGGTTCGCTTGAGATAGCGTAGGATGTTCTTCACTGCCAGCATGTGAGGTTCGCGTGGGTTAGCCTGAAATCGAGCATAATAACATATAGAAAACATGATATCAGGCCTGCTAGCAGTTAGATACATCAGTGAGCCTATCATTTGACGATAGAGCGTGATGTCGACAGCCGGTTTATCCAGTGAAGGGGTAAGTTTGGTGCCGAATGCCATTGGGACTTTGACTTTTGAGTCTCCCATCATGCCAAACTTTGCTAGGAGAGTCTTCGTGTAAGCTTCCTGATTGATAAAGATGCCTTCGGGTCCCTGTCTTATATTTAAACCAAGGAAAAAATTAATAGGACCCATTGAGCTCATTTCAAACTTAGTCTCCATCAACTTTCTGAATTCAACTGTTAAGCTGGGATTCGTAGAGCCAAAGATGATGTCATCGACATAAATTTGAACTATCATAAGGTGGTTACCTTCCTTTTTGCGAAAGAAGGTTGGGTCAATCGAACCTTGTTTGAATTTGGACATCTTTAAAAATTTTGTAAGCGTTTCATACCAGGCTCTCAGAGCTTGTTTAAGGCCGTACACAGCTTTATCTAGAATATAGCAATGATTTGGATACTTTTCGTTCACGAACCCAGGGGGTTGCTCCACATACACAGTTTCTTCAAGTTCTCCATTGAGAAATGCACACTTGACGTCCATTTGGAAGACCTCAAAGTTTTTGTGAGCAGCATAGGGCAGAAATATTCTAACCGATTCTAGCCTAGCTACTGGAGCGAACGTCTCATCGTAATCTATCCCTTCCTCCTGACAGTATCCCTTGACAACCAGACGAGCCTTGTTCCTTATGACATTACCTTCCTTGTCCATTTTGTTTCTAAAAACCCATTTGAGACCAACAATTGAAGCATCCGGAGGAGTTGGAATGAGGCGCCAGACTTTGTTCCTTTCAAACTTGTTTAGTTCGTCTTGCATTGCTTGAACCCAATCAGAGTGATCGAGGGCAGTGTTCACTGTCTTCGGTTCAACTTTTGATACAAATGAGTTAAACATACAAAACTCAACCTTTGAGAATAAGGATGTCTGTTTTGCCTTCAGTTGAGATCGGGTCAGAACCTTTTCAGATACATCACCAACTACTTGAGAGATAGGATGATCTTTGGTCCATTTTGTAAGAGGAGGGTAATTCGGATCGAAGGTTGGATCTAGTTCAGCGTTGATCATCTCTTCAGGCTCAGATTGGCTATCGAAATCAAGCGTCATATCATCATGCTCCCCCTCAATTGATGAGTCTTGAGAAACATGAGGTTCAGGGGTTTCTTGTGGTGCTGGATTTTCAGGCATTGAAGCACCTTCGTTTGGAGGGGAACCTTCGGTTGGAGAGTTACCTTCGGTTGATGAAGGACCTTCGGTTGAAGTAGTAGAGCTTGGCTCCCCCTGGACATGTGAGCTAGGCTCCCCCTCGACATGTGAACTTGGCTCCCCCTCGACTGAAGCATTGTTGGTTGGAGATTCATCAGTAGGCGATTCTCCTTCATGCATTCTTCTTGCAGCATCTTCGGCAATCTGCTTCAGATGATCTATTTTGTTGTCAGCTGCACCTGCTTCGGAGAGAGAAGCTTTTTCCGGTTCGTCAAATAGTTCCAGAAAATTTTCGTACAGATTGGCGATTGAGACAGTGACTTGGCCAGTTTGAGGAAAGATTTCACTGGCAGTGTCATCTATGGCCTGCAGCTTCTTGACATAGTTATCGTCGAAGGTCACATAGTATGTCTCTTCAATCCTTCTTGATCGTTTGTTTAGGACCCTGTACGCCTTTGAAGTGAGTGAGTAACCCAGAAAGATTCCCTCGTCGGCTTTGACATCAAACTTGTTGCGGTGTTCTTTAGAATTAAAGATGAAACACCTTGAGCGAAAAACGTGGAAAAATTTCACATTGGGCTTCCTGTTGTTTAATATCTCATATGGTGTGAGCGTGAATCGCTTGTTGAGATAGGACCTGTTTTGTGTATAACAAGCAGCAGAAATAGTGTCAGCCCAAAAATAAAGAGGTAAGGAAGCGAAACTTAACATAGTTCGGGCAGCTTCACACAGAGATCGGTTTCGTCTTTCGACTATTCCGTTCAGCTGTGGTGTGTAGGGAGCTGAGAAATTATGGCTAATTCCCTTTTCTGCAAGAAACTCTTCAAACTCCCTGTTCTTGAATTCGAGACCACTGTCGCTCCTGATGTTGCGAACGACCTTCTTGAGCTGGACTTCAATTTGCTTGATAAACACTTTCAGCTTTTGAGTCGCTTCAGATTTGAGCTTTAGAAAGAACACCCATGTAAATCGAGAGAAGTCATCAACGATAACAAGAATGTACTTGCTACCACCGATGCTTTCAATAGATGAAGGATGACACAAATCGATATGAAGCAATTCGAGTGGTTCAACAACTTTTGTGTTAATTATGGATGGGTGACTTTGACGACTCTGCTTTCCCATTTCGCATGCAGCACATAAATGCTCTCTGTCAAACATGAGCAATGGAAGACCCCTAACATGACCTCCAGTGACAAGTCGGTTGATATCTTTGAAATTGAGATGAGAGAGTCTTCTGTGCCACAACCAGCTTTCTTCGGATTGAGCTTTTGATAGCAGACATATGGCTGGGTTTCCTTTGATGGGTTTCATGTTCAGAGGAAACATTTCACCCTTTCGCTCTGACTTCAGAATCACTTTCTTTGTCTTTTTCTCTATGATTTCAGAACCTTCATCATCGAATGAAACTTTAAGACCTATACCTCCAACAAGCTGAGATACACTGATGAGGTTGTGTTGAAGTCCTTCCACATAGGCCACCTTTCTTATGGTAAAATCACCATTCGTTATCATCCCATATCCCTTTATGGTGCCGAAAGAGTTATTTCCAAACTTAACGTTGCCACCATTTGCAAGAGATCTGTATTCCCATAGCTCCTCTTTCCTCCCTGTCATGTGACGCGAGCAGCCACTGTCGATGTACCATTCTTCGTCAAACTGCTCGTCACTTATAACCTGCAAAAATTAAGCAGATTTAGGAACCCAAAGTTTCTTGGGTCCATGTGAGGTTTTCATGGGAACAGGAATAGTTAAAGAGATGTCAACAAGATATGTTCTTTTAATTCAATTTGTTTCATCTTTCTTTTTAATGGTGAATACTTTTATTTTGTTAAGATTGGGTTGGTTTCCTTTGGGCTCAGGCTTGGATTCATCGACCTTTTGCTTTCCCTTCTGTTCAGCTGATGAATGAGGTTTTTGAGGAAAAGTGGGATTAGCTTTAGAGCAAGATGGAGATGAATGAGTAGAAGTAGAATGATGAGAAGAGTTAGAACGAGAGAATTTGGATGGGGAGGACTTCCTGGCTGATGACTCTAGGTGACCCTTTTGCTTTTGATCATTGGAGGGGCTGACCTTCGAGTCTTGTTCTCTTTTGACTTCAGAGCCGAACCTCTGCGTTCGGTTGGAGTTGTTCTTGGAACCGAACCTTTGGTTTCAGTTGAAATCCTCTTGAGAACCGAACCTTGACTTTCGGTTGGTATCTTCTTGCGAACCGAACCTTGGCTTTCGGTTGTTGTTTTCTTGCGAACCGAACCTTGGCTTTCGGTTGTTGGAATTATCAGGCTTTCTTACGGGATTGTTTTCATACTTCAGATTCTTGTCTTTGTGTGAATAGTATGCATTCTGGGAGTGCCAGAATTGTTTCCTTTCAGAAAGGTTTTTCCTGTATCTTAGGTTCCTTTCTATCTTCTTGTCTCTCATCTGTTTAGGTTGATGATGAACGTTCGCTTTCGCTTTTGATGTCACCTTGGCTGGTTCCTTTTGAACTTCAGGAGTTTTTCTTTGAGCCGAGGGAGCAGAGGGAATATCTGAAGAAGATTCAGTTTGCCCTGAGGAAGTGGAAGGAGTATCTGATGAAGTTTCACTTCGAGCTGTTGGCGTTGAAGGAATGTCTTCTTTTGCTGAACGATCAACCTCTTGAGGAGTATCTTTTGTACCACTTGTACTTGGTTCACTGAAATTATCAGGCTTGTTCAAGGGTTCAGGTATGTATCTCCCTTTCTTCATCCAGGAGGTTCTTTCAGACAGGCCAACGGTTTCGTTTCCATTATCAATAGGAGCTTCCCAGAAGAACTCATCACAGCCATCAGCATTGTCTTCGTTAACAATAGTCGTGAGTTCAGCTGTTTGATGTTCGGTTACTCCAGTCACTTTGTATACCTGATTCGGAGTGGTCCTGACTTTTTGATACACAACAGCTTTTTCTACTAATTTCGGGGACTTTAGTTGGGACAATCTAGCGAATTCCACAGAATTTTCAGAAATAAGATTTTTGTGGTTTTCAGTTTCGCTTTTAACAAATTCTGAGCAGTCAACCGTATCCTCTACAGAAATTTCACTCATGTTTTCGTCCTCGTTAAGCTCAGATGCATTTTCAACATCGATTTTATTTTCTGAGCTTACTTTGGCGTTTAGAGAGTCAAACTTATGTATGGTTTCGGTTCTCAGTTTAAGTCTGTCATTTTCGTCCAAAAGATTTTTGAGCATGTCCTTATGGTCTTTGGATTTAATGAAGGACTCAATTTTGTCCAGTCCAATTTGATAAGTTGGGTTGACATCATCAGACGAAATCACACTCTCACAATTGTAAGCTTCGGCATCGATTTCATCTTCCTTAAATTCTAGGAAAGGTAAAATCATACGATGGATCTTTTTGCCTATCTCACAGTCCAAGTGAAGTTGAGTAATATTGGAATATAAACGTTTAGCTATTAAACAAAAAACATTTCGTTGTTTTAACAATTTCAAATTGTCTCTCTGCAAAAAAAATGTTTTCGTCTTTGACTTTAATTAATTCCGACTCTTTTAACTCAATCCACATACGCCGCTCCTCACTCTTCGACGCCACCCTGCTTAATTGATCAGTCAGGTTAGAATTGGTGACTCGAGTTTGAGTTAAGCTGCTATCTAAATGAGAAATTCTTGTATTAACGTTTTTTAGTTCTTTCTCATATGAGGATGATGGTACTTTAGATGAAATAAAAACAGATTGTACCTTCTTTATCAGTTCATCAAGCTCATTGAACTGTTGGCTGA
The DNA here is from genome assembly GCF_002870075.4 of Lactuca sativa. Taxonomy (NCBI): domain Eukaryota; kingdom Viridiplantae; phylum Streptophyta; class Magnoliopsida; order Asterales; family Asteraceae; genus Lactuca; species Lactuca sativa. The sequence continues at coordinate 303,956,590 of NC_056630.2, read as the reverse complement.
GTGGTTTGGCCGTAAAGCACATATCCTCCTGCACCTTCGGTCCATTGCTTCCTCCATCAGTATTCTATCCCCTCATCTGAGATATGCCAGACACCATAAAGCATTTTCCACCACTGCTTTCCTCCTTAGCCATATAAGCCTTTCCATGAGTAGGCTTCCTCACTTCTTCGTCTTCTGAGTCAGTAGACCAAACTTCGGTGCTACCGAACTCATCGTCATTAACCGAACCCTGCACAATAAGAGCATTAATAGAAGGGTTAGAGGTAGACTTTTTATTTCTCAACTCATCCAATCTTTTCTGCAGCACGGCTTCCTCATCCTTTCCATCGTCCTTTTCAACCATCTTCTTAAGAACACAGTCCTTAGCATAGTGGTTCTTGCCACCACAGTAGAAACAACTTACTCCGGAATCACCATCTGCCTTCGGTTCCTTCTTGGACTCCTCAGCCTTCGGTTCATTGTTCGCCTTTTCAGAGCTGTAACTCCCCTGCCAGTTTCGGTTTTTGTTGTTGGGGAATCTCTTCTTTATGAACCTCTTAGGATTGGATACCATCATGGCATAATCCTCAGTTGTGAGGTCATATTCTTCCAAGTTGAGCTCTTCATCCTCCATCACAGCTTTACTTTTAGATAGGAGGGCCAACGAACCAAGACTGGAGACAACATTCTTCTCTTGAACCACAATCTTCTCTTGGGACTTTAGAATACCCACCAGTTTCGCCAGAGAATATGATTTAAACTGTTCATGGGCTTTGACTGTGGAAACAACTGCTCTCCATTCAGATCGCAGTCCGTTCAAGAAAGTAACCTTTTGTTCGATGAGCTTCCTTTCAATGTCGTGTTTGATCATCTTGCTGAGAAGATGATTGAAGCGATCAAACGTCTGGGTCACAGTTTCTTCGGGCCCTTGCCTGAATTCTCCAAACTCAGATAGAAGCAAGGTTTGGATGGAGTGTTCAAGATCTTTGTCTGTTGAATACAGTTCGCGAAGTCTATCCCACACTTCCTTCGCCGTAGTGCATGAGCTGACCAGTCTGAATGTGTCGGACTGAAGGGCAAATCTAATCAACCTTAGTGCTTTAATATTGCACTGGAATTTGTCTTTTTCATTTTGTGCAATATTCATCACGTCCTTAAGCAGATCGTTGTATTTTTTTTGCGTCTTAATAACTCTGGATGTCGCGGAATGAGAAAACGGTCCATTGATAATGGCTTCCCATATGAGAAAACCATTGTCCTCCGATCCAATCACGTAATCTTCAAAATGATGTGCCCATACTTCATAGTCATGGGTGTATAAGATTGGAATCTTTGTCGTCGAACCAATGCTGTTGGAAATATTAATAGGGTTTGATTGCGTCGCGTCCATTATGATCGTAATAACCTGTTCAAAGATCAGATTTGTAATAAAGCAGATTAGGGCAAAACAATAAATACTAAGATACGTCAATTAAGATGACGGCTCAATAAATATCGATGATTGCGGAAAAACCCTAATGGAAATCTTTTTCACAGAAAAGATGTGTATCGATTACACAGCCTCCTGCTCTGATACCAATTGATGGGATTAAAACAACTTTTAATCTATGAAGATCGATTAGATCTTGAACAAGTATATGAATAAGAAACAGCAAGAACGCAATAATAATAGCAAACCAGAAAGCAATATTAAGAACAAAACAGCTTGTATCAATCGTGTCGAATGATTAAATAAAATCCTTAGAAGAGCTCGATTAAGAACATCAACTGTAAAGGATTGGAAGATTACAAGAAAGCAATATCGTAGAACTCTGGAATGTAAAATCTGAAATCTTGAATCTTAACCTAATATGCATGCAAGCATTAACTTATATACTATACATAAAAGGCTCTCGGTTGGACAGGCCCAAACCGGGGAATACAAGGCTAATCTACGAGCCCAAAAGACGCAACATAAAATAGAACTTCAGCCCAACACTCTTGGAAGTAATTAGTGATTTAAGACTTTCATGAATATTAGTGGATTGTCCATAGCGAATGGATGTAACATAGAGGCTGCGCTAACATTCATGAGTAGTTAATAGAGATTGAAGTACTGGACGGACCCGCACTTAGAGATTACTTCATGGATCCAGTCAAAAGTAATTCTAACATGATAATATCTTCTATTCTTCTAACCTAGATACATGCGGGGTTTTGCTCTATGATTTTGTTATGCATTGGTCTACTCCAACGCTATCCATAACCGATAGTTATCTAGTGTACATCTATGTGTTACATGATGAAGTAGACATAAACTATGTAGTCGAAGTTTATTTTTTCCTTCTGCGTTAATAGGAGCAGCGATATCTATGGGCCCGTCGATGATTTGGTGGTGACATCTAAAGTGCTTGGTCAAGCCATGACTTGGAATTGATGTGTCCAATTTAGTTGTCGGATGCAATATTCACAAATCATATAGCCAAACATAATCTTGAATTCTGAGATTGACCGTTATCTATGTCTTTAGTTCATACAGATATCATAGAACCAAGAAATAGTTGATCACTTATCTAAGGGTTGAATCTTGATTAGATTAAGAGTTCGGTAGTTGAATTGGAGGGCTAACTCTCAGTCGATTATTGGAGAAGTATTGATCCTTGTATAGTTGATGACTTGTCCTAATGGGAGATTGTTGGAAAGACTATCCAAGGTAATTAACTATTAGTAATATTTCTAATAATAACATGGTCCTTTTGGGTTGCCCTCAACCAAAACCCAAATTGAGTAGAATAAATAAACACGAAATTGTTTTATTAATTATAATGGTTAATAATTAATTAGAAACTAATTTGAAATATATTTCGGGAATTAATTATTAGTTTAATTAATTAAAGGATTGAGTATTCATTAATCGATAGTTGGTTAATAAGGAATGCTCCAAAAACCTTATGAAATTAGGGTTGGATGAAAATCACTCCATCCCACATGGGAAAAGGAGTGAAATTCTTTCTAGGTATTCCACCCACATGGGAAGGAGTACAAAACCTAGGAAGGAATCCAATGCTACATATAGGGCCTTAGGGATTTCATTCTTCCTTGCACCTTGGCTTGAAGTTTTACCAACCCATCTTCCTCCTTCCATAGAGACGATTTCTAAACCTCTTACAGTTTGTGAAATTGACCCTTCTCCTAGTTATTTCATTCCACTCTTTGGTGTCATTGGGTGTGATACCATTAGAGGGATATTAGTTTGGGTCCTCTCATCCAAGCAACTTCGTGGAGGACGAAATCTCGAGCATTGCGATCAAAGGCTACATAAGACGTATGTTCTTCTTCTTTGTATTTTTTTTTACTAGGGTCGATGTAATTAGAATGAAACTATAGATCCATAGGTTTCATGTACACTTAGGTATATCGTAATTTCAATTTTTTCGCTGCCTAGTTTAGGGTGTATTTGATGCGTAGAAAATCGAACAATCCATTGGCTGGGTTGTCAGAAGCGTGCCACATACCTTGTTGGCATGCACATCTGCATGCTAATTTTTATAAATCATTAAATAAATCAAATCTTCTTCCTAAAGCTCCGTATTCTACATATTTTATATCCTCACGTAGCTATGGATGATATCTACAACTTTCATTCAGAATTCATCGGTTAATTTTGAATCTATTTTTGAAGTTATATATTTAACGAACATTGACTGTTAAGGTTCGTTAAAAATTCATAACTCTCGTGTCCAATGTCCGTTCTTGATTGTCTTTATATCGACAAATAGGTATTAATGAGATATTCAACTTTCATTTAGATCGTTTTTCCTAAAAATCGATCAATTCCAATTTCGGTTTATGTGCTAACGCATTCGCGTTGAAAAATTCGAAAAATCATAACTTCCTTACATGAAGTCATATTTGGATGTTCTTTATAACGGCGGAAATGTTCATGGGTAGAGGATGTCATGTGAAGTATCATACAGTGTAAAGTAGTAAACAAGCAACAACATCATCCATTTTATTATAAGTAAAGTTTTAATACATGTGTGTTCTTTTATAGTAATAAGACACGAAAATATTAAATCAAAATAAAAGACGAGTCTTGTCTGTGCTCCGTCTTCTCAAAACCTGGCCATCACACCTGTCTACTAATGACCTGAGAATACAAGTTATTTTGAAAGCGAGTATCAGCATAAAGCGGGTGAATTCATAAGTATTTAAGTGTCATTGCCCTATTTTGGAAAGCTGTTATGAATGCCATATAAATCTTTGAATGAAACATTTGATATAAGTATGAAAACCCTAGAAAATCTCATATTTCCTACTAGTATAAGAGTAGTCTTCTACCAAGACTTGTATGTTTTGAAAGTAGTCTTCTACCAAGACTTGTATGTTTTGAAAGTAGTCTTCTACCAAGACTTGTATGTTTTGAAAGTAGTCTTCTACCAAGACTTGTATGTTTTGCTGTAACAAAGATGGTTTTCCCCTTTATGACTACTATTAACAATATATAGTCTACCTCATCGTTTATGTGAATGTATCACAAAATAAAAGTAATAGGGAAAATATAACCATATAAGTATTATCCTTTTGCATTAGGGTAAACAAGACATCGCGACTGCCGAAAGGTATTGACCTTGAATATCAGTAGATGTTCATTTTCCTCTGTAGCTAACAGCAGGTTAGAGGAATGGTTAGTCCCGTAAAGGTACCCCTAGTATAAGTATTAACCGTAGGCATTCGTAGATGTTCATTACCTCTGTTGCTAACAGGTGGGTGTCAGAATGGTTAGTCCCGTATAGTATCCTTTTGTATTAGGAAAGACAGAACTAAACTACACGTATGCTATGTAATAGTATCTCATCATATAGTATCTAGGTACAAGTATCCATGTAAGTGTATCCATGTAAGTGTATCTCTTCATATAGCATTTAGTATAGACTCATGAATGAACTGACTCTGGTGTAATGTTTTGTATCTCCTAACTATCCCTATAATAGTTTACTAGAAGGTAATTGATGTCCAAGAAGGTTTATACACCCTTGCTACACAAGAGTGTGGGAAACTGAATAACGGATGAAAACTATCATATCAATACATACACACACACACACACACACACACACACATATATATATATATATATATATATATATATATATATATATATATATATATATATATATAAGAACATAAGTGTATAGATATAGATTTGACCAAGGACATGAAAGAAGCTTTGTAAAATTTTTAAGAGTTTTGAATAATAAATAACAATGACTTGATGTCATTTTATAAATATTTCAAAATTAATTCATTTGATAGCAAAATATTTTAAGACAGAAAACCATTTCATGTATCACATTTTGAAGCATGTGAAATCAGTTGGACGAAAACACGGTTATGAATCACATATGATTGATTCTATATCATGTTGATTTCTACCTATATTCTTCCCCATTAAAGCATTTAAAAACATTTAAAGCATTGATTAAGGAGTATGAACTCACCTATAGATGGTGGTTTGGATGAACTAAATGATGTAGGACAGCTAGGTGAGAAGTGAAGACTTGTTCACACTCAAAGATCCTAGTTAACATATAATCACACATATATGTATCCAATTAGACTTTAAACCACTAATTGACAAGGTTAGGACATCCTAAGGCATGTAAAACACCTTATATAAGTGCTACAAGTCATAAGTGATGAGTTTATAAAACTCTTTGATCGATTAGATCTTATAACAGGAAAACAAAGAATGCGAAAAACAGTAAGATAAAGCACAAGAATGAATCTGAATATGTCGAATGGTTCAATTACTTCAATCCTCAGCAGAGCTTCGAAGAAGAACTTCCACTGTAGAGGATTCTAGGGTTACAAAAGATAAGAACGATGAACGCTGTAAAAACTCTATCAAATCTTACGTTCTAGGATGCATGCAAGCATCTATAAATAATAAACCCTACAAAAATACTCACGGATGGACAAGACCATACCGGAGACAAAACTGGACTAACTAGCGAGCCCAAAGACGCAACACCTTTTGGACCTAACAATCTCCCCCTTTGCGTCAATTGGAGCGAGACTATTACTTCTTCTTGCTGGGTCAAGCTGCCGGAACCTTCTTAGTGGTGTCAAACAGACGTGGGATAATAGCAAGAATTGTCTATCTGAAGAGGATGTACCACTGAATCATGTCATCGAAGTATTTCTTGTCATCTGCTGAGTTTTGCTTGCAACGATGAATGATACCCAAAACATGTTCCAGGCATGCAGTGGTGTAGAGATGTTTTTCTGCCAAAGCGAACAGGCATTTTTGGCCTTCGTTTCTGGTAAACATAACATAATTTATCTTCAGATCTATCTTCCCCATCTGCATCATGTTCAGGTCACTTGCTGAGCCGACAGGAGAAATAATAGGCTTTTTCTTGAAAATGTTGGCAATCTCGTGATCCATCTTGGCGACTTCCATGATGTAGCAAACAAGCATCCTCCTAAAGTGATTAATTATCGGACCATACTCTGCTTCATTTGTGAGAAGGATGCTGTGCAGAATTATCCAATCATGTGGATTCAAATTGGGAAGATCAGCAAGCGAAAGGGCATGTTCGGTCTTGGTAGATCCTCTCAGCTTTTTCATAAGGATTGCCTCTTCATCTTTCTCCTTGTCTTTCTCTGCCATTTTCTTTAAAACACAATCTTTGGCATAATGATTCTTTCCTCCACAGTAATAGCAGCTCACACCAGAATCTGCTTCAACCTTCGCCTCTTTCTTTGTTTCCTCAGTCTTCGGCTCCTCCCTTACCTTTTCAGAACTGTAGCTCCCCTGCCAGTTTCTGTTTTTATTGGTAGGAAACTTCTTCTTGATGAACCTTTTAGGATTGGACACCATCATAGCATAATCTTCTGAGGTTAGATCGTAGTCCTCCAGGTTTAGATCTTCGTCTTCCACTGTATTTTTGCTTTTAGACAGGAGGGCCAAGGACCCCAAGTTTGAGACCACACTCTTCTCTTGCATCACTATCTTTTCATGTGATTTCAGAATCCCCACCAGTTTCGCCAAGGAATATGAGTTGAACTGCTTGTGGGCTTTAACAGTAGACACTACAGCTCTCCACTCGGATCTTAAGCCATTCAGAAAAGTGACCTTCTGTTCAATCAGTTTCCTTTCGATATCATGTTTGATCATCTTGCTGAGAAGATGATTGAAGTGATCAAACGTCTGTGTAACAGACTCATCAGGATTTTGCATGAACTCTCCAATCTCAGAAAAGAGCAAGGTCTGAATTGAGTGCTCCAAATCTTCATCTGTGGAATACAACTCTCGCAGCCGATCCCAGATTTTTTTAGCAGTACTATAGGAACTCACCAACTTGAACGTGTCAGACTGAAGAGCGAATCGGATCAGTCTCAATGCTTTGATGTTGCACTGAAACTTCTCCTTTTCGTCTTGAGCAACGTCTTTCACATCTTTTAACAGATCATTATACTCTTTCTGAGTTTTAATGATTCTGGATGTTCCTGAGTGAGCAAATGGTCCAGACACAATAGCTTCCCATATAAGATACCCATTATCTTTAGATCCGATGACATAGTCTTCAAAATGATGCGCCCAAACTTCATAATCTTGGGTGTAAAGAATAGGAATCTTTGTTGTTGATCCAATACTGTTTGAGATGTTGATAGGATTAGATTGAGAATCATCCATGATTGATCATTTAACCTGTTTGAAAGATCAGACTTGGAATATGTAATATTAGGATAAAACGAATAAATAATGAGATACGTCAGTTATGGAGTGACGGCTCAATAAATATCAATTATTGCGGAATAAACCCTAATCACTTCTTTCACAGAAGAGATGTGTATCAATTACACAGCCTCCTGCTCTGATAACAATTGATGAGTTTATAAAACTCTTTGATCGATTAGATCTTATAACAGGGAAACAAAGAATGCGAAAAACAGTAAGATAAAGCACAAGAATGAATCTGAATATGTCGAATGATTCAATTACTTCAATCCTCAGCAGAGCTCGATGAGGAACTTCCGCTGTAGAGGATTCTAGGGTTACAAAAGATAAGAATGATCAATAAACTCTACAAAAATACTCACAGATGGACAGGCCCATACCGGAGACAAAACTGGACTAACTAGCGAGCCCAAAGACGCAACACCTTCTGGACCTAACAATAAGGATTGCATCTAAGTGCTAAAGGACCTTGCTATTGTGTTTGGGGTTCAAGGGTAAACTCCTTTGGAGTTTACCTTTTTCATGACCTTAACCCAATGAGTTTACAGTCATAAACTCAAGAGTTTACGGTCGTAAACTCCTCACTCTTTGACCATAAGTTCTTTTGACATTTTATAAGTCCTTTGAAGCATTTCTACTTGATGGTTAGGCCTTTGGAAGAGATTAGGGCATCATTACACTCCTTGGAGGAGTTTACGACCCCAAGACCATTTCTTTTGGGTTTACTATCGTCAACCCATATGGAAAGTGGTATTTTCATGCTTTCAAGTCCTATACACAATAAGGAGTGGATCTAGACTAGTTTCACAAGGAAAGAAGGGACTAAGGCACACTTTTGGCCCTTAAAGAAGGGTTTACGGTTCAAGGAGTTCTTGAACTGTAAACACCTTTGATCTTGGTGTTTCCTTGATTTTCATTGATGTATAGAAGTATAACAAGCCATATAATATACTAGGGTAGGAATAATTACTAGTTGGAAGCTTGAAAGTTACCAAAAGGCCAAGAACACTAGTGTGTGTTCTTGGTGAAACTTGAAGATTCACCCTTTTGGAAAGATCTAACGGATAGATGTGTGTTAAATCAGTAGATTAAGTGATATACTAACTCAAAAGGGTTAGAAACACTTACTAGATGATGATCTTGAAGAAAACTTTGGAAGATACTTGAGAGAGTTTGGAAAAATGCTAAAAATGGCTAAGTGCCACTTTTATACCCTTCCCCTTTAGGGTTTACGACCGTAAACACCAAGTTTAGGCCGTAAACTCTAAACTTTTGATGTGTCGGGACTTTATTGTTGCACAATAAACCCTCGGGCATCCTCTCTCCTGATATCTCCTAAAGTGTTAATCCTAGAATACTCAAACTTATTCCAAAATGTCTGAAAATTAACAGTAACTGTTCTGACTTCTATTGACTTGATATGTTATATAGAATGGAAATTTCGGGTTGTCACATCATCCCCTCCTTAGAAGGAATTTTTTCCCGAAATTAGAATCTAACTAAATAAGTAGTTACAAATAACTAAGCAAAAAGGTGAGGATATTTTAGTTTCATCTGATTCTCTCGCTCCCAAGTGAATTCCGGTCCTCGCTTTGCGTTCCAGCGAACATTCACTATCGGGATATGACTTTGCTTCGTTTGCTTGACCTCTTGGTTCATGATCTCTACTGGTTCTTCCACGAAGTTGAGGCTCTCGTTGATCTCGATCTCGTCGAGTGGGATAACGTAAGTCTCGTCGGACAAACACTTTTTCAAGTTTGAGATGTGGAAGGTAGAATGTATGTTACTGAGTTCGCACGGTAGATTGAGTTTGTAAGCTACGGGGCCGATTCGGGCAAGAATCTTGAAAGGCCCTATGTATCTTGGATTGAGCTTCCCACGCTTTTCGAAGCGTATCAAGCCATACCAGGGTGAGACCTTTAGTAGAATGCAGTCGCCCACCTGGAATTCCATTGTTTTCCTTCGCTTGTCAGGATAGCTTTTCTGTCGGTCTCTAAAGGCTTTCAATTGTTCATGAATTTGTACATTCTTCTCTATCGCTTCCTGAATGATCTCCAGACCCGTGAGAGTGCTTTCGGGAGCTCGTCCCATAGCTAACTAGGTATCACCCACCTCAGCCCAGCACGGAGGGGATCTGCACTTTCGGCCATAGAGGGCTTCGAAAGGAGCTGCCTTTATGCTCGTGTGATAACTGTTGTTGTCGGAAAATTCGACAAGAGGTAAATGAGTATCCCAAGCTTTTCCAAAGTCAATCACACATGGTCGCAACATATCTTCTAAGGTTTGGATAGTTCTCTCACTTTGTCCATCAGTCTATGTATGGTAGGTTGTACTCATGTTCAGGCTAGTTCCTAGGGAACTTTGTAACGACTGCTAGAAGCTGGAAGTGAATCTACTATCTCTGTCTGAGATAATGGATATGGGAACACCGTGCAGTCGTACAATCTCTCTAATGTATGTTCTCGTAATTTTCTCCATTTTGTTGGTTTCTTTGATGGGTAGGAAGTGAGCAGACTTGGTCAATCTGTTAACGAGGACCCATATGGAATCAAGTCCACCCGTTGTCTTGGGCAACTTGGTTATGAAGTCCATAGTGATCCACTCCCACTGCCATTCTGGTATCTCCAGTTGCTGCGGAAGACCGGAGGGTTTCTGGTATTCGACCTTTACCTTCGCGCAAGTAAGGCATTTACTTATGAAGGTAGCAATATCTGCTTTCATGTTAGGCTACCAGTATAACTTTTTAAGATCCAGATACATCTTATCTGAACGTGGGTGGACGGAATAACAAGTGTTGTGAGCTTCGGTCATGACCAAGTCTCTGAAGCCACCGTGTTTCGATGTCCAGATCCGATCCATGAGGTATAAGGCTCCTCCACCCTGGACTTCTAAATTCTTATCCATCCCTCTCAAGGATTCACTTGCCACAATTTTAGGTTTCAAAGCGTCGAGCTGAGTCTCCTTAATTTGCGTGGACAAGTGTGAATAGATAGTTAGAGTCAAAGATTTGACTCTACGACCAGAATATTTTTTCCGACTTAGGGCGTCGGCTACTACGTTGGCTTTACCCGGATGATAACGAATTTCGCATTCGTAATCACTGAGTAGCTTGACCCACCGTTGTTGTCTCATTTTGAGCTCCTTCTGGTCGAAAATATGTTGTAGACTTTTGTGGTCTGTAAAGATCGTGCTTTTTGTACCATACAGGTAGTGTCTCCAAATCTTCAGAGAAAATATAACTGCTCCAAGCTCCAGGTCGTGGGTGGTGTAGTTCACCTCATGTGTCTTTAGCTGCCTCGAGGCATAGGCGATGACTTTACCTCACTGCATCAGAACACATCCGAGTCCTTGATTTGATACATCACAATAGACAACGAAGTCTTCTATCCCTTCGGGGAGGGATAGTATTGGTGCGGTGCACAAGGCTTGCTTGAGTGTTTGGAATGCTCTTTCTTGTTTCTCTTTCCAGTCAAAGGCCAGGCCCTTCTGGGTTAATGTCGTAAGAGGTTTCGCTATGTGGGAGAAGTTCTGAATGAACCTGCGATAGTAGCCAGCGAGACCTAGAAATTGACAAATTTCTATATGTGTCTTCGGTGCTGACCAGTTCTCAATGGCCTTGATTTTGGAAGGGGCCACGTGTATTCCCTCTTCACTAACAATATGGCCTAAGAATTCGACTTGTCGGATCCAAAATTCGCACTTAGAGAACTTCGCATAGAGCTTCTCCGATCATAATGTTTCTAAGACTTTGCGGAGATGTTGACTATGCTCTCCCTTACTTCGAGAGTAGATGAGTATGTCATCGATGAAGACGATGACGAACTGATCCAAGTAAGGACGACACACCCTATTCATCAGATCCATGAATACTGTGGGCACGTTAGTTAATCTGAATAATACTTGTAGTGTCCAAAACGAGTATAGAAGGCTGTCTTGGGAACATCCTCCTCTAACACTCGTAGTTGGTGATATCCGGATCTTAGATCTATTTTCGAGAAGTAGTTGGTTCCTTGAAGTTGATCAAATAAATCGTCAATGCGGGGTAAGGGATAACGATTTTTAATGGTAAGCTTGTTGAGTTCTCTGTAGTCGATGTACATACGAAACGATCCATCTTTCTTCTTGATGAACAAGACCGGTGTTCCCCATGGTGAGAAGCTTGGCCTAATGAATCCCTTCTTGAGAAGTTCGTTAAGTTGACTGGAAAGTTCCTGCATCTCTTCCGGTGCCAGACGATAAGGAGATTTGGCTATGGGAGTAGCCCCTGGCACTAAGTCGATTCTGAACTCAACTTGGCGTTGTGGTGGTAATCCTGGGAGTTCTTCTGGAAATATGTCGGGAAGGTCGCATACTTTTGGGATGTTCTGAATGTCATTTACTTCTTGACTCTTATCGATGATGTGTACAAGGAATGCATGATATTCCTTTCGTAAACACTTCTGGGCTTGGATGCACGAAATGAAGCGAAGGCTCGTACTAGGTTTTTTGGCCTACATAACTAGGGTTTTGTTGTCAGGAAGGTTAAGACGAACTGATTTTTCAAAGCACATGATGTCGGCGCGAAGAAGACTCAACCAATCTATGTCGATGATAACGTCAAAACATTTAATTGGGACCGACATGAGGTCTTTCTTTAAAGTATGGCCATATAAAGTTAAAGTACAACCTACGTATATGCAGTTAGTACTTTCCGTTTTCCCGTTTGCCATTTCTACTGTGAATGATTTATCTAATGCACATGGTTATTGTTTAAGTAGGTGTGCAAATTTATGACTTACGAAACTTTTCTCCGCTCCACTGTCGAAAAGTATGCAAGCATATGAGATATCACGGAGAAACGTACCAATAACTATCGTACGATCAGCTACCGCTTCCTTATGGCCCATGGCGATAACTCTTCCTACTCCTCCAGCCATCCCCACCTTAGGGCAGTTCCTCTTGTAGTGACCCACCTTGCCACAACCGTAGCATGCTTGGCGCACACCGGCGTTAGGAACTTGGGCGGTCGGCCCTGCTGGAGTCTTGCAGAAACGGGTTGTATGCCCCTTCCTGTTGCAGTTAGAGCACTGCATTTCCTTGCAAGGTCTATGGTGATGGAAGTTGTATTTGTTTCACCTGGAAAGATTTCCAGCATAAGTTTTTGCTGGTAAGGGGTTTGCAGGCACAACATGGGTTACCATGGCAGCATTGATCGCCACAAGTTGTTGTCTCTTTGAAGATTCTTGCGAAGCCCCTCTTTTTCTATTGTTCCACCCCTTCTTCTTGTTGTCATCGTTGTTTCCCTTTTATGGCTGGGGGGTAGGGATTGTTGGTTTCTGATGTTTCCCGTGATCTATGAGAGATTGTGCCAGCTTCTTGGTGCTATCAATAGTGACAGGCTTGGAAGCTAACACACTTGACTGGATCTGGGGCGACTGTCCCCAGATATATCTCTCAATCTTCTTGCTCACGAGAGCAACCATATCAGGGCATAGAATTGTCATATCGCAGAATCTATTCGTATAGGTTGATATGTCGGAACCAGCCATTTCTAGACACCAGAGTTCCTGTTCGATTTTTTTTATTTCCCCTTAGGGACAGTACTCTCTCATCAGCATGGCTTTCAAGTTTTCACAGTTGATGGAATTTGCCACTACAATAGTCAGAGACTTAACATGGCCATTCCACCATGTTATTGCCCTATCAGAAAAGGTACAACTAGCAAACTTGACCTTGTTGCCCTCCAGGTCGGCACAGATTTCAAAGACCACTTCCATCTTTTCAATCTGTTGCCTTAAAACCATAACCACACCAGTTCCATTGAAGTTCCGGGGTTTAGCATTCGTAAAGTCCTTGTAGGTGCATTCCATGGGATGCCCATGGCTCTCGCCGTGGTTGGAGGGATGCGCACCTGATCCCGATCCACTAGGGGCAGGAGTATTGATGGCTGACATAGCAGCTGCTACCACTGCTGTGAAGGCTGTCTGGAACATAGTGGCATCAAAAGGAGGAGGTGGTTAGGGTGGTTGAGGAGTGGGAGGAGGTGGTGGTATTGGCGTTTCGTTATTTGGGTTACGCCTGGGATTCCTGCGCGGCGGCAACTTTTAACTATATGTTTAAGAGATGAATACATGGATTAGAATAAATGAATAATGAGAGTGACTCATCGACTAACTCTCCATAGTCCAACAACACAATGAATAGTATGATTGAATGAAGATTATAGCATTCCGATAATAATTTCCATATGATTAGATATTTGTCATTAATACTGGAATTACAGATGTATCAAGTTTGGGAAAAGTGGCCTAGAAGTAGGCCTTACATCAACCAATATAGGAAAATTTTGACAAAACTATGACTAAATCTAGACCTAACAGGTCTAAGATTTACAAGGATAGGAAATTAGACCAACGTTTTTACATAAACTAGGTTATATCCAAAAGATGAGTGGTTGCGATTCTATCGGCGACGAGAACTGCTAGTATAAGTTCTTGATCCCGACAGTAGGCGTTCTATGTCCCTCATACGCCTGTCAGCTCTCGCTTGTTGAGCTCGAAGTTCCCTGACCTCAGCTTGGGTTTCAGTAAGTTCTCTCTGCAGAGCTGCATTGCGGACCAGAGTCCTTTCCTGAGCAGACTTGTAACAACGGAAGTTTTAAAACAAAATTTTCATTTCTAAAAATGTATTTTTATTTAAAACAAGGCATAAATATCCAACGTATCATGTCATAATACAAATCATGTAAATCCCAAGATCATAAATCCTCTGTCAGTGTGTACAGATCACGTCGGCGCCTTCCCACGATCCTCGCTAGTACCTGAAACACATACACAACAACTGTAAGCATAAATGCTTAGTGAGTTCCCCAAAATACAACTTACGCACATACGCCTTTCCAGGCCCTGACCTTCCGGTCCATGTGTCTCAGGGGACTTCCGTCCCAACTAGGTAAACCTTCCGGTCCTACCTACATCAACCTTACGATCCACATCACAACGCCTTCCGACCCATAACATAAATCCTTCCGGTCCATATTAAGCATATCATACATGGCACATATAAACGATTAACATATCACATACAATGCATATAACTCATAACATATCCGACCTTCCGGTCACACGATAAAACCCTTCCGGGTACAGTATAGTGAGAAAACTCACCTCGCGAATATCGATAGCTAGTAAATCCCGAAATCACACGTGCTCGATCCTCCGAGCTACAATCTCCCTATAACATCATAAGTCTCTTATTAATCACTTTTACCACTCAAGTTGACTTCCCTTTTTAAGTCACACAAGTCAACTCTTGGTCAACGGTCAACGGTCAACTTTGACCGGACTCGGCGAGTGCGCTAGGCGACTCGGCAAGTCTAGACGTTTTCACCAACTCTCTAAGATTCCCTTTCTACACATCGAGTACTCCCCCTGACTCGACGAGTTCCACCTGGAAGAATCGCGGGGCCACCCCGACTCAACTCGCCGAGTCTCAACAACAACTCGGTGAGTCCCAGTTCGACTCAGTCCACCTGTCGACCCTTTCTAACTCACCCTGACTCACTGAGTCAACCTATGACTCGACTGGACCACTCGCTGAGCGAACTCAAGGCAATCTTCAAACTACTCGCCAAGTCTGTTCATCAGACTCGGCGAGCCCATGCCATGAAACCACTCAAACTTGCTTCTAAGGTCAGATCTGCTCCGACAATTCATAGATCTGGCCTTCCTAGACTGATTCATCATGTAAAGTCCTTATCTTGGTGTTCATAACACACCCCATGGCTCATAAATGATATTTTGACCTAAGGCATAAGGATTCCAATCCAAAACCTCCATTGATTTACAAAAAGCTTGGGCAAAGGGACACTCTGGACCTCCAAGGGTCCAGATCTACGGTCTAAATCGCTTAAGGGACCAAGGAAGCACTAGATCTAGCCACAAAAGGGCTCAATAAGCCCTAAATCAAAATAAACATCAATATAGAAGAGGATAGCTCGAAGATATTACCACAATAGCGATGCTCTGGACTCCAAACTCTCAGAAAGTGGCTCCTCTTGCTTTCCCCTTAGCTGATCCTCCCTTTCCCTTGCAAGGTGACACCTCAAAGATCAATAATGGCCTCCTACTTTGCTCCAAACGCTCACACTCGATTAGGGTTTCACTCAAGGGACTGGTGAGCACAAATGACGGCCATAAGGCCCTTTAAATAGGCCCCAAACCCGAGAAATTAGGGTTTCATTAAACTGCACGGACTCGCCGAGTCCATATCCTGGACTCGCCGAGTCCAGGCGCGAACCCGCGACCAGATCCACGATCCTACTCGGCGAGTCTGAGCTCCAACTCGCCGAGTCCCCTCTCAAAACACAAAAATCATAAACATAAAAGATACCTGGAAATCCGGGCTGTTACAAGACTCTAGTTGGCGAATGCGGACAGTGTTAACGCCAGAGTTGGCATTAATATCCAATACTCAATTGATAGTTGATTGATCCAGTATCGTGTTTCGAGAAATCCTACGAACCATGATGGGTAGGACTCTGTCAGCAGAACCTCCCTTAGCGAGGTTGTAGAAGCTTCTGTCTCCATTGTAGGGGATAGGTTGACCCTGTTCCTGACTCCATGTATTCAAGTTCATGGACCACAGAGGCGCGGGTCCTTGAAATGCGGGACGGGGGTTCAGGTTTGGGTTTTGAGCAGCTGGAGGTAGGTTGTTGACTTTAGGCTCCGAGTCAGAACTATCAGAAAAACCCTCAGCATGGTGATCATCCAAAGGGATTGGGTGATCATCTTCTGGTTCTTCCCCTAGCCATCCAGTGTTGCCTTGGTTTGAGAAGTATGGGTCGCCGTGGTAAAATCCAGCCATTAAAATCTACGCAAGAAAACGGATATAAGAAATAACTAAATAGACAAACTAACTAACATAATTATAGTAAGACGAAATACCTCTATGGTATTTCTTTGTGGTTGGGTTGGTAAGTTTTTAGAGTTGTTGCCACATCACAACCATTCTTGGGTATATGCTCTTAGACAGAGTGTTTTAATCCCAATGTATTTATAGTTAGTATATCTTTTATGGGTTGATATACTATATTCACTATAAACAAAGCTCTGATACCAATCTGTCACACCCCAAAACCAAGAACGACGGAAACGTTTAGGGGTGGAGGACGTCATGTGAAGTATCATAGCGGTGTAAAGTAGTAAACAAGCAACAACATCATCCATTGCGTTAAAAGTAAAGTTTTAATACATGTGTGTTCTTTTATAGTAATCAGACACCAAAATATGAAATCAAAATAAAAAACGAGTCTTGTCTGTGCTCCGTCTTCTCAAAACCTGGCCATTGTACCTGTCTACTGATGACCTGAGAATACAAGTTATTTTGAAAGCGAGTATTAGCATAAAGCTGGTGAATTCATAAGTATTTAAGTGTCATTGCCCTGTTTTGGAAAGCTGTTATGAATGCCATGTAAATCTTTGATTGAAACATTTGATATAAGTATGAAAACCCTAGAAAATCCCATATTTCCTACTAGTATAAGAGTATTCTTCTACCAAGACCCGAATGTTTTGAAAGTAGTCTTCTACCAAGACTTTTATGTTTTGAAAATAGTCTTCTACCAAGACTTGTATGTTTTGAAAGTAGTCTTGTACCAAGACTTGTATGTTTTGAAAGTAGTCTTCTACCAAGACTTGTATGTTTTGCTGTAACAAAGATGGTTTTCCCCTATATGACTACTATTAACAATATATAGTCTACCTCACCGTTTATGTGAATGTATCACAAAATAAAAGTAATCGGGAAAATATAGCCATATAAGTATGATCCTTTTGCATTAGGGTAACCACAACATCGTGACTGTCGAAAGGTATTGACCTTGAATATCCGTAGATGTTCATTTTCCTCTATAGCTAACAGCAGGTTGGAGGAATGGTTAGTCCCGTAAAGCTTCCCCTAGTATAAGTATTCATCGTAGGCATCTGTAGATGTTCATTACCTCTATTGCTAACAGGTGGTGCCGGAATGGTTTGTCCCGTATAGTATCCTTTTGTACTAGGATAGATAGAACTAAACGACACGTATGCTATGTAATAGTATCTCATCATATAGTATCTACGTACAAGTATCCATGTAAGTGTATCCATGTAAGTGTATCTCTTCATATAGCATTTAGTATAGACTCATGCATGAACTGACTCTGGTGTAATTCCTTGTAATAGGAATAAGGTTTTGTATCTCCTAACTATCCCTATAATAGTTTACTGGAAGGTAATTGATGTCCAAGAAGGTTTATACACCCTTGCTACACAAGAGTGTGGGAAACTGAATGAAGGATGAAAACTATCATATCAATATATATATATATATATATATATATATATATATATGTATATATATATATATATATATATATATATATATATATATATAAGAACATAAGTGTATATATATAGATTTGACCAAGGACATGAAAGAAGTTTTGTAAAACTTTTAAGAGTATTAAATAATAAATAACAATGACTTGATGTCATTTTATAAACATTTCAAAAGTAATTCATTTGATAACAAAACATTTTAAGACAGAAAACCATTTCGTGTATCACATTTTGAAGCATGTGAAATCAGTTGGATGATAACACAGTTATGAATCACATATGATTGATTCTGTAGCATGTTGTTTCCTACCTGTATCCCCCCCCCCCCCCAATAAAGCATTTAAAAACATTTAAACCATTGATTAAGGGGTATGAACTCACCTGTAGATGGTGGTTTGGATGAACTGGATGATGTAGGATAGGTAGTTGACAAGTGAAGACTTGTTCACACTCAATGATCCTGGTTAACATATAATCACACATATATGTATCCAATTAGACTTTAAACCACTAATTGACAAGGTTAGGACATCCTAAGGCATGTAAAACAACTTATATAAGTGCTACAAGTCAAAAGGATTGCATCTAAGTGCTAAAGGACCTTGCTATTGTGTTTGGGGTTCAAGGGTAAACTCCTTTGCAGTTTACGGTTTTCATGAACTTAACCCAATGAGTTTATGGTCGTAAACTCAAGATTTTACGGTCGTAAACTCCTCACTGTTTGCCCATAAGTTGTTTTGATGTTTTATAAGTCCTTTGAAGCATTTCTACTTGATGGTTAGGCCTTTGGAAGAGATTAGGGCATCATTACACTCCTTTGAGGGGTTTACGGCCCCAAGACCATTTCCTTTTCGGTTTACTACCGTAAACCCATATGGAAAGAGTTATTTGCATGCTTTCAAGTCCTATACACAATACGAAGTCGATCTGGACTAGTTTCACAAGGAAAGAAGGGACTAATGCACACTTTTGGCCCTTAAAGAAGGGTTTACAGTTCAAAGAGTTCTTGAACCGTAAACACCTTTGATCTTGGTGTTTCCTTGAGTTTCTTTGATGTTTAGAAGTATACCAAGCCTTACAATACACTAGGGTAGGAATACATACTAGTTGGAAGCTGGAAAGGTACCAAAAGGCCAAGAACACTAGTGTTTGTTCTTGGTGTTCTTAGTGAAACTTGAAGATTCACCGTTTTGGAAAGATCTAACAGATAGAAGTGTGTTAAATCACTAGATTAAGTGATATACTAACTCAAAAGGGTTAGAAACACTTACTAGATGATGATCTTGAGGAAAACTTTAGAAGATACTTGAGAGAGTTTTAGATTTGATCTTGAAAAGGTGGAAAAATGCTAAAAATGGCCAAGTGCCACTTTTATACCCCTCCCCTTTAGGGTTTACGGCCCTAAACACCAAGTTTAGGATGTAAACTCTAAACTTTTGATGTGTTGGGACTTTATTGTTGCACAATAAACCCTCTAGGGTATCCTCTCTCCTGATATCTCCTAAAGTGTTAATCCTAGAATACTCAAACTTATTCCAAAAAGTCTGAAAATTAACAGTAACTATTCTGACTTCTATTAACTTGATATGTTATACACAATGGAAATTTCAGGTTGTCACAATGTGTCTCAGGGGACTTCCGTCCCATAATCCCCGTAGACCTTCCGGTCCCACTTCTCTGACCTTCCGGTCCGCTTCATCTTGACCTTCCGGTCCGCATCATCTTGACCTTCCGGCCCGTACATTGTTGACCTTCCGGTCCATATCATAATACTCATAACATAACACAGTACATACATATCATATAACAACATACATCACATACTCATCATATCATATAAGACCTTCTGGTCATACATAATTACCACTCCAGGTAAGGGATAGTGAGAAGACTCACCTCGTATGACGTCGGATAACCTCTCGTGCTCGATAACCCGATCTAGCCTTCTCCTATCAAAATGATAACACCTCTACTCAATACTTTCACTTGTCCTTAACTCTAAAGAATGGGTGGAAGACCATTCTACCCTTCCCTGACCTATCTTGAATCAGATTCGGACAAGGTGTACCTGGATCTCAAAAACAATACTAGTGGCCAAACACGAAAACCGAAATTGCTACCTTCGTGGGCAAGTGTCTGACTTGCGCCAAGGTAAAATTCAAGTATCAGAAGCCCTCGGGTCTGCTCCAGCAGCCCGAGATACCTAAATGGAAATAGGAGATGATTACCACGAATTTCATCACCAACATACCCAGATCTTCGAGTGGGTACGATACCATTTGGGTAATTGCCGATCGTCTGACCAAATCCGATCACTTCCTTCCGGTTAAAGAATCGTTCAAGATGGAAAGACTCACGCGAATCTACATCCAAGAGATAGTCCAACTGCATGGTGTACCTGTGTCCATTATCTCCGATCGAGATAGCGGGTTTACCTTAAGATTGTTGGCAGTCCCTTCAGAAAGCTCCTTGAACTAAGCTAGATACGAGTACAACTTACCATCCTTAGACAGACGGACAGAGTAAGAGAACTATCCAGACCCTGGAAGACATGCTGAGAGCATGAGTCATCGATTTAGGAAAGTCGTGGGACACCTATTTACCCTTAACCGAGTCATCATATAACAACAACTACCGCACCAGCATCAAGACCGCCCCATTCGAAGCCCTCCACGGTCGCAAGTGCTAGATCCCCGCTGTGCTGGACCGAGGTAGAGGACATGCAGCTAGCCAAGAGACAATTCCTTGACAGTGCCCACTCTTGTACTTAAATCATCTGCGAAACCGCCGAAAAAAAATCATCCATATCCGAGAACAACTGAAAAGCTTCATGTGACAGACAGAAGTGTACGCCGATAAACTACGAAAAACCTTAGAATTCCAAGTTGGAGACCTTGTCCTGTTGAAGATCTTGTTGGGTTTTGAGCATTCTAACACTCGTAAGTGTACATGCAACCCTAAATACCTTGGATCTATGTTTTCTGTATTATACATGAAAATATGAACATCCAAGGTATTATCCTAATCTAGCATACACAACAATGAATAGAACAAGATAGAATACATACCTCTTCGATGTAGAAAGTCTTCATGAAGCTTGAGTGCCTAGTGCCCCAAGTGCGACACCTCAAATGGTTCACACAACACCAAATACACTTGGAATAACTTGAGAAAATTCTACACTTCATGAAAATTGGCTAGCCCTTCTATTACACACACTAGTGCCAATTTTGGTCAAGAATAAGATGCATATATAGTTAGGGTTATACCATGTAAACCCTAATTGACATGGCCTTTCATTTCCATGATCCATGGGTACAAAAACACCATGGAGCGTCCATGGAGCATCATATGGGTTTTAGCCCAACTAGATAATCCATGGAGCATTAGCCCACTATATAAGTATGGATGATTTGCACAATCAACCAATATATTTAATTAGTCTTCTTTTGATCACTTAATTAATCCTAGATTAATTCTTGATCAATACTTGTTAAATAATCTTATTATTCTTAGTATTAATATACTAGAACTTATGTTATATTAATAACCGTAAGTGTCTTATTTCTCTCATTATAGTCTATCCAAGTGCATTATGCCATGCAACCTAAATGGACCATGCCGGGTCGGGTCAAGTCTTACCAGTTATAGTTATGGACTAAGACATTAATCCAACAGTCTCCCACTTGGATAAGTCTAAAACTATTATTGTGTATGACTTCAGGAACCGACTGGGAATCGTAGCTCTCAAAAAGCTTCTGTTGAACTCTAACCTTGTCGATGAACTCTGACCTTTGTCAATGACTTGTCCATTAGATAAGGGATCATATATTCCTCCATTCTAGATATCATATGGACTGAGACATGGATTATAATCATTCTCTTTGTCCATTTGTTGTTTCCCGATTTCCGATTTATGACGACTACCTAGTTGAACAAATCAAATCAGTCCTGGCCCGGCCGAGCACTTCCATTTGTCATCATCAAATCATTGAGGGGCCCACAGATATCGCTTTTATCCCAAAGATAAAAGGAATGGATAAACTTCGACTCATATGGCTTGTTCTACTACTTGTTGAATCATACACAAAGACACGCCCTATAACATCGAGTTACCAATGCATTTTCGTGCACTCAAAGTATTATCAACTCATAGTAACAACTCATATCTCTAGGTTTGAAGAATATAATATATTATTGTCTCATGATCACTCGTGATAAAATCAATGAAGTGATTCCAATGAGCGCGGGTTGAATCCAATGCTCAGAACTTATGAGCACTCATGAGTGTTGTAGCCCTTTGTCCAACATCTTAGACCTCTACAAGCCAACCCATGATAGTCTTGATTCATATCTACTTCCAACATATGACCGACTGTGGATGGTTTGAATAACTTAGTCATTCCGGAACAATGACCTAGTTATTCAGGAAGTTAAAACATACAAAATGAAACACAATAATAATAGAATCTAATATGGTATAAAAACCTATGAACATAAATAAAAAACCTTTTATTTATCATCATATGATTACATTTTATTCATTGTATACTGTTTTAGCTATCAACTTTATTCTTGAATTTAAAACAATACTTGTCCCATGCTCCAAGCATGTACACTATGTTTTCTAAACACTAGTCATGCCATACGCCAAGTATGCATACTATGTTTGTCTATAGTCTTCACTTTGTGAATTAGATCAATTGAACATAACTCCAATGATCCTCTTTCACAGTCCCAAATCCTGACTGCAAATGCAAGAATTCCAAATTCAAGCCATTTACTGAAATCTGTTAGATTCTAAACTTATAAGCATTGATCCTCTTGTAATGATTATGCACAAAGTCATAAAGACTTGACAACAATTATTACAGAGTATTCCAAAGGAGATCAGCTCCTTGGAAACATCCTTCTTGCATTAAGTTTCCTAATCTTACACAGATTGAATAATTTCTAACATTGAAAAATTTCCATATTCCATTTGGACTATCACTTCTGAACAAGAGTTTTCTCCTTACAGATTATGTCAATATGGTTCTTCCAGAATTATCACTATACTTCCAACTGTCCTTGAGCAACCAATCTTTGGTAAACCTTAAATTGTCCACGACAATTGTTTCATCATTTTATTCATATCCAGTTCTAAACAGTTCCCTTCTTAATGCCCCAGGAATTTGGAAAATTTTAGAAAGGATGAATATATAGCACATGTAATCGATCCTCTATGACAACCCGAAATTTCCATTCAGACAAACCATATCAAGCCAATAGAAGTAGAACAGTTACAGTGAAAATTCAGACTCCGAGTGTAAGTTTGGCAGTTTTCAGGATTTACACTTAAGGAGATATAAGGAGATACTAAAGGGTTCTAATGAGCCTCAAAGCTTTAGAACTCGAACTAGAAGCCTCCAATTCATGCTTTAGACCACAAAACAATTAGGAATCATGGTTGGACATGAGTTCACGGCCAAGGAGCTTCTTAGGTCGTGAAATCCATGTTTTAGGTGCCAAAATGATTTGAAACACTTCCTAAGGCTTAAGATTAAAATAGGACAAGTACCCTAAAGTGTTTAGAACCTAGAAAACTTGAGAAATCACTTGTATTGAGGAGTTTACGGCCAAGACAAGTTATTTGGCCGTAAACACCTATAAAGGGGTCTAAGGACACCCTAACTCCTTCCTTAAGCCAAGAAACCAATTTGGGCATGTACCTAAATGAGTTTTGGACTAGTTAACACACTTAGAACACCAAGAGTAAGGGAGTTTACGGCCCAAAAGGTTCTAGGGCCGTAAACTCCATAAAATGGTGCCAAATGGTGCCATAAACTCTTATAAAGACAAGTACAAAAGCCTAGTTTAGTTCCTAGTTAATTTAGAGACATGAAAACACCATAATCACCCTCCCAAGGGAGTTTACGGTCGTAAACTCCAAGGGAATATGGTCTCTGGGCCGTAAAATCCCCAAAGGAATTAATATGGCACCCAAACGCTTGTTATAGCCTTGTAAAAATTCACCACATGAGTTGTAATAATTCTAAGCTCCATTTAGGCACTTGGTTAAGAGTTTACGGCTAGGAGTTTACTCCCCTAGGCTGTAAACTCCAAAGAATATGGTCATTAGACCTTAAACTCCCATTAGGGGCATTGCACTCCTTTGTTGGAACCCATTAGCCTCCTAGCACTTGACCAAAAGTGTTTTCCTCGCGTTTAAATGTTTATACTTGTATAATTAGTGTTTTAATCACTAATTATTTATATACATATGTTTTGATATGCAATTAGGATCATTGTGTGTGTCTAAGTCTTCACTTGACACCAAGCACTTGTCCGATCCTTCCGTACGATAACAGTCAGTTCGATTCCAGTCACTTACTGCTGGTGAGTTCATGCCCCTTAACTAATGTTTTAAACTATTTTTAAATGTTTTATGGGGGGGGATACAAGTAGAATCATGCTACTTAATATGTCAATCACATGTGATTATTAAGTAGAATTATATACTTATTACATCAATCACATGTGATTAATATACAACATTCAAATGATTTGGCTACTCATTAGCCGTTTTACCAAACAATTTCCTTCAAATGATTTTTATAAACATTGTATATGTTTTAAACTCCTTATTACACTGTGCATCTTACTCAGTACATTACCTTTCAAACTTATTTACAACTGTGTTTCAAACAAATGTTTCCTTATACTTAAACTGTTTTATCTAACTTATGCCTTCAAATTGTTTTATAGATTGACATCAAGTCGATCTTTTCTTGAAATAATATTTATGTTTCAAATGTATTACAAAACTTATTTATGCTTTTATATTATAAATTTTATGCCTCTATATGTATAGTTATATAAGAAATGTTTAAAAGACTTAGGAAGGCTATCCACCCTATTTCCTTTTCGCGCTTGAGATGTGGTCTGGTGGGATATCGGGTATTCGTCTGAAAGTCGTTTAAATATTAGCTATGTATATCATGTGTACATATATAGTCATAATAGGTCCTTCCAGTTCAACATATGCCCTTGGGTAGCAAGGGTATACATCCATGTTCATACATACCAGATAGATTACTAGTAAACTACCTTATGGGTAGTTTAGGAAGATACTAGAACAATAACTAGAACACGATATCATACAATGAGTCAGTTCATTCATGAGTCAATACTTTCTAGAACATTACAGTACACTACATATACAACTATACTGTAACAACCCGAAGTTGTTCATCGTCGAAAACCTATTCTACCCGTATAACTCGTCGGAAATCGAAATGTCCCGATATTGTTTTTGGGTTTAGTTAACTAAAATAATATGTTTATTATCATTCAATGAGGGTCCAAATCATTTAGGAACTCATGAATTTAACCCAAAAACATTGTTACATGAGTTTTAGAAATGTCCCCGCTGGGTGACGAAAACTCAATCGGGTGCGACCCAAAGCATCGTTTAAGGCCGGTATCGGGTAGAATTCCACCGTGTCCAAGTTTTAGGAACTATATAAGAGTGTTTAAGCACTCATTTGAAGCTTTTTCCTTCTCTCTCTACTCTCTCTCTAACCTCTCTCCTAAATCCAAAGATTAAGTGTCCAAAACTCAAATTTAAGGCTTCAAATCCTTAAGGTACGTTCCTAGCCTTAATCTATAGTATGTTTAGCTTCCAAATTAGACACTTAATCATAAAAATTGGACATTATATGTGAGTTTACGGCCCAGGAGGCTGCCTAGGCCGTAAACACCATTTTGAAGGGTTTTTAGCCCTTAAACTCCTTCCTTAACTCATTTGGACTTTAGATATGGCTAAGGGACTTCAAGATATGGACTTAGAACATGTAAATCTTTGATTTTGAGGACTTTGAAGGATTTTACGGCCAAAGCATAAGCTTAGGCCGTAAACTCATGTTAATGGGGTTTTTCATGTCCTTAAACCCTTCCAAATCACCACTATGGCTTAGATATGAATTATAGGACCTTGGTATTAGCAATTGGACACTTGAAACATGATTTTTGGGGGACTTAGATGAGTTTACAGCCAAGGATAGTACTTGGGCCGTAAACTTCCCAGAACTTGGCTTAAATCCAATTCTAAGGTGTTAGAAAGCCATCCAACACCACCAAAAGCCTTGGAATAAATCAAGGGACCAACCAAAAATACTTTAAAGGCCTTAAACACATCTTTTATGGGATTTCTAAGAGTTTACGGCCAAGACCTGTTCTTGGGCCGTAAACTCCAAAATTTTTGGTGTTAGATTGCAAACTAAACACCCCTACAGCTTTTATATGAATTTTAGAAGTCCATTCATGCTAGTTTCAGGCCTTGAAACACATTGTAGCTTGTCATATTAGAGTTTACGGCCATGAAGGGGGTTTCATGGGCTGTAAACTCCATAAATCCCTTATATGTCACTTGCAAACTCATTTATAGGCTTGTGGGAATTTTTAGAATCACATGTGATTGGTTTTTAACAACATTTAACATCATTTTCATAAGGATTAAGGAGTTTACGGCCAGGAGCCTATGCTAGGCCGTAAACTCCCATAAATTAATCATTTTAGTGATTTTCATCCATTCCATGCATTTAGATCAAAGCCTAGAATCATTTCCCATGTCCATGTAAGCCATTTAAGCCATTTAAACACCCAAAACCACACCCACATGAGTTTACGGCCGTAAACTCATGTATGTGTGTGTTTTGTGGTTGTAAACTCATTTAAAAGTTTACTCATGGGGAGTAAACTCAAGTCCCAAGTCCCTAGTGTCATTTTCCATCCCTAAACGCCACCCGGGTCCCTCCAAACACTCGTATCGGAGTGTTTTCGCGACTAGAAGCAATTGTCCCTATCCAATAATCAATCTAGGTCCTAATTAGATACAAATGTGTATCTTTAAATTATAATTAGGAACCTCGCGCATTTACAAGCCCCGGACCCAAGTTTAGCATCCGGAATCATCTCGTTACTCGTCCGGTGAGTTCATACCCCTACCCTTTTTCACTGTTTTTAACTGTTTTCAGGGGGGAATACAAGCAAAAGTACAAGTGTATCTTGTACTCAAATTGATTTTCAACTTAATGGATTCAGTTTCTAAATGTCTTAATTTTCAAAGATCTAGACAACTAATGTTTCGAATTGCAGGTTAATTGTAGATTTCCTTCGAAAAATGTTTGATCTACATTATCTTTTGTAAAAGAAATTATACTAATAATAACAAATATGACTAATAGGATAGAACGAATGCGAATACGAATATAACTAGGTACGAATACGAATAACGAATTCGAATACTAATTAGGGTACAAATACGTCTACGAATACGAATACATCTACGAATACGAATACGAATACTAATACAAATACGAATGTAATCTAGAATGAATACTAATTAGGAATACAAATATGTCTACGAATACGAATACGTTTACGAATACGAATACGACTACGAATACGAAAATACGCCTCTGGACCCCTACTGAGCTTCGAATATATCCTCCTCAGAATGTCGACAGAGCTTCGAATACACAGTGAAATGTACTCTTTTGGAACTTAACAGAACTTCGAAATTACTGTAATGTACGCTTCTGTGTGGTTCCAAAACTTCGAAAATACAACTAAGTTAGTAGATAGTAGTCATCCAAAGGTAGAATAACTAAGGGTTAGAATACTTATCTGATATTATACACATGGTAATATCTAGTATCAAATGGAAATGAACAGATAACTCAACATATAGGAAAATATGGGATTTTCCTGGGATATCATAACAGTTAGTAACAAATCTAGATGCGAATAGACAACTCAACATATAGGAAAATATGGGATTTTCCTGGGTAACTCAACAACACACACTCGAACAAAGAAACAATCGAATAACTATAATTATAAGGAAAATATGGGATTTTCCTGGAAGGTCATAATCAACCGTTTTTGAAATTGTATTAAGGGATAACTAAACTGTTTCTAATAAGAAAATATGGGATTTTCTTCATCAACAAGTTTTCTCGAAACATAAAGGAACTCGTCTTTTCAAAACTAAACTGCTTATGAACTCACCAGCTTTATGCTGATTTTCAAACCGCTTGTATTCTCAAGTCAACGTTAGACAGGTACATCGCAACCTTTTGGAGAAGACGGAGCATCCCGAAGACTCGTCTTTACTTTTGTCTATATTACATATGTATAATTCATGTACAACTTTACTTTCAATCAAATGTAAACAATATTATGTAATGTAATGTTTTGTGATTACTGCTTTACTATGTGCATTGGATTTGATACTCAACATGGAGTCAACCCCGGAAACGTTTCCGCCTTTGGTTTTCGGGGTGTGACATATACTAGGAAGAGAACATATCCAACTATACTAGGAAGAGAACATATACATCTATACTAGAACGATTACATTACTATACTTGCTAGGTAGAGAGCACGTACATTAGAGCTAGAACAGTTCATTACATTACAGCTAGAATAGTTCATTACATTACAGCTAGAAAAGTTCATTACATTACATATACAAAAATACGTTAATTATTGTGATTTAATCGGAGCATGACTTAAATTTTATGGCTCGTGTTGTAGCCAGAATTCTCTTGGAGGGAGAGCGTGAGTTTGTGTATAGATCTATACTGGATTGGCAATCCTACACCTTGCTGCTAGCTACTGCCGGACCTGCAGGTCTGCGGGTGCCAAGCGTCATTCCGTTATTACGACCATTCATTATGTCGTTGTTACTAGTCGATAGTATGGTGCAATTTATCACATAATGCCTTAATACAAATCCGGTTTAAGGTAATTAGAACGGCAGTAGTTCTTATAGCACTACACCATAGTACTATTTCATTTTCCCATTACATTCACTTCGTGAACATTCACACGACGCACGATAATGTGGAAACTATATTTTTGGATAATGATAGTTATACTTGGGAAAATACATACTCTTACAAGAGACACACATTCAGAACAGTTAGGTCTTGGTAGTAGACTGCGTTCAGAGCAGTTAGGTCTTGGTAGAAGACACCTTCATATACTAGTAGGAATCATAGGGATTCTAGGGTTTTTCAAACACTTACAGTCCATATACACTTTCAATACTTACAATACATAGACTTACAAATTCTTACATACAAATACTTACATACAAATTAAGACACTAAATACTTATGATCTCACCAGCTTCAAAGCTGATACTCGCTTTCAAAATTACTTGTATCCTCAGGTAATCATAGAAAGGTACCGATGCAAGGAGAAGGGAAGATGGATCTTGTTCAAGACTTATCTTTCGTTTTGATTTATGCTTTAGTGTTTATCAAAATTTGACAGAATACATTTGTATAATAATTATATTATTAATGCAATGGATGATGTTGTTGCTTGTTTACTACTTTACATTGTTGTGATATTATACATGACGTCCTCCGCTCCAGAACGTTTCCACCGTTCTTGGTTTTGGGGTGTGACAACTTGGTATCAGAGCATTGTTTATAGTGAATTAAGTATATCAACCCATAAAAGATATACTAACTATAAATACATAAGGGATTAAAAATAGTCTGACCAAGAGTTTATACTTTAAATAATAAAATATTTAAGTAAGTATACGTGCCTGCATTCATACTAAAATCAGTGTCACTAGGACAGTACAAAAGAATTACGATTGTTGGGCAACACAAGTGGGCTTAGAGACATATGGTCAAAACTGGGAAGATATAGCCTGATCACCTATATTATCTGAGAGTTGACTAGCATGTGCCTAAGTTTAATTGTGTGGTTGCAACAATGGTAAAATCTTACCAACCCTACCACAATGAGAACAATAGAACATAACATTAAAAATTAAAATACTATAGGAGTATTTGGTGTTACTATAAGTACTTTATACTTGAGAACTAAAATGGGATCTTCATTACTAAGTTGATAGTTGCTAAGTGGATACACTGAGGCTATATGTAATTAGGATGTTATAGACTTAGAATCTGTGGAAATTTTACTTCACCCTTATTCTGTGTGAATACAGAGTTAAGGTCACTTATTCGAATGTCTATCCTGTTTAGATTACACATAGCTGGTATGCACTTCACAAATAGCGATGTACCTGATGAAGGTTTTCTAAATAATTATCTAGATAGTTCGTCTAATAATTATTCTCTCACCCTAAATTCTCGCATAGAAAACATAGCTGGACTCCATCCCCACAGCAACCAGTACCTTCTGAGTGAGGTCATAACTGGTTGGTTTGGAGAAGAACCAGATAATGATCATCCTATTCCCTTGAATGATCACCATGATGAAGACCTTTCGTATGATGCTAACTCCGAACCCGAGGTTGAGGACCTACACCGAGCAGCTCCCTTTCCAATTCCTAACCCTCGTCCGAATTTTCATGGCCCGACCCTGAGTGAGTGGAATGCTTGGAAACATGAAGCCAAGGACAAGATCAGCCCATGCCATTTAATGGCGACCGAAGCTTTTGCGACTTGAACAATGGGGGCTCAGCAGATAGAGTCTTGCCAATCTTGGTCCGTAGAGTGGCCAGAAATGAGATTCAAGGCAGGACAGCCCTACATTAAATTACAGGAGTAGTCGCCTATGCTAGAATGCATACCCTCCGCACCATTCGTCCAGAAGATGCTCATGAGAGATCAGAGAGAAACCATGAAACCCTGCTGCAAACACTAGTTGACTCACGAGCCGAAGTCCTGGAACTTCGAGTACGCCATAGGGTGTACAGCAGACACCTACTTGACATGGAACTTCAATTAGCTAAACTAAGAGTTCACTAGAGGGATGACCGTCGCCAGTACTAGACGCTTTACTTTATTTCCTTTGTTGGAAAGTAATCATGTTTTTCTGTCTATGCCCGATGTGGCATTTTCTATGAAATTATCTTGTACCATAAGTACTTTAGTTAGGTCTTTATGCTGTCAAGAATTATCTTCTGTGGATATGATGTATGACCCTTACAATGCCATTTTCTAGAACCTTTACATCGTGAATATTCAAGATATTGACAGCCGGCTAACTTCTGTGTCATTCTTCATTCAAGTACTCTTATCATTCTTTCATTAGAGTCTATCTGAATCATGCTTTAGTCAAGTCATTGGACTATAGCAAGTTAGATCCGGGGACATTTCCAAGTCTCTTCCAGTGGTTGGATCTTGTTATTCACCAAACCATGATACCTCGGCTTTAACAACAAACGTCTTAAGACCATTCCACAAACTTACTTCCACCCGTTACTAGGACTGCATCATAGGGATGTCGGTCAAACCTTCGGAACATACTTCCATTCCGTACTAGGACTGCATCATAGGGATGTAGGTCAAACTTTCGAGAACATAGTCATACTCTTTACATGAACAATCTAAGTACATCAGGGTCAACCAGAATTGCTCACAAATTCCTTATTTTTCGTGTTACAGAATCATGTCGTCATCCGGAAGCAATCAGTCGAACGACGAAACCTCCGGCTTTCCTATGAACGTCGCTACCTTTCAAACAGCAGTTACAGCTGTCGTGGTGGCTGCCGTAACCGCGGTCCTTGCACACCGTAGCGCTATCAGCATAGCCAGTGTTGTTGATGAGAATGAAGATTCCAATCGTGGTATCCATCCACGGAGTCGCCAAATAGTAACAGTCACAGGCTCGCAAAGCCAAAAAGCAGAGAACAAGAAACGAAAGCATCAAGCCCGGAAAGAACGTAAGAGATCCCAAAGGCTGGCTATACAACAACAGCAAGTGGAAACCCCTGCCATCCCAGTACCGAGCAGGCCATACGAGGGAAAACTCCCGAAGTGTGATAAGTGTGGTTTCCATCATCATGGGGCATGCCATGAGATGCAATGTTGCAATTGCCTGAACATAGGGCACCATGCTGGTGACTGTGGAGCACCGAAACGACCCATCACTCAAGCCCCTTTCATCAGGACTAACCCTACACACAAGATGAGTTATAACGCAGAACGATTTAAGAAGCAATTTTCAAGGTGGAGTAACAAGGAAGGCACTCTTGTCCACATAACATTGGCTAAACACCGCATTCCCGTCGCCAAAGCTAGTACTACCCAGGCATGCCACCAATGCGGGGAGGTAGGGCACTTCAAGAAAGATTGCCCGATAGCAAAGAACTCTGGCGCAGATGGGCGAATTCTCAGGATCACAGCTGCAGGAGAGCCTGCTCCGGAACCACGTTAAATGAAATTAAGGGGTTTCGTTGTAACAGACTTATAAATTATCTAGAACTGGTGCAACTAGAGTCTTACCTTTTGCGAGATCCTATCTGTAAAGGGATTCTCGTGCTGTGTATACTTGTCTTTTGTAGTATACCTTATTCGCAGCAATAGTCTTGTGGTAAATCTAAAGTACTGTAACTCTGTTCATGGTTGCACGGTTGTGTTTTGTCTGTAACGTCTTATGTTCAAATCTAATGTCTTTAAGTTTCCATATGATTTCGACATTATCATACGAATCGATTCAATTTGATCTTCACGAAAACAGCTTCATATGTACATCTCTTTCTTCTAGATCACTTTTCTAGTGAAACCGTCACATCAGAACACCGAAGTACTCATGCCAGGAGTACCTCTTAGTTATTTTCTTTCCGAAGAAATCCTCGAAGTACCACCCGTGCAGTACGTCAAGTTTAATACAAGGATTCGTGCGATTGAAACTATCACTGAGGAAGGTATACAAAAGAGTTATATATAATCAAGCTTCTAAAGGTTTAGAATTGATGATTCCACTTTAACTTCCTTTCCCCGATGGGATGTGAGCTTAAGGAGGAATCAGTTATTTGACTACCTTTTCAATCTTAATTATATATGACTCGTATACCCGAAGTTGTGATTGTGAAACCACGTATGAATTCTAATATGAACTTCAGGACAGAGAACTGTTTAAGCCTACGGGTAATCGCATCGTCATGCTAACAAACCTAGAACCCAGTACGACACCCATAAATAGATCACCCTATAGTTTAAACACCCAAGGAGATACAAGAACAGTCCGGACAACTTAGCGAACTACACAGAAATAGAATTAGAAGACTAGGTTTCTCACCCTAGAGAACGTCGGTCATATTCTTCCAGAGATCGACGGATCGCATTGTATGTACCTCGGTTATCGAGGACTCCGTCGAGCTTTTTCATTAGAAATCGTTATCTCTGCCTCGCGTAGACGAAATGGTTGAGCAAACGCAAGGAAAGAAACTACTTCCAGGAATGGATCTGGGATCCGAATATCACCAGTTCGAGTGATAGGGAAAGATGTCCGGAAGCCTATCTCTTGAACTCGATGCGGACACTTCGAGTCTGTAGTGATACCCTTCGGATAGGACCAATACACCCATAAATTTCATGAGCTAAATGAATAGGGTTACGTCTTTCTTACTTGGATCAGTTCGTCATTTCTCCACGTAATGACTTACCTATCTACCCTCGTAGTAAGAAGAAAACCCATGGAAACATTTCCTTCAGAGGAACTTCTCGTGAAGTTCTCTAGGAACGAGTTTTGAAATTGAAGAGTCGAATTTCTATGACACACTGTTGTAATGTGGGAAATTTCGAGTACTCTTTCAATTTGTCAAAGCCGTTGAGCATTTGTCGACACCAGAGACGTCGACAGTCTTTTGGCAAATTCTAGGTCTTACCGACCTACCGACCTAGTTCATTCAGAACTCCTCGCAAATTACAGAAACCCGCACGACTTTGACCCAGCAAGGGATGGCCTTTGACTGGGAAGTTAAGCAAGAAAAGGAACCTTTGGAATTCCAAGTGAGTGACCAAGTTCTTTAGAAGAACTCACTCTGGGAAAGGCTTAATGCGCTTCGTATCGCGTGGAAAGCTAAATCCAATATGGTTAGGATCTCTAAGATTCTTAGCAGAATCGGTCCTGTGCCTCGCACAAACTAGACCGAGTCCGCGAACTCAGTAACGTACATTCTACTCTTCGCGTCTCGATCATGAAACCATACTTGTCCGTTAGCACTCTTGCAAGTCCCCTCGTCGAGATCCTCGCCTTCGTATTAGAACCATAGTGACCCTCAACCGAGGGGTCAAGCAGACGAATAAACGTCGTCGCCAGTTAGTGAAGGTTCGTTGGAATGCCAACCGAGAACCCAATTTCGCTTAGGTGCGCTAGAACCAATCAATTAGGAAGTTTTCTCCTCACGACTCGATCATTCGTGCACACTTCCTTGCCTAAATTCTAATTTCAGGATGAAATTCCCTTCAACAGGGGGATGATGTGACAACCCGAAATTTCCATTCTGAACAAACCATATCAAGCCAATAGAAGTAGAACAGTTACAGTGAAAATTCAGACTCCGAGTGTAAGTTTGGCAGTTTTCAGGATTTACACTTAAGGAGATATTAGGAGAGTGAATGCATTAGGGTTTTGTGCAACACTGTTATTCCAAGACTCTAGGACATTAGATTTCGTTCGAGGAATAAAAATATTTTCTGCCAAAAATATCTCAGGACTATCAATAGAATTCTGAACCAAATTGGTTTATTTGTTGAATTCCAATTAGAGAAAAGCCAAAATTCTCTCTCACGAATCTTCGGGTTTTTATCCCAAATCGTGAGTACACTTCTCTAATTGTTTTATAATGCTTGTTATAAGCTTAATAACATAGATTACATGCCAAATATGTGAGATCCGGGAGTTTACCGCCTAAGAACGTTCTTGGGGAGTAAACTCCATTTTAAGGTACTAAAGGGTTCTAATGACCCTCAAAGCTTTAGAACTCAAACTAGAAGCCTCCAATTCATGCTTTAGACCATAAAACAATTAGGAATCATGGCTGGAAGTGAGTTCACGGCCAAGGAGCTTCCTAGGCCGTGAACTCCATGTTTTAGGTGCCAAAATGCTTTGAAACACTTCCTAAGGCTTAAGATTAAAATAGTACAAGTACCCTAAAGTGTTTAGAACCTAGAAAACTTGAGAAATCACTAGTATTGAGGAGTTTACGGCCAAGACAAGTTCTTGGGCCGTAAACACCTATAAAGGGGTCTAAGGACACCCTAACTCCTTCCTTAAGCCAAGAAACCAATTTGGGATGTACCTAAATGAGTTTTGGACTAGTTAACACACTTAGAACACCAAGAGTAGGGGAGTTTACGGCCCAAAAGGTTCTAGGGCCGTAAACTCCATAAAATGGTGCCAAATGGTGCCACAAACTCTTATAAAGACAAGTACAAAAGCCTAGTTTAGTTCCTAGTTAATTTAGAGACTTAAAAACACCATAATCACCCTCCCAAGGGAGTTTACAGCCATAAACTCCAAGGGAATATGGTCTCTAGGCCGTAAAATCCCCAAAGGAGTTAATATGGCACCCAAACACTTGTTATAGCCTTGAAACAATTCACCACATGAGTCGTAATAATGCTAAGCTCCATTTAGGCACTTGCTTAAGAGTTTACGGCTAGGAGTTTACTCCCCGGGGCCGTAAACTCCAAAGAATATGGTCATTAGACCTTAAACTCCCATTAGGCGCATTGCACTCCTTTGTTGGAACCCATTAGCCTCCTAGCACTTGACCAAAAGTGTTTTCCTCGCGTTTAAATGTTTATACTTGTATAATTAGTGTTTTAATCACTAATTATTTATATACATATGTTTTCATATGTAATTAGGATCATTGTGTGTGTCTAAGTCTTCACTTGACACCAATCACTTGTCCGATCCTTCCGTACGATAACAGTCCGTTCAATTCCAGTCACTTACTGTAGGTGAGTTGATACCCCTTAACTAATGTTTTAAACTATTTTTAAATGTTTTATGGGGGGATACAAGTAGAATCATGCTACTTATTATGTCAATCACATGTGATTAGTAAGTAGAATTATATACTTATTTCATCAATCACATGTGATTAATATACAACATTCAAATGATTTGGCTACTCATTAGCCGTTTTACCAAACAATTTACTTCAAATGATTTTTATAAACATTGTATATGTTTTAAACTCCTTATTACACTGTGCATTTTACTCAGTACATTACCTTTCAAACTTATTTACAACTGTGTTTCAAACAAATGTTTCCTTATACTTAAACTGTTTTATCAAACTTATGCCTTCAAATTGTTTTATAGATTGACATCAAGTCGATCTTTTCTTGAAATAATATTTATGTTTCAAATGTCTTACAAAATTTATTTATTCTTTTATATTATAAATTGCATGCTTCTATATATATAGTTATATAAGAAATGTTTAAAAGACTTAGGAAGGCTATCCACCCTATTTCCTTTTCGCGCTTGAGATGTGGTCTAGTTGGATATCGGGTATTCATCCGAAAGTCATTTAAATATTAGTTATATATCATGTGTACATATATAGTCATAAAAGGTCCTTCCAGTTCAACATATGCCCTTGGGTAGCAAGGGTATACATCCATGTTCATACATACCAGATAGATTACTAGTAAACTACCATATGGGTAGTTTAGGAAGATACTAGAACAATTACTAGAACGCGATATCATACAATGAGTCAGTTCATTCATGAGTCAATACTTTTTAGAACATTACAGTACATTACATATACAACTATACTAGGAAGAGAATATATACAACTATACTAGGAAGAGAACATATACAACTATACTAGAACGATTACATTACTATACTTGCTAGGTAGAGAGCACATACATTACAGCTAGAACAGTTCATTACATTACATATACAAAAATACGTTAATTATTGTGATTTAAATCGGAGCATGACTTAAATGTCATGGCTCGAGTTGTAGCTAGAATTCTCTTGGAGGGAGAGAGTGAGTTTGCGTATAGATCTATACTGGATTGACAATCCTACAATTTGCTGCTAGCTACAGCCGGACTTGCAGGTCTGCGGGTGCCAAACGTCATTCCGTTATTACGACCATTCATTATGTTGTTGTTACTAGTCGATAGTATGGTGCAATTTATCACATAATGCCTTAATATAAATCCGGTTTAAGGTAATTAGTACGGCAGTAGTTCCTATAGCACTACACCATAGTACTATTTCATTTTCCCATTACATTCACTTCGTGAACATTCACACAACGCACGATAATGTAGAAACTATATTTTTTGATAATGATAGTTATACTTGGGAAAATACATACTCTTACAAGAGAAACACATTTAGAACAGTTAGCTCTTGGTAGTAGACTACATTCAGAGCAGTTAGGTCTTGGTAGAAGACACCTTCATATACTAGTAGGAATCATAGGGATTCTAGGGTATTTCAAACACTTACAGTCCATATACACTTTCAATACTTACAATACATAGACTTACAAATTCATACATACAAATTAAGACACTAAATACTTATGATCTCACCAGCTTCAAAGCTGATACTCGCTTTCAAAATTACTTGTATCCTCAGGTCATCATAGACAGGTACCGATACAAGGAGAAGGGAAGATGGAGCTTGTTCAAGACTTATCTTTCATTTTGATTTATGCTTTAGTGTTTATCAAAATTTTACAAAATACATTTGTGTAATAATTATATTATTAATGCAATGGATGATGTTGTTGCTTGTTTACTACTTTACATTGTTGTGATATTATACATGACGTCCTCCGCCCTAGAACGTTTCTGCCGTTCTTGGTTTTAGGGTGTGACATCCTCTATCCGAAGCATATGGGACACGATTCATGATGTCTCACATAAAGACTAAACAAATCTTTTGCTATAATATTTCCATTTCAATTTGCCAGGTTCTCATAATTCAGATTATGAAAAGGGATGCTGTAATCATAATCCAATTTTAGAACGCAAATAACGGACCCATATACAGAATTTCCTTATGTTGAGCCATTCCAACATGAAATTCATATATATATATATATATATATATATATATATATATATATATATATATATATATATATATA
Source organism: Lactuca sativa (assembly GCF_002870075.4). Lineage (NCBI taxonomy): Eukaryota > Viridiplantae > Streptophyta > Magnoliopsida > Asterales > Asteraceae > Lactuca > Lactuca sativa. Next base: position 303,918,630 of record NC_056630.2, on the reverse strand, counting down.
TATATATATATATATATATATATATATATATATATATATATATATATATATATCCTTGACTAAATACGATTAAAACCTCAATCTAAGCTTTTAGATTTGAGATGAAGTATAATTATAGCAAAAAAACTCTTTCCCAATTGAAACTTTTATTTTCTATAATTAACATTGCTAACTTGCAATCTTTATCATAATTATCATGCTCCCACTAACATGATGATTATTAGCATGAAACTTATGCTCCCACTAGGTTTGATATGTACTCAAAAAACAGCTGACTTTCTTACCAAAGTTCAGATTTCTGATACTAGATTGTTTTGATAAAACTTTATCAAAATCATACACCTTCCCTTAGATAGCTCATAGGTGTTTCTAAACAATTATGAAGAGGGATGCCGTAATCATAATGGTTTAGACCTTTTTGACACTTCTCACAAGTCCAGGTTAGTGTGCTGGTTAACTACACACGCTCCACTAACGACTTTGAGAATGCAAATATCACAATTGCTATCTACTTCAAATCTACTTGGTGGAAGTGTTTCCTCACCATCATTTTCATGAATCGGAGAGAAACCTTATGACCCTTAGATTTAATGGTGTATGTGTGCTTATCCATGTGAATTGTCAAAACCATAGTCACAAGACAAGGATAATGAAAAATCCAAACTCATATGGATTGAACTAAATCTTAATTTCTTGCCACCTGGCAGCTCAATGGCCTGCCATTGCTTCCAAATTGTTGTGCAACCAATTGAGAACTCTAAGAACTCATATGCAAAGACAACTTTTATTGGAATGGGCTTAGAATATGTCAACACGATAGGTTATGAGCCTCAAGTCGTCTACTAGTGAGGAACTTCAGGTTTCATTCTTGATTAGTTCTTGAGACTTTCAAGACCTTTAAGACTCCCACTTTCCTCTTGACATATAAGACTTTCTTGTTAGTTATTCAAGAGATAGTGTGGATTCTAATCAAGACAAACACTTCACAAAATTGGCCTAAGTTGGTCTTTGTTTTATCCAAAACATCACAACTTACCAATTTCAAATGTACAAGAGTAGAAAACTTTTACTCTTACATTTGACAAGTGTTTTAAACTTCTCTACGACATGTCATTCAAGTTACAATCTTTGAGTATGACTCTAAGACTTATATTGGAACGAAGTATGACTCATCTTCTTGATTTAACCATTTCAACAATTCAAGATTCCTCTTCTTAGTCATAAGAATGCACTAAGATTCCCTTAGAGAAATAATTGTGCTATGGTTTCTTAATCATTAAGATGATCACAAAACTGATACTTAACTACTCTCCCACCTTTTCAGATTTGAGAAACTTTTATCTTTCTGCCTAAGTTGATTCTTCTTATTCGCTCTGCCTTACATTGGAACCTTTTCCAATGTCTCAGAATTACACATAAGCTTGTAAGTATAACCATATTTACTGAGCTTTAGTAAACTATGATGAATAGTCTTATCAATCTTTTGTGGTGGACTTAATCAGTGCACAAGAATGTGTACTCGATCTCTTAGTCCTTTACTTGACTCACACATCCATGTGAACAAGTAATTAGTCTTAATTTTCCAATACCTGAAAGTTCTCACTCATCATGCTATACAACTTGCATGATTCCTAGTTTCTATCCAACTAAAACTTGGGTGATGAGAATCTTTCTTTATTTGGTAAATTTAGACACTAACACAAATGAAAGAATCAAATCCATATTTCCACTCTTGCTCTTAATGGAATCTTATAAGCAACAAAAAATTTCCACAGATGCCATTGTAAGGATATTTTAAAATAAATAAAATCAAAATTTTCCTTTTATTTTAAAAACCTTTGCAGAAGAACTTGTCCTTACAATCCATATGAAAACTTGTTGTTATCTATTCCTAAGCAATATCTCATAACTCCTAAGATGTAGCTCAAGAATCCGATTTTTCAAACTATGCGATAGAAATCCATCTATGCGATCAGATTCAGCATATTCTTTCTTTAAGTTCCTTTACTTTTCTTTGATTCTTAAAACATCACCATGTGACCTAGTCACATCATGTATCAAGAATCTCAGAATAGAAACTTAACAGAGTTAGATAGTGGACTTTACCTGAAGTAGAGTCAAACTTATTGACTTTAACAACCTAAGGTAAATCTGGCAGCTTCACAACTAACGACCCTTCCTTCGGCAATGTAAACATATGGACCCTTTGATAATGGTACACGGGACTATCACAGACTTAGTTTTTCTCTTTACCATTTGGTCAACCGAGTTGACTATGTCCGATCCCTTTCCATTGGGAAGAGAGAGCTTTAATGGATATCCAATGTCATCATTGTCAATGTCCATAAAGTTTTAGGAAGTTGATCTTAGCAAATGGATAAGATCATTAAGGGTCTTGTCTTAGTCTGTTTCATAGGAGTCCCAAAGGAGCTCACTATGTAACTTAGAAAGTGATTGAACCACCAATTTTCTCAAGACTTTGACACCCAACTCTCCCGGCTTGTAAATATGTGACTACATCTCCAAGATGTGACCACACATAGACCTTTACTTGGCAATAGGGCTTGAGTGACCTTAAACTTTTCAAGAACTTGTGGGTTAGGGAGAATAATTGGAGGAGGTGAAAGAAGTATGACTTCCATGGGACATCATCTTCATTTAGGAAAGCTTGTTTCAAGAGATTTGGGAAGATCATAGATGTCTAAACCATAAGTCTTTTGGGATATATTCAAGATAGTTGATCTAAAGTCCTTAATATGACACCCAATATGAAATATTAAGGCTAGGACCCAACAAACTATTTTATAACTTAGAAGGGGGATGCCGTAATCCAAGCTATAAATTATTTGAAGGTAGGTGAATGACGATTCACCAGTTTCCACCATGACAAAATAAAATAATAATTAGGTTTTTAATTGGATTTGAAACTCCTAGATCTGTTGAGATTCATTGAACTGTTCAATGGCATGTTTCAATCTCGAGTGTGCCCTTCAGGTTTTGTGACTGGGATGCCGAGGATCACAAAACAAGGTGTGAAGCAAATTACTTGGTACCCTTAATTGTTTACCCCTCAATCGATGTGCCGGTTAACAACACACGCTCCATCGATACTATGATAAACATTAAGTTACCCTTTGCCTACCTTGTTAAATACGAGTTAGTGTGCTGGTTAACCACACACGCTCCGCTAACCGACTTAAGCAAAGTGCAAAGTGTAATTTCATGGATTAGCACCTTATTCACATTTTCCTAAGTAACTAAGATTGGGTATTGTTAAGAGTTTAGTTACTTAGTATTTATCATTAATACTTTTTATGAAGGGAGAACCATAGTCCTGTCAAACCCGTTCGGCTAACGACCCTCCACCGGTCAAGGAAGCGGTGGGTGAGAGTGCACACCCATTAAACTGTCATTTTATAGGCAGTAACCTTATACCCCCCTTATAGACCGGCTTCGTGAATGAGGCCTACTAACGGTAAGGCTGACTTTACTCTTATATATATATATATATATATATATATATATATATATATATATATATATATATATATATATATATATATATATATATATATATATTATCAACTTATAATATTATAAAGTATAAGGGTTGAATTTTAACTTTTAAAAATCTAAGGGATAACTTGGAATTAAAGTATTCATAAGAGAAAACTTTACAAATTCCAAAACTTGAGGGAAAGTTTTGAAACTATTCAAAACTAATTAATTCCATAACTTATGTGTTTAAAGTAGTTTTAACCTAAAAACTCTTCAAGTTCCATAACTTGAGGACAAGTTATGGAAGACTTTAAACTAATAAAAGAATTAACTTTTCTTTATTTTATAACTTATGGAATTAATTAAGGTTACACTTTTTTTTGTTTATTTATTATTTAATGAAGAGACTCTTGGTCCTCCATAATTTGAGGACAAGTTATGGAGTCATAAAACCATTTAATTAGAACTAGACTCTTCATTTTGTAACCTTTGCCAACTTTTATGAGTTTTATGAAACTTAAATGTGACTTTTCATATAACTTGAGGACAAGTTACAAAAACACATTTTAGAATCAACTCTTAGATTAATTTGGATTGAAAACAACTATTTCACTCAAGTTTTTATTAATCTAAGCAACTCTTAAGAACAAGATAATTCAAATCAAACTTTTTCATGTAATTAGTCTAAGCCTTAAACTAATACAAAACATGAATCTATTGACAATTATCTTTGAAATTGGATTAGCATGAACATTACCACATCAAAAACAAGTTTCTAAGTTCAAAAACAACTTAGGGTAATGTTCTTAGTCCATTTCTAGCCAAAAAACTAGAAAATATGTTGTCTGGGGCTCCAACTCATCGAGTGCATGAACTTACTCGACGAGTAGGATGATTTTACTCATGGACTCGGCGAGTTCATCAGTGGACTCGGCGAGTCCAACGCCCAGAAAGCCAGAAAATCAAGTTTTTCAGCATTTTTCAACAATTTTCATCAAGTATAAGAGAAAACAAGCATAGGCTCTGATACCACTGTTGGGTTTTGAGTATTCTAACACTCCTAAGTGTACATGCAACCCTAAATACCTTGGATCTATGTTTTCTCTATTATACATGCAAATATGAACATCCAAGGTATTATCCTAATCTAGCATACACAACAATGAATATAAGACTTGACCCGACCCGACATGGTCCATTTGGGTTGCATACCATCATGCACTTGGATAGACAATAATGAGAGAAATAAGACACTTATGGTTATTAATATATTATAAGTTCTAGTATATTAATAATAAGAATAATAAGATTATTTAATTAGCATTGATCAAGAATTAATCTAGGATTAATTAAGTGATCAAAAGAAAACTAATTAAATATATGGGTTGATTGTGTAAATCATCCATACTTGTATAGTGGGCTAATGCTCCATGGATAATCAAGTTGGGCTAAAACCCATAGGATGGTCCATGGATGCTCCATGGTGTATTTGTACCCATGGATCATGGAAATGAAAGGCCATGTCAATTAGGGCTTACATGGTGTAACCCTAACTATATAAGCATCTTATTCTTGACCAAATCGGCCACTAGAGTGTGAAGTGAAAGGGCTAGCCGATTTCATGAGTTGTAGAATTCTCTCAAGTTATTCTAAGTGTTTTGGTGATTGTGATTCCATTTGAGGCTTCCACACTATTGGGGCTAAGCTCTTAAAGCTTGAAGACATCAAGCTACATCAAGAGGTATGTATTCTATCTTGTTACATTCATAGTTTTTGTATGCTAGATTAGGATAATACCTTGGATGTTCTTATTTGCATGTATAATAGAGAAAACATAGATCCAAGGTATTTAGGGTTGCATGTACACTTAGGAAGTGTTAGAATGCTCAAAACCCAACATATAACAAGATAGAATATGTACCTCTTTGATGTAGAAAGTCTTCATGAAGCTTGAGTGCCTAGTGCCCCAAGTGTGACACCTCAAATGGTTCACACAACACCAAATACACTTAGAATAACTTGAGAGAATTCTACACTTCATGAAAATCGGCTAGCCCTTCTATTACACACACTAGTGCCAATTTTGGTCAAGAATAAGATGCATATATAGTTAGGGTTACACCATGTAAACCCTAATTCACATGGCCTTTCATTTCCATGCTCCATGGGTACAAAACACCATGGAGCATCCATGGAGCATCATATGGGTTTTATCCCAACTAGATAATCCATGGAGCATTAGCCCACTATATAAGTATGGATGATTTGCACAATCAACCCATACATTTAATTAGTCTTCTTTTGATCACTTAATTATTCCTAGATTAATTCTTGATCAATACTAATTAAACAATCTTATTATTCTTATTATTAATATACAAGAACTTATAATATATTAATAACCATAAGTGTCTTATTTCTCTCATTATAGTCTATCCAAGTGCATTATGCCATGCAACCCAAATGGACCATGCCGGGTCGGGTCAAGTCTTACCAATTATAGTTATGGACTTAGACATTAATCCAACAGATCTGGCCCTGGAAAGACACTATACACTTTGGAAAAGCGCGAAAAACTTAACCCGAGGTACATAGGACCTTTTGAGATCCTTGCTAAAATCTGTCATGTAGCCTATAAACTCCGACCACCTTCAGGATTTAGCAGCATCCATCCTGTATTCCACGTCTCCAATCTTAAGTAGCACCTAATTGATAAAACCCTAGTAACCCCTTTTATGAGACCGAGATCAACGAAAGTCTGAATTTCTTGGAAGAACCAACCAAATTCATAGATCGAGAGACTAAATGTACGAAACACAGTCGTATCCCGATAAGTGAAGGTTCGTTGGAATACCATGCGAGAACCCGAGTTCACTTGGGAGCACGAAGACTCGATAAAACAGAAATATCCACATCTCTTTCCAAACCCATGATTGTGCCTTAATTCTAAATTTCGGGACGAAATTCCCTCTAACGGGGGGATAATGTGACAATCCGAAAGTTTTTCCGTCACGATAACCCGTTCCTGTCAGTAAAACCCGTCTATCTTTCGATTTTTCCGTTAACATTTTGGATTAGGTCATTTAATTTAAGACTTTTATTTTCACCTCGTGAGTGTCCAAATCCGTTAGAAACACATGAAAACACCCCAATTTATTAATTGGAAAACTTCTAGTTTCGACCTCGTCGGGTTACGACAACTTAATCGGGTAAGACCAAAAGCCCCGTTTAACGTCAGTATCGGGTAGAATTCCACCGAGCCTCACACTCAAACCATATTTAAAGTTGAAAGGACCTCATTTAAAGCCTTTTTTTTTCTCTCTCTCTCTCTCTCTCTACTCTGTCTCTAAAAATTCAAGTCTTGATCCAAAATCACCCATTTCAATCTCCATTTTGGTAAGAAATTCATCCTAGCTCGTAGTATAACACATTTAGCTTTCAAATTCGTGCTTAATTCATGAAATAAGACCAAATACATGAGTTTAGGGCCCAGGAATAGCCCTAGGACGCAAACACACATAAATGGGGTTTTTGAGCCTCAAAACCCTTCCCAAACCACTTCTGGAGCTTAGATATGACTTAGGGGCTTACAATACTGGACTTAGAATACCAAAACGTTAACATTTGAGGGGTAAACATGAGTTTACGGCCCAAGAACATGCTTGGACCGTAAACACCCTTTCATAGGCCGTAAACCCCTTTTAATGTGTTAAAATGCCCCTTAAACACCTTCTAAGCCTTGGAATAATGTCTAGAATCATCCACCACTGTGTTAGGGACCTTAAACATGCAAGAAAACTTCCCCTACGGAGATTACGGCCATAAACCCCCAAGGAATGGTACCTGCGTTGTAAACTCCTTTGTGGTGGTCAAAGGATGCCCTAACTTCCTTCCATGGCTTGTACTTTGGACTAGAAAGTCTTGGACTTAACCTAGGATCCCCAAAACACAATAAAAATGGGTACTTGAGAGTTTACGGCTGTAAACTCCTAGTTTACTACCGTAAACTCCATAAATGGTCCAATTATTGATCAAGTCCCCATCCAATGCCTTAAATCTAAGCCTAGCATTACCCCACAAGAGTTTTAAGATAATTAAGCACCCAAGAACACCCCCACCATGAGTTTACGACCATAAACTTATGGAGATATGGTCTTAGGGTCGAAAACTCCCTTAGGAGTTTACTCTTGAAGAGCAAACTCCTTATCTAGGCCTTACACACTCTTAGATGTTACCCAGGTCACTCTAACACATGAAATAAAGTGTTTTCGCGCCTCGAAGTGTATATTATCAATTGATTAGTAGTTCAAAGCCTAATTAGATACAATTATGTATTTCCTCATATTAAATAGGAACCTCGCACGTGTTCAAGCCCTAAACTGTCATTTAGCATCCTAGCTGACACCTTTCCCGACCGGTGAGTTCATACCCTACACCTTTTTCCGTGTTTTCAATGTTTTCAAGGGGGATACAAGCAAATGTACAAGAATATCTTTTACTCAAACTTATTATTTCATTTGAAATGTTTCATATTTTATATACTTTTAACACTGGAAACCGTATTAACCAACTGTTTGAGTTGTAGAGTTAGTTTTCCAAACTGATTAAAATCATATTATTTAATGTTATATTGTATATTCACAAATGATTTTCCATTTTCATTACTATTAAATTCATTAAGATTAGAATTTTAGACGTCCTCTGTAACACTCCAAAGAGATACGCGAGTGGGAGACCATCTTTATAATTAGATTTTAAGACAGGGGTTTCCGCATTATTACTTGTAAATTTGTTAATCTTAATAAATGGAGACACGTCCTCGAAAACACTCCACAGAGATACGCGAGTGGAGGACCGCCCATGTAACTAGAATCTCTTGGAGGGAGAGCGTGACTTGAGTGTATAGATCTATACGGGATTGATAACCCCGCACCTGATTGCTAGCTACAGTCGAACCGAAAGATTCAAGGGTGACAAAAGTCATAAAATGATATTGGTCCCTGTTTCGAGCTTTATCTAGTCTATTGTATGGTTATGGAACTCGCAATTTAGATAACAGAGATTTACTTGTTGGTAATAATGGATCTAGTAAACTAATAAACTTAAGAATTAGTTTACTTTTCACACAATAGTTTTATATACGTGTTAAAACTAACATACATTTCAAGGATAACCAGGGTTTTAGGAAACTTCACACAAACACTTTAAGTATGGTAGAAACTTGTGCATTACATTCAGAAACGGTAGCCAACTACAAACTTTTAAGGAAAATAAGGGTTTTTCCTGGGATAACAGAATTCATTTTAAACTAGATTGTGTAGTAACCAGATAACAAACTGTTTTCATCCAAACTGTGTAACAAATGGATAAACAAACGTTATTTATAAGAAAATATGGAATTTTCTTGGATAACGACTTTTTTAGAAAACTAAAGGAAACTTCTTCATTTTCAGAAACAAACCACTTATGAACTCACCAGCTTCATGCTGATTTTCAAACTGCTTGTATTCTCAGGTTCTCCTTAGACAGGTATCCCGCATCCTTTTGCAGAAGACGGAGCAGATGGAATTCGCGTGTTTACTTTTGTTTAAACTTATTTATTTTTAAAACATGTATTACTTTGCTTTTCTACTTTCAAACAAATGACTCTATGTAATGTAATGTTTTGTGTTTACTATGTTGACTATCTAAATTGGTTGTGATACTTTACATGACGTACTCCACCCCGGAACGTTTCCGCCATCGGTTTCGGGGTGTGACATGTGGCGTGTCCCAACCATGATGTCTCTGAAATACAACATAAAATATTAGAGACTTGCTCAAGTATACTTGCACTCGATAACTCAATCCTACTTGATCCTTAGTACCCTAAGGATTTTTATTTGGACTGTTCACTGATTTGGTAATTACAGTAGTACGGGCCCTATACTACCGTCCATACTGCATCAGCATTCACCCCAAGTCCTCCTCCTAGGATCCCAGATCATAAGTACTCTACATCTCGCTAAGCATAGGCTACCCTTCGGTAGACCTCTCATACGCTCCTCACGGCTACCTACTCACTCTCGAAGAATCTCATAGCAGCAGCAATCTCCTTGGCTAAGGCATCACAAATCAGGCCACACTAGTCCTAATATGAATACCTAGACGACTCTATCATACATCACATATCACATAATATCTCATAACACATAATGTAAGGGTATTTTGGGATATCACCGTTCGTGCGCTGACTGATCGTACACATTGTTCCCCTTGCTTTTCTCAAAATCTTTTACTATTTTAGAAAAACTATTTCTTTTATAAAAAACTTCCTCAAATCCCCAGTTTGAGTTCAGTTACACCCGAAGATGCATCTGAATCCCTCAAACCAAGGCTCTGAAACCAACTTGTAAAAACGTAAATTTTCAGTACAATTTTTCTTTTCCAAACATAATAAATTTCATAAAACAATTTCAAAACTCATTGTATCAAATTTTATCTCAGAAAAAATTTCCCAGAATATCAAACACATAAATCTCTATCAGTGTGTACGGATCATGTCGGCACCTTCCCGCGATCCTCGTTGGTACTTGAAACACATATCACACAACACGGTAAGCATAAAAGCTTAGTGAGTTCCCCAAACTACCACTTACGCATACACGCCACTCAAGGCAATAACTCTACAAGGCCTATCGGTCAATGTGTCTTAGGGGACTTCCGTCCCATAATCCTTGTAGACCTTCTGGTCCCACTTCTCTGACCTTCCGGTCCGCATCATCTTGACCTTCCGGCCCATACACTATTGACCTTCCAGTCCATATCTAAATACTCATAACATAACACAGTACATACATATCATATAACAGCATACATCACATACTCATCATAGCACATAAGACCTTCCGGTCAATAATAATTACCACTCTAGGTAAAGTATAGTGAGAAGACTCACCTCGTATGATGTCGGATAACCTCTCGTGCTCAATAACCCGACCTAGCCTTCTCCTATCAAAATGATAACACCTCTAATCAATACTTTCACTTGTCCTCATCTCTAAAGAATGGGTAGAAGACCATTCTACCCTTCCCTGAACTCTCTTGAATTAGCTTGACCAAAACCCTAAGGTTAACTGAAGTCAACTCTAGTCAATGGTCAAACATTGACCAGACTCGTCGAGTGCACTCGGGTGACTTGGCGAGTTCTTGCGTATTCTCATAATCTTCCTAAGGCCTCATTCGACTCGTCGAGTTAGCCTTTCATTCGGCGGGTTACCACTGGTCACGAATCGCGGGGCAACCCGACTCGACTCGTCGAGTCCCCTTATGAACTCGGCGAGTTCCCTCCATGGCAAGACTCAAATGACCTTCTGAGGTCAGATCTGCTTCTCTAACTTGTAGATCTAACCTCTTAACAGCCAAAAATTATGTAAAGGTTCAATCTTTAAGCTCATGCAACACTCATATGTCCTTATTTGATGAAATAGCTCCCAAAATGGCAACCAAGGTCCACAACTCCAAAGGGACTGCATAAAGCTGGAAGGTTGGGACACTTTGGACCTCTTAAGGTCGAGATCTAATGCTTATTCCACATTGGGACTTCATATACTCCATAATCCTTTGAAGACAAGGGTCATGAAACCCTAGATTCATGCAATCTACACCATATAGAAAGAGGCTGCCAATTTGTTACCTCAAAGTGAATCTCCTTGCTCCAAAATCTCAGAATGACAACCGCCTTTGGTCCTTCTTGCTGAAACCCTTCTTTTCCTTTGCCAAATCACACCAATAAAGATCAAGATGGCTCTTCTCTCACTCCCAATGCTTTCTGGTTCGTAGGGATCTCTCAAGGGTAAAGGTGGCCGCCAATGAAGGACATAAGGACCCTTAAATAGGGCACAAGCCCAAAGATTTAGGGTTTCTGCCCATAGAGCAGACTCGTCGAGCCGTCTTGCCGACTCGTCGTTTCCATTCATTAATCCGAGTCATCAGTCGCGTTCCTACTCGATGAGTTTAGGCGTCAACTCGTTGAGTCTCTCTTCTTAACTCAAAAAAATATATACTTAAATTATGATACCTGGAAATCCAGATGTTACATCGGTTAATCGCGAAATTTTGAAGAAGCATAAGAAGAAGTCAGGTTTTTGAGTTCTTTATATGTACGGAATATTTGTCACATATACAAAAAAGTTAAGATTATTCACCCTAAATAGTATTCTTTAAAACAATTAGTTTATGGCTTATTTGTCTATCCCGAATCTGTGAGTGTTACAGTCGTCGCTACCATTGCGGGTTGTTCTTTGTCATTGATGTATTATTGAATCAAGTAATCAAATCAAAATCAGAGTATCGAAAATTAAGAAAACAGAATGTAAATAAGATCTGGTTTCATCTTGTATTATGCTTCATGATTACAGAGAGAAAATAGACAAGAACAACTCCAAAACTCTTAACTAACTCTAAGCAACATTCCCTATTTATAGGAAAACAGTGAAGCATACAAAAAATTACAAAGGACTAATCTTCATAGATTCGACATAAAATGCCTTTTCAAAATAACATTACATTTCGACACCTTACAACACTACTTTGACCCTTAAAATCTCCCCTTTGTAAGCAGTGTTGAAATCAGTTGATTAAAACTTGAGCAACCAAGTGTAATGTTCTTCGAATTTCAGAATACCAATTCATCACTTTCTTTAGTTCAGACTTGTCTCCATCGTTATTCTTGTTACAACTATTCATAGAAACAACTAAGTTTGTATAGTGAGCATATGTATATCTTTCGACTTGAATTGTTTGGAAAAAGAACTTCAATGGTTTTACCTTCTTACTCTTCCCAACAAAGACTAAGCCAAATGGCTTCAAACGTATTTCACCATCCACATACTTCTTCAACTCAGCTTCACTCATTATCTTTTTTTGAGGAATAGTAACCTCTTTTTCCATTGTTGCAGCCAACTCAACGTCTGTCAAAGCTAGACAATCATAGTAATTGTCTATGAAAAGTTTTATATGACCCAGACCCAATTTTAACACATCCTTCCTTGTGTTTTGGAGTTCAGAAGCATCCAGATCCTTGAGTGTATATGCGACTTGAATCAAACCATTCAAGTTCATTAAAGGGAAATCAACAACTGAAAATTTTGAAAGGTACTTTATTTGCCCTCACAACGTGATATCGAAAATTATGCAACATATTTTTGAACATTTCACCTTTCGATATAGCAAGCACTTGAACAATTTTCACCAATAACCAAACTTCTTCTTGTTCCATCCCTAACACCGCATGGAACCTCAGCTTCCTAAGAGAAAAATCATCCTTGTTGTTGAATCTATTTACAACCTTATATTGAGCAGTGAAAAACATCATCTCATTGATGGGAAAATCAAGTTGATTCATATCAGAGTTCTTAATTGCATAACTCTTCCTTGGCTTTATCTCGAATTCATACATTTCATTTTATGCAACTCTGGCTTCAATATATTCATAATTGTGCAATTTTGTTGGATCACCTTTGTTCATTGTAGGTGAATCATTTGCACAAAGCATCAAAATACTATGAATATGACGTTGTTTCTCCGTCTCTGCTTCAATTTCAACCTTTCTTTCTTCTTTCGACTTTTCGATAAGAATTGTTTTCGCTTTGTTTGAAGTTTTTGTTGTTTCCTTAGGCTTTGAAATACTTCCTCCTTCACCACTTGACTCAATTACAATGCCTTTTAAGATTGGCCTTGTTGTAACGGTAGTTGCCATTATCGGTTCAACCTTCGAAAATATGGGTTTTGTTGTAGGAATTTGAGTCTTGAAAACTTTACCCACAACCTTTGTTTCTTCGTTCATTTTCTCATAAACATTTACTCCTTTACCAACACTTTCCTTTTCTTCCCATTGCACCCTGTGAAAACATGTGGGGCATTCTGTCACACCCCGAAAATCGAAGGCGGAAACATTTCCGGGGTCGACTCCACGTTGAGTATCAAATCCAATGCACATAGTAAGTAAAGTAGAACAACCATTACATTACATATTAAAGTTTTACAGTTGTTTCAAAAGTAAAGTTTGTACAGTTTTGATACATAGTATATATAGACAAAATGAAACAGATCTTCATGTACTCCATCTTCTGATCAAAAGAAATCTCCAGGTACCTGTTCTAACGCTGACCTGAGAACACAAGCGGTTTGAAAAATCAGCATAAAGCTGGTGAGTTCATAAGTAGTTTTGATTTGTGGAAATGTTTATGTTTCATTTCTATTTCTGAAAATGTATCAGTGTATTCCCAGGAAAGTCCCATACTTTCCTGAATAGTTAGTTATTGTAAAAGATGTAAAAGATATAATGATATACAATTGGTTACACTTTTCTGGTTATGTGAATGTTACCCAGGAATGCCCCATGCTTTCCTGTATGTTGGTTTTCAATGTAAAAGATGTATTCTATCAAACCTGTTTATGAACAAAGTTTTCCCCAGGAAGGTCCCATACCTTCCTGAATTTTGGTTATTGTTTGTAGAAGATGTAAAAGATGTAAAAGATGTAAACTGAATCCTGGATATCTGTAAAATGTAGTATGTGATTCATTATTACTATTAGTAAATCTCTGTTATCCTAGTTGCGAGTTCCATAACCATACTAAGGACTGAACCTGTGGCAATAAGTAGTCCACAGCCCTGTGGCAATAAGTAGTCCACAAACTTTATGACTTTCGTCACCCTTGAACCATTTTGGTTCGGCTGTAGCTAGCAGCCAGGTGTGGGGTAGTCAGCCCCGTATAGATCTATACACTCAAGTCACGCTCTCTAAATCCCAGATATTTTCGTTACGGGTGTAGTCCTCCACTCGCGTATCTTTGTGGAGTGTTCACCGAGGACGTGTCTCCAATCATACGGAATAACAAATTTACTAGTAATAATAAAATAATCCTCCATTCGCGTATCTCTGTGGAATGTTACCGAGGACAAAACAGTGTACGAACTATAATGTTCATGTGTTATAATGTCATGCTTTTAACTGATAAAATGTGAAAACCATTTGTGAAATATATAAAACATAACCGTTTATAAAATTCATTTTACAAATAAATGTTAAGTGAACTATAAGAACTACTGGTTATCAGTTATGTAAATCAGTATTAAAAGCATAAGGAAATGAAACACAATCACGAAAAATAAGTTTTGAGTACAAGAAAACCCTTGTACTTTGCTTGTGCTCCCCCCTGAAAACAGTGAAAAACAGTGAAAAAGGTAGGGGTATGAACTCACCGGACTCGGAAACGTGTCGGTTTTGAATGCTAGACGTTGGTTCGGGGTTTGATTACTCGCGATGACCCTATGTAAAATGAAATAATGTCCATATATATACAATTAGGGATACATTCACTAATCATATGGAACATTACACTCCAATGAGATTAAACACCTTAAAATGAGCGTTTGGAGTGACCCAGGTGACATCTTTGGATTTGTAATGACATTAGGGACTTGGGACATGAGTTCACTCCCCATAAGTAAACATTTTAAGGAGTTTAAAACAATGGAACACCCACATACATGAGTTTACGGCCGTAAACTCATGTGGGTGAGGTTTTGGTGTTTTAAGGGCTCAAATGGACTTAGGGATTGCTAGGAACGATTATCTAGACACCTTGGAACACTTGGAATGGATTTAAAACATTTAAAGCATGAGTTTATGGCCACACTCATAGAGTTTATGGCCGTAAACTCACCAAGGCTAAGAAAAATTGATTTGAGCTATTTAGGGCAATCACATGTGATTCAAACTAATTTTCTAAGCATTGTTATGAATTTAGAACATCAATTAAGACATTTATTGGAGTTTACGGCCTAGAGGTATGTTCTAAGGCCGTAAACTCTCTTTTACAATTGAACAAAGTAGTTTTTTGGTGCTTAAAACAATCACATGTGATTCTAGAAATTTATACAAGTCATTTGAGTGTGTTTGATGCTTCCTAAACATTGTTTTATGAGTTTACGGCCAAGCGTATGTTCCTAGGCCGTAAACTCCCAATAATCATACTTTTGTTGTGTTTTAATCCTTTAAACCATTTTTAGATGCATCTAGATTTTTCCACAAAGCCATATATTGAGTTTGGAAGCATTTGAACATGTTTAAAGGCCTTAAATCACCCTTTTAGAGGAGTTTGCGGCCCAAGAGAGTGTCTTGGCCGTAAACTCTTCTTTGTTACACAAAAATCAAGTTTAAAGTGTTCCAAGTCTAGATTAGCAAGTCCAAGGTTCATGTCTAAGTCTCAACTAGGTTTTGGAAGGGTTAATTGGCTTAAATACCCCTTGTATATGAGTTTACGGCCCAAGAATGTTCCTTGGCCGTAAACTCACTTTTGTCCTTCTAAATCCATGTTCTACATGTTATAAATTCTTCCCTTTAATCCCTTAAGTCATATCTAGTGTCCAACTATGCAAAGGAAGGGTTTTAGGGCTTAAAAACCCTTGAAATATGAGTTTACGGCCCATGAATGTTCTATGGTCGTAAACTCATGAATGTTAGGCCTAATTCATTTCTTAAACTCGAAATTGGATGTCAAATATGTTATAGGTTAAGGCTAGGAAGGTACCTTAAAGATTAGAAGCCTTAAACTTGTGATTTGGACCTTAATTTTAGCTTGGAGGAGAGAGGTTGTAAGAGTTTAATGAGAATTTGGCCAAAGGCTTCAAATGGAGTCTAAATCATGTTTATATAGTGTTCGGGAATTGGACACGATAGAATTCTACCCGATACCGACGTTAATTGAGGTTTTTGGTCGTACACGATTGATTTACCGTAACCCGATATGGTAGTATCTAGAAATATTCCGATCACTAAAGTTGGGTGTTAAAATGATTTCTATATGTATTAAGACACCTATTAAGTCATTTTAAGTCAATATAAATTAATGACTTAATAAAATGGCGAATATTGGAAACTAAATTGAGAATGACGTTTGGTTGATCGAATCGAATTACAAGTTGTGGTACAAGAAGTGATATGAAATTTCGGGTTGTTACATTATCCCCCCGTTAGAGGGAATTTCGTCCCGAAATTCAAAGTTTAAAACACAAGACAAGATACAAATCACGGATTAGAAAAGAGTTGTGGATATTTTTGTTTAATCGAGTCTTCTCGCTCCCAAGTGAACTCCGGTCCTCGCTTGGCATTCCAGCGAACCTTCACCAATAGGATGCGACTCTGTTTCGTACGTTTGACTTCTCGATCCATGATTTCGATTGGTTCCTCCACAAAGTTGAGGTTTTCATCGACCTCAATCTCATCTAACGGAATCACTAGGGTTTCATCGGATAGGCACTTCTTGAGATTTGAAACATGAAAGACGGGATGGATGTTATTAAGTTCATAAGGTAAATGAAGCTTATAGGCTACCGGACCAATTCTGGCAATGATTTCAAAAGGTCCAATGTATCTCGGATTTAGTTTTCCACGTTTACCGAAACGTACAGTGCCTTTCCAGGGCGAGACTTTCAATAGAACACGGTCCCCAACCTGGAATTCTAGTGGTTTCCGATGATTATCAGCGTAACTCTTTTGACGATCGCGCGAGGCCTTTAGTCGTTCACGGATTTGGATAATTTTCTCAGTGGTTTCACGGATGATTTCAGGACCGGTAAGTGCGCTGTCGGGAACTCGACTCTTTGCTAACTGTGTATCTCCTACCTCGGCCCAGCACAGAGGGGATCTGCACTTCCGACCGTATAGGGCTTCGAACGGGGCAGCCCTAATGCTGGTGTGGTAACTGTTGTTGTATGAGAATTCGATCAATGGTAGATGTGCGTCCCATGACTTTCCAAAATCAATGACACATGCCCTAAGCATGTCCTCCAGAGTTTGGATTGTTCTCTCGCTTTGACCGTCAGTCTGAGGATGGTATGCCGTGCTCATGTCTAATTGGGTTCCAAGGGCTTGCTGAAGAGACTGCCAAAAGCGGGAAGTAAACCTGCTATCTCGATCAGAGATAATGGATGTAGGTACGCCGTGTAGTCGGACTACTTCTTGAATATATATCCGTGCGAGTCTTTCCATCTTGTATGATTCTTTAATTGGAAAGAAGTGAGCTGATTTTGTCAAACGATCGACAATCACCCAAATGGTATCATACCCATTCAAGCACTTGGGTAGTCTGGTGATGAAATCCATGGTGATCATCTCCCATTTCCATTCAGGTATCTCAGGTTGCTGGAGCAGACCCGAGGGTTTCTGATGTTCAACTTTTACCTTGGCGCAAGTCAAACACTTGCCCACATATGAAGCTATCTCAGCCTTCATATTTGGCCACCAATATTGCTTCTTGAGATCTAAGTACATCTTGTCAGAGCCCGAGTGAACAGAGTATTTGGTTCTATGTGCTTCCTCCATGACTAATTCTCTTAATCCTCTAGACTTGGGAATCCAGATTCGATCCATAAAACACTAGACTCCGTCACTTCTGATCTCAAGTTTCTTTTCCATTCCTCTCAAAGTTTCAGTTGTCATGTTCTTCGGTTTTAGGGCTTCAAGCTGAGCTTCTCGGATTTGCATGGGTAGATTTGAATGGATGGTTATCGACTGACTCTTCACTTTGTTGCTGGTATTCTCCTTTCGGCTAAGGGCATCTGCTACCACATTGGCCTTGCCGGGATGGTAGCGGATTTCACACTCATAATCACTGAGTAGTTCAACCCATCGCCTTTGTCTCATGTTCAGGTCTTTTTGGTCAAAGATATGTTGCAGGCTCTTATGATCAGTAAAGATCGTGCACTTGGTTCCGTAAAGGTAATGCCTCCAAATCTTCAACGCAAAAACTACGGCTCCTAACTCCAAGTCGTGTGTGGTATAGTTGACCTCGTGTGTTTTTAACTGCCTAGAGGCATAAGCAATCACTTTTCCTCTCTGCATAAGTACACAGCCTAAACCTTGAGTAGACGCATCGCAGTAGACAACAAAGTCCTCTGTCCCTTCGGGTAGGGATAGGACAGGCGCACTGCACAGAGCTTTCTTCAATGATTTAAATGCGGTTTCTTGCTTATCACCCCAACAAAAGGGTATACCTTTCTGTGTTAGAGTGGTTAGAGGTTTGGCGATTCGGGAAAAGTTTTGGATGAACCTTCGATAATAGCCAGCGAGACCCAAGAATTGTCGGATTTCTGTGGGTGTCTTTGGTGCTGACCAATTCTCTATTGCCTTAATCTTGGAAGGATCAACATGAATACCTTCCTCACTTATCACATGACCAAGGAAAATTACCTTCCGTATCCAGAACTCACATTTTGAAAACTTCGCGTATAATTTCTCGGATTGCAGGGTCTCCAACACTAACCTCAAGTGTTGTTTGTGGTCTTCTTCACTTCGGGAATAGACGAGTATGTCATCGATGAATACTATGACAAATTTATCCAAATAAGGACGACACACCCGGTTCATCAGATCCATAAACACTGCCGGTGCGTTGGTTAAACCAAAGGGCATCACTACAAACTCGTAGTGTCCATATCGAGTCCTGAAAGCTGTTTTGGGCACATCACTTTCATGAACTTGCAACTGATGGTACCCTGACCGAAGATCTATCTTAGAAAAGTAGCTGGCTCCCTGAAGTTGATCGAAGAGGTCATCTATACGTGGAAGAGGATATCGGTTCTTAACGGTCAATTTGTTCAGTTCACGATAGTCAATACACATCCGAAAGGATCCATCTTTCTTCTTGACAAACAGAACCGGAGCTCCCCAGGGTGAGGAACTTGGCCTAATGAATCCTTTACTGAGCAACTCATTGAGTTGATTGGATAACTCCTGCATTTCTGCCGGAGCAAGACGATACGGAGATTTTGCTATGGGAGGAACTCCTGGAAGCTCTTTGGGAAACACATCAGGAAAATTACAGACCTCAGGGATGCTCGCGAGGTCTTTAACTTCTTGTTTTTCATTGATTACATGGGCTAAAAATGCAATACACTCCTTTCGCAGGAGTTTCTGAGCTTTGATGCAGGAAATGATATGAAGGTTGGAACCGAGTTTATCGCCATAGATTACTAAAGTTTGACCCGAAGGAAGGTTAAGACGGATGGCTTTTTCGAAGCAAAGGATATCTGCATGATTGGGACTCAACCAATCCATGCCAATAATAACATCAAAGCTCTTTATGGATACGGGCATAAGATCGATAGGAAATGAATGGTCGTTTAAGGTGAGAATGCAATTTACGAATACTTCACTCGCACTCTCTTTCTCTCCGTTTGCCATTTCGACGGTAAACATTTCGGTTAGAGGTTGGGAATCACGTTTTAGGTTATGTTTGAATGCATGGCTAATAAAACTTCTTTCAGCGCCCGAATCAAAAAGAATATTAGCATACGAGTTGTCGAGAAGAAACGTACCCGAGACAACATTGGGATTGGCCATTGCTTCTTCTCGTCCTATAGCAAGGACCCTTCCTGTGTTGCCAGCAACAGTCTTCTTTGGACAATTTCTTTTAAAGTGCCCGAATTCACCACAATTATAACAGGCTTGACCAACACCTGTTCCAGAGGATTGATTTGCTGACTGAGTTGGAGCTTTGCAGTATCGAACAGTGTGCCCCTTCTTACCACAATTGGTACAGGATAGTTCTCGACAGGGACCAGGGTTGTGGTGATACTTGCATTTTTCACATAGAGGGAGATTACCAACATATCGGTTGTTGGGAGTTGGTGCTGTGGATCCCACAACAGAAGCAGCAGCTACGGGGGTAGTAGCAGCATGAACTGCTACTGTTTGTTGTCTTTTGGAGGAGCCTTGGGAAGATTGACCCTTCTTTTTCTTCCAGAATTTTCTTTTCTCGCCACTTCTTTTGGTCGACTCAGGGGTAACAGTGGTGGCTTCCTCAATATCATCACTGTGATGAATTATAGCTTGGGCTAGAGTTTTAGCACTGTCATAAGTATCTGGGCGAGCAGCTAATACATGACCTTTGGTCGGATTGGTTAACCCCCAAATAAACCTCTCGATCTTTTTGCTTTCAGGAGTGACTAGTCCAGGGCAGAGAAGGGCAAGGTCATCAAATCGGGAAGTGTAGGCAGCAATGTCGGAACCTTTCATCTTTAGATTCCAGAGTTCGTGCTCTAGCTTCTGCATTTCACCTCTGGGACAATATTCGGCGAGGAGGAGTTCTTTCATAGTCTCCCAGCCCATGGCATTGGCTACGGGAAGAGTTAAGGATTTGACTCGGCCATTCCACCAAGTCAATGCTTTATCAAGGAGGGTACAAGCTGCAAACTTGAGCTTATCGGACTCATCACAGGCACAAATTTCGAAGATGGATTCGATTCTCTCGAACCATCAGGATAAGGAAATGACACCACCAGTGCCATTGAAGAAAGAAGGCTTCGCATTCATGAAATCCTTATAGGAACCCTCCTTACGGCATTCCTGATTACTATCTTGATTTTGCTTACTACCTCCTGAACCACTGGTATTTAGCTGGGACATGGCAGCTGCCACCGCGGCGGTAACAGCTGTTTGAAATAACACGGGATCGATTTCAGGAGGAGGTGATGGAGGGTTGTTGGAGTTGGATCTTCTTCTGGGAGGCATCTTGATCTAATAAGATCAATAAAGAGAGAGGATGATAAGTCCTCTGAATCGAAAGATATGACAGGTATTAATTCCAATTAAGTGGTAAAGCAGGAAAGAGTTATTGAAGCAAGTAAACTATCCATAATGGAATGTTCGGGGGTCTAAACAGGTACGATGGTTTGAGAAATACTCCCATAGCATTTCATGGTTTGCTACGATACTAGTTCGATGTTTGTGGTATTAGGGTAAGTTTTAGGCATGCCGCATATCACAATCACTCCCAGACACATGTTGGCCGTGTCTCGAATGAATATAGTTGGCCAGGCTATATTGACCCTAGACACGACTACATAACTACCCAGGTTTAACTGCAATACACAACACCCGTTTACTTATGTTTTGTTCTACTTATAGATACGAATCTCGACGGTTCGGTATACTTGTATATTTTTGAAAATACTTGTAGTCTGAAGATACTTTTATTTCAGAGCACTTAGGCCCTTTTAGTGTTTATAGTTTTATACCATGTAAGGTTTGGTATACTTTATTCACTATAAACAAGGGCTCTGATACCAATCTGTCACACCCCGGAAATGTTTCCGCCTTCGATTTTCGGGGTGTGACACATTCGTTGCTAATATAGTGACAAACTAAGATAATGGATCCAACATCTTTTGAATTACATCCTCCAAGTAACGAAACTTCTAATCAGTAAACTCAGGAGTAAAAATTGAGGATGAACCAGACTTTGAAACAATGCCCTTTAATTCTTCAAGCAGAGTAGTAACTTTTGCAAACAGCAGCAATTGCTTTTTCATCAAACTTATGATCAAAAGATTGACGAGTTTTCACAAACGTAGTAACGGCATCTGCTATGATATCGACTTTCTTAAGAAGAGAAGATTATATGATATCCATCTCACGATGCTCTTTGGATTCATCAACCTTCAGTTCTTCAAGCTAGTGATTGACATTCTCACGAACCGTTATAACATCTTGCACAAAAAGAACATGGCATTCCTTTGCAAACCCATTTCAAATCCTTGATCTCATCATTAAAATTCGAAGATGCATATTTGACTCGTAACTCATTATTTTTATCCATGGAATCATGAGTTTTCAGAAAGACGTGATTTAGAATCATTGATCAACTTATCCATTTTCTTGACTAATCGAACCTCCTAAGCTCTAAGAATCACATCAACTTCAATACTTGAAACAAAATTCTTACCCCCAGCATCTGCTTGAGATTAAAGTATGGAATTGAGATTTTTGTTGAGAATCTTGAACTGCTTCCCGGACATCAGCATAAAATCTGTGATATCATCTTCTTCTCAATCAAATTCTGTTGGGCTGAAGTTCTGTTTTGTATTGCGTCTTTTGGGCTCGTAGATTAGCCTTGTATTCTCCGGTTTGGGCCTGTCCTACCGAGATCCTTTTATGTATTGTATATAAGTTATCGCTTGCATGCATATTAGGTTAAGATTCAAGATTTCTGTTTTAGCGTTCCAGAGTTTACGATATTGCTCTCTTGTAATCTTCCAATCCTTTACAGTTGATGTTCTTAATCGAGCTCTTCTAAGGATTTTATTTAATCATTCGACACGTTTGATTCAAGCTGTTTGTTCTTATTATTGCGTTCTGCCTTGTTATTTATATTGTGTTCTTGCAGTTTCATATTCATATACTTGTTCATGATCTAATCGATCTTTATAGATTAAAAGTTATTATTTTTAATCTCATCAATTGGTATCAGAGCAGGAGGCTGTGTAATCGATACACTTCTTTTCTGTGAAAAAGATTTTCATTAGGGTTTTCCGCAATCATCGATATTTATTGATCCGTCATCTTAATTGACGTATCTTAGTATTTATTGTTTTGCCCTAATCTGCTTTATTACAAGTCTGATCTTTGAACAGGTTATTACGATCATTATGGACGCAACGCAATCAAACCCTATTAATATTTCCAACAGCATTGGTTCGACGACAAAGATTCCAATCTTATACACCCATGACTATGAAGTATGGGCACATCATTTTGAAGATTACGTGATTGGATCGGAGGACAATGGTTTTCTCATATGGGAAGCCATTATCAATGGACCATTTTCTCATTCCGCGACATCCAGAGTTATTAAGACGCAAAAAGAATACAACGATTTGCTCAAGGACGTGACGAATATTGCGCAGGATGAGAAAGATAAATTCCAGTGCAATATTAAGGCACTAAGGTTGATCAGATTCACCCTTCAGTCCGACACATTCAGACTAGTCAGCTCATGCACTACGGTGAAGGAAGTGTGGGATAGACTTCGCGAACTGTATTCAACAGACGAAGATCTTGAACACTCCATCCAAACCTTGCTTCTATCTGAGTTTGGAGAATTCAGGCAAGGGGCCGAAGAAACCGTGACCCAGACGTTTGATCGCTTCAATCATCTTCTCAGCAAGATGATCAAACACGACATTGAAAGGAAGCTCATCGAACAAAAGGTTACTTTCTTGAACGGACTGAGATCGGAATGGAGAGCAGTAGTTTCCACAGTCAAAGCCCATGAACAGTTTAAATCATACTCTTTGGCGAAACTGGTGGGTATTCTAAAGTCCCAAGAGAAGATTGTTGTTCAAGAGAAGAACGTTGTGTCTAGTCTTGGTTCGTTGGCCCTCCTATCTAAAAGTAAAGCCGTGATGGAGGATGAAGAGCTCAACTTGGAAGAATATGACCTCACAACTGAGGATTATGCCATGATGGTATCCAATCCTAAGAGGTTCATAAAGAAGAGATTCCCCAGCAACAAAAACCGAAACTGGCAGGGGAGTTATAGCTCTGAAAAGGCAAACAATGAACCGAAGGCTGAGGAGTCCAAGAAGGAACCGAAGGCAGATGGCGATTCCGGAGTAAGCTGTTTTTACTGTGGTGGCAAGAACCACTATGCTAAGGACTGTGTTCTTAAAAAGATGGCTGAAAAGGATGACGGAAAGGATGAGGAAGCCGTACTGCAGAAGAGGTTGGATGAGTTAAGGAAGAAAAAGTCTACCGCTAACCCTTCTATTAATGCTCTTATTGTGCAGGGTTCGGTTAATAACGATGAGTTCGGTAGCACCGAAGTTTGGTCTACTGACTCAGAAGACAAAGAAGTGAGGAAGCCTACTCATGGAAAGGCTTATATGGCTAAGGAGGAAAGCAGTGGTGGAAAATGCTTCACAGCCAAACCACTCAGCCAACAGTTCAATGAGCTTGATGAACTGATAAAGAAGGTACAATCTGTTTTTATTTCATCTAAAGTACCATCATCCTCATATGAGAAAGAACTAAAAAACGTTAACACAAGAATTTCTCATTTAGATAGTAGCTTAACTCAAACTAGAGTCACCAATTCTAACCTGACTGATCAATTAAGCAGGGTGGCGTCGAAGAGTGAGGAGCGGCGTATGTGGATTGAGTTAAAAGAGTCGGAATTAATTAAAGTCAAAGACGAAAACATTTATTTGCAGAGAGACAATTTGAAATTGTTAAAACAACGAAATGTTTTTTGTTTAATAGCTAAACGTTTATATTCCAATATTACTCAGCTGCACTTGGACTGTGAGATAGGCAAAAAGATCCACCGTATGATTTTACCATTCCTAGAATTTAAGGAGGATGAAATCGATGCCGAAGCTTACAATTGTGAGAGTGTGATTTCGTCTAATGATGTCAACCCAACTTATCAAATTGGACTGGACAAAATTGAGTCCTTCATTAAATCCAAAGACCATAAGGACATGCTCAAAAATCTGTTGGACGAAAATGATAGACTTAAACTGAGAACCGAAACCATACAAAAGTTTGACTCTCTAAATGCCAAAGTAAGCTCAGAAAATAAAATTGATGTTGAAAATGCATCTGAGCTTAACGAGGACGAAAACATGAGTGAAATTTCTGTAGAGGATACGGTTGACTGCTCAGAATTTGTGAAAAGCGAAACTGAAAACCACAAAAATCTTGTTTCTGAAAATTCTGTGGAATTCGCTAGATTGTCCCAACAAAAGTCCCCGAAATTAGTAGAAAAGGCTGTTGTCTATCAAAAGGTCAGAACCACTCCGAATCAGGTATACAAAGTGACTGGAGTAACCGAACATCAGACAGCTGAACTCACGGCTATTGTTAACGAAGACAATGCTGATGGCTGTGATGAGTTCTTCTGGGAAGCTCCTATTGACAATGGAAACGAAACCGTTGGCCTATCTGAAAGAACCTCTTGGATGAAGAAAGGGAGATACATACCTGAACCCTTGAACAAGCCTGATAATTTCAGTGAACCAAGCACAAGTGGTACAAAAGACACTCCTCAAGAGGTTGATCATTCAGTAAAAGAAGACATTCCTTCAACGCCAACAGCTCGAAGTGAAACTTCATCAGATACTCCTTCCACTTCCTCAGGGCAAACTAAATCTTCTTCAGATATTCCCTCTGCTCCCTCGTTTCAAAGAAAAACTCCTAAAGTTCAAAAGGAATCAGCAAAGGTTACATCAAAAGCGAAAGCGAACGTTCATCATCAACCTAAACAGATGAGGGATAAAAAGATAGAAAGGAACCTAAGATACAGGAAAAACCTTTCTGAAAGGAAACAATTCTGGCACTCCCAGAATGCATACTATTCACACAAGGACAAGAATCTGAAGTATGAAAATAATCTCGTAAGAAAGCACGATAATTCCAACAACCGAAAGCCAAGGTTCGGTTCGCAAGAAGATACCAACCGAAAGCCAAGGTTCGGTTCGCAAGAAAATTCTAACCGAAAGCAAAGGTTCGGTTCTGAAAAGGATTTCAACCGAAACCAAAGGTTCGATTCCAAGAACAACTCCAACCGAACTCAGAGGTTCAGTTCTGAAGTCAGAAGAGAACAAGACTCAAAAGTTAAACCCACCAACGATCAAAAGCAAAAGGGTCACCTAGAGTCATCGGCAAGGAAGACACCTCCATCCAAATCCAAATCCTCTCTTCCTAATTCTTCTTGTTCATCTCCATCTTGCTCTAACACTAATTCCATGGGTTCTCAAAAACCACGTCCATCTGCTGAACAGAAGGAAAAGCAGAAAGTCGGTGAATTCAAACCTGAGTCTAAAGCGAACAAATCCAATCCTAACAAAATAAAAGTTTTCACCATTAAAAAGAAAGATGAAACAACTTTAATTAAAAGAACATATCTTGTTGATATCTCTCTAACTATTCCTGTTCCCATGAAAACCTCACATGGACCCAAGAAACTTTGGGTTCCTAAATCTGCTTAATTTTTGCAGGTTATAAGTGACGAGCAGTTTGACGAAGAATGGTACATCGACAGTGGCTGCTCGCGTCACATGACAGGAAGGAAGGAGGAACTCAGGGAATACAGATCTCTTGCAAATGGTGGCAACGTTAAGTTTGGAAATAACTCTTACGGCACCATAAAGGGATATGGGATGATAACGAATGGTGATTTTACCATAAGAAAGGTGGCCTATGTGGAAGGACTTCAACACAACCTCATCAGTGTATCTCAGCTTGTTGGAGGTACAGGTCTCAAAGTTTCATTCGATGATGAAGGTTCTGAAATCATAGAGAAAACAACAAAGAAAGTGATTCTGAAGTCAGAGCGAAAGGGTGAAATGTTTCCGCTGAACATGAAACCCATCAAAGGAAACCCAGCAATTTGTCTGCTATCAAAAGCTCAATACGACGAAAGCTGGTTGTGGCACAGAAGACTCTCTTATCTCAATTTCAAAGATGTCAACCGACTTGTCACTGGAGGTCATGTTAGGGGTCTTCCATTGCTCAAGTTTGACAGAGAGCATTTATGTGCTGCATGTGAAATGGGAAAGCAGAGTTGTCAAAGTCACCCATCCATAGTTAACACAAAAGTTGTTGAACCACTCGAATTGCTTCATATCGATTTGTGTCATCCTTCATCTATTGAAAGCATCGGTGGTAGCAAGTACATTCTTGTTATCGTTGATGACTTCTCTCGATTTACATGGGTGTTCTTTCTAAAGCTCAAATCTGAAGCGACTCAAAAGCTGAAAGTGTTTATCAAGCAAATTGAAGTCCAGCTCAAGAAGGTCGTTCGCAACATCAGGAGCGACAGTGGTCTCGAATTCAAGAACAGGGAGTTTGAAGAGTTTCTTGCAGAAAAGGGAATTAGCCATAATTTCTCAGCTCCCTACACACCACAGCTGAACGGAATAGTCGAAAGACGAAACCGATCTCTGTGTGAAGCTGCCCGAACTATGTTAAGTTTCGCTTCCTTACCTCTATATTTTTGGGCTGATGCTATTTCTGCTGCTTGTTATACACAAAACAGGTCCTATCTCAACAAGCGATTCACGCTCACACCATATGAGATACTAAACAACAGGAAGCCCAATGTGAAATTTTTCCACGTTTTTGGCTCAAGGTGTTTCATCTTTAACTCTAAAGAACACCGCAACAAGTTTGATGTCAAAGCCGACGAGGGAATCTTTCTGGGTTACTCACTCACTTCAAAGGCGTACAGGGTCCTAAACAAACGATCAAGAAGGATTGAAGAAACATACTATGTGACCTTCGACGATAGCTATGTCAAGAAGCTACAGGCCATAGATGACACTGCCAGGGAAATCTTCCCTCAAACTGGTCAAGTCACAATCTCAATCGCCAATATGTACGAGAATTTTCTGGATCTCTTTGATGAACCGGAAAAAGCTTCTCTCTCAGAAGCAGGGGCAGCCGACAACAAAATAGATCATATGAAGAAGATTGTCGAAGATGCTGCAAGAAGAATGCATGAAGGAGAATCGCCTACTGATGGATCTCCAACCAACAATGCTTCAGTCGAGGGGGAACCAAATTCTCTTGTCGAGGGGGAGCCTAGCTCACAAGTCGAGGGGGAACCAAATTCTCTTGTCGAGGGGGAGCCTAGCTCACAAGTCCAGGGGGAGCCAAGCTCTACTACTTCAACCGAAGGTCCTTCATCAACCGAAGATGCACCTCCTCACGAAGGTCCTTCAATGTCTGAAAATCCAGCACCACAAGAAACCCCTGAACCTCACGTTTGTCAAGACTCATCAATTGAGGGGGAGCATGATGATATGACGCTTGATTTTGATAGCCAATCCGAGCCTGAAGAGATGATCAACGCTGAACTAGATCCATCCTTTGATCCGAATTACCCTCCTCTTACAAAATGGACCAGAGATCATCCTATCTCTCAAGTAGTTGGTGATGTATCTGAAAAGGTTCTGACCCGATCTCAACTGAAGGCAAAACAGACATCCTTATTCTCAAAAGTTGAGTTTTGTATGTTTAACTCATTTGTATCAAAAGTCGAACCGAAGACAGTGAACACTGCCCTCGATCACTCTGATTGGGTTCAAGCTATGCAAGACGAACTAAACGAGTTTGAGAGGAACAAAGTCTGGCGCCTCATTCCAACTCCTCCGGATGCTTCAGTTGTTGGTCTCAAATGGGTTTTTAGAAACAAAATGGACAAGGAAGGTAATGTCATAAGAAACAAGGCTCGCCTGGTTGTCAAAGGATACTGTCAGGAGGAAGGGATAGATTACGAAGAGACGTTCGCTCCAGTAGCTAGGCTAGAATCGGTTAGAATATTTCTGGCCTATGCTGCTCACAAAAACTTTGAGGTCTTCCAAATGGACGTCAAGTGCGCATTTCTCAATGGAGAACTTGAAGAAACGGTGTATGTGGAGCAACCTCCTGGGTTCGTGAACGAAAAGTATCCACATCATTGCTACATTCTGGATAAAGCTGTGTACGGCCTCAAACAAGCTCCGAGAGCCTGGTATGAAACGCTTACAAAATTTTTAAAGATGTCCAAATTCAAACAAGGTTCGGTTGACCCCACCTTCTTTCGCAAAAAGGAAGGTAACCACCTTATGATAGTTCAAATTTATGTCGATGACATCATCTTTGGCTCTACGAATCCCAGCTTAACAGCTGAATTCAGAAAGTTGATGGAGACTAAGTTTGAAATGAGCTCAATGGGTCCTATTAATTTTTTCCTTGGTTTAAATATAAGACAGGGACCCGAAGGCATCTTTATCAATCAGGAAGCTTACACGAAGACTCTCCTAGCAAAGTTTGGCATGATGGGAGACTCAAAAGTCAAAGTCCCTATGGCATTCGGCACCAAACTTACCCCTTCACTAGATAAACCGGCCGTCGACATCACGCTCTATCATCAAATGATAGGCTCACTGATGTATCTAACTGCTAGCAGGCCTGATATCATGTTTTCTGTATGTTATTGTGCTCGATTTCAGGCTAACCCACGCGAACCTCACCTGCTGGCAGTGAAGAACATCCTACGCTATCTCAAGCGAACCGCCTCCTTGGGTCTATGGTATCCATCCAACTCTGGCTTCTTCGTTCAAGCCTATTCTGATGCAGACCTTGGAGGATGTGGACTCGACCGCAAAAGCACAACTGGTGGCTGTCAATTTCTTGATGGGAAGTTGGTCAGCTGGCAATCCAAGAAACAAACATGTGTGTCGCTGTCTACTGCTGAAGCGGAATACATTGCCGCTGCATCCTGCACATCACAAGTGATTTGGATCCAGAGTCAACTTCGAGACTATGGACTCAATATAAAGAAGATCCCTCTATATTGTGACTCTAAAAGTGCAATTAGGATCTGTCATAACCCGGTGCAACACTCTAAAACCAAACACATAGCACTGAGGTATCACTTCATCAAAGATCATGTGGAAGATGGAAATGTCGAAGTTCACTTCGTAAGAACCACTGATCAACTTGCTGACGTCTTCACCAAAGCTCTTCCAGAAGCCTCATTCAATAAAATTTTGCAAGGACTAGGTATGATGGAATCAGAATCAGTACCTCACACTACCTCTCAATCTCAAACGTAAGAAGCGAAACCAACCGAACGTTCGGGTTCGGTTCAACCATTTCACTCGCTCATTACTTCAAAGGTAGTTTTTCTCTGTTGTATCTTTCTTGTGCAAATTTGATTTTCTTTATGTAAAAAGTTTTTTTTTTATTGCATATCTAAACTCCTTGGTCTCTTAAAATTTTCAAGAACCGACACCTCCAGAAGGTTCGGGTTCGGTTTTTCAAAATTTTCAAAAACCGAAATCAACCGAAGGTTCGGGTTCGGTTTTTCAAAATTTCCCTGAACCGAAATCAACCGAAGGTTCGGGTTCGGTTTTTCAACTTTTTCCAACCGAAACCAACCGAACGCTCGGGTTCGGTTTTTCAATCTTTTTCCAAGTTTTTTTTAATTGTGTTTTTTTTACTCTTCTATAATTTTTTTATTATTTTTAATTTTTTATATATATAAATTTCAAAAAAAACTACAAAAATATTTTTTTTTATTATTTATTTTTCTTTGTGTGCTCATTTGTTTATGGGAATATATTCCATGCCTTACTTAAGTGTCCCTAGAAGCATGCTGCTGTATGTGTCCCAAGCCTCATAAGATTTTG
This sequence comes from Lactuca sativa, assembly GCF_002870075.4. Lineage (NCBI taxonomy): Eukaryota > Viridiplantae > Streptophyta > Magnoliopsida > Asterales > Asteraceae > Lactuca > Lactuca sativa. The sequence continues at coordinate 303,888,127 of NC_056630.2, read as the reverse complement.
AATAATAGCCTTCATGACCTGGTAACACAAACCTTGTCTTCCCAATAAGGCTAACTTATTTATTCTAATCGTGAGCTACCTCACTCTATTCTCACACGAGTTCAGAGTCTCCTGCTTGGTCCTTATGTTCGCAGCAGAGGTACTATGTCTTCTTCCACCATCTCCATTACCATTCTCCATAACATTCGTTTCATCACTGTAACCCTTGAGACTCTCAGCAACTTCCACTGGGGTTTATGGTTACACAACCTCTGTGTTTATGATCTTAGTTTCGTGCCACTACGAACTGAGTGAAACCCAAAATTCAACACCAACGAATTGACGGTGACCAATTAACTTGATCAAGTTTTCACCAATGAATTGACGAATGTACCTTCATGAAATATCAATTTCTTTTCTTTTTGCGTGGTTCCAATGAAATTGTTACACACCATAACATTTCTTCCCAAGGGATCCAGTTTTAAATTTTTATCTGAGATTTCATATTCATCCAAGCCACTACAGAATCAACTCAAACCTACTTGTTCAACAGACTACACTGGTCTCACAAGTACTTTGTTCACATTCGTTCTTATATCAAGAATTGAATTGATGAATCAAAGCGAAACCACCCTTAATTTGCCTTATTAAAAGAAGCCTTTCAACATTTATTAATAAATGTCTGATCGTAATTCAACGGGATTCCACACTAACACTTTGCGGTCTCTCTTGACCATGAAGGAAGAGATTCGTGCCCGGGATCATCAGTTTTGTGTCATCATTGACATCACAGATTATCCTAAAAAGAGTTGCTTTATTTCTTTATTCATTTTACACTCTTTGCACGAAAATCCTAGATTTTCAAAAAAAAAAAAAAAAAAAAAAAAAAAAAAATTCCGTTACTAATTATTTTACAGGCTGGAAAATTAATGGATGGTTCATAATGAAGCTGTGGTTACCAATAATCCACGTGGGCGTTTTATTCAAAAGACAGCAGATTAAAAAGGGGAAGAGACAAAAGATGCTGACGCGGCGGAAGTTCAAAGGATAGAAATTCAAACGACGGTAAAAGGCGGGCGCGTGAATTTGAAGAGGCCGCGCTTTTTCTGACATTATTGGACGCGTGTGCAGTATTGAAGCGTCATCCATCTGGCATTAATGGCGCGTGTGGAAATGGAAACGGTTCCTCTCTCTGAACCGGCGCTTATTGGGCGGCGTGATCCTAGGAATCTGACACTCTCTCTCCTACGTGATCATCGCACGTCTCAACTGTCACCAATCAGTCACCCAAAAAAACCCTTCCGTATTTCCATAAGAGATTTGAAACGATTTTTCTCTCTCCTATCACCTACTATAAAAACCCATCAACACCACCTTTTACCTCTTTACTGCCCCCATAATTCCTAAAGCGAAATTACTCCCAAAACTCTCTCCCGGTCATCTTCTTCTCCACACCTGCAACAATGGCTGAATCTTCATCCGTTCATGCCACTTCTCAAATTCTTCCCATCAGACCTCAACAATGCCTTGTCATTGATCTGAACCCACTAGCCTATGATCCCTACATGTCGCCGGTTATTGAATGCCTCAAGTACTCCCAACTTGCTCCGGCATTGTCCAGAATTGAAACGGTGCCAATGGTGGCTCTATCTCAGGTCTATGCGACGGCCTACTACGACAAGGGCGTCGACAGGATCTTTTTCGAAGTGGCGGAACACAAAACGTCGATTTCTCGTCCCTGCTTCTGCAACATGCTTGGGTTTGCTGCAGACCCATCGCGCATTAACCCGGAGACGATTCCGGTTGGAATGTTATACAGCATGTTCTACAACATGGGCTACACGGAAGTTCTTACCTCCGTCGCCAGGTTCAAGAAGTCATGCCTACCGCCCCTGTGGAATGGGTTATTTACAGTTCTCTTCAAGGGACTGTCTGAACGGAGCTCAGGCTCGGACGGGGCTAGTCGTCTTTTCCTGTCAATCATGTATGGGGTGTACAACGGGATCAACCTCGACTACGGGTCTGTCCTTTGGCAACAACTGATTCAGAGCCTTTCTTCCACTTCTCGACACTCTGAAGTGTCACTGGCCCGGTTCTGGATCTTGATTACAAGATGGGCCATGGACAGGTTTGACGTCCCAACTGCTGACGGTGCACCGATGTCTTCTGTTGGTACGTTCCATACCAAGAAGATCATCGTATCCGATGCATCAAAATTCTCCTTCATTGGCTCTATCCCGGAGTCGATGTATGGCAGTGTGCCATCAGACAGCAGTATGATCAAGGCGATCAAGGAGTTAGGGCCATCTGGTCCGAGGGAACTGACACCGGACATGCTGCGATCAATTCATGATGCCGACAAACCGGTGGCAAGGGGTAAGAGGGCAGACAAGGGGAAGAAACCATCAAAAGCCCCAAAACCTACTCCCAAGAAACGCAAACAACCAAAGCCTGCTTCCTCCCCAAAACCGAAAAGGAGGAAGACCCAACCGAAACGGACGCTCGTCCTTTCATCAACCTCCAGTGAATCCGAAGGTGGGAGTTCGGACTCTGAGGGCTCACAAGGAGACGAATCTCCACAACGAGGCAACACACCCTCTCGGTCCCCAACCCCGGAGATGGAACTTCACCAATCCCCAATTCCTTCCCCTCCACCCACAATTCCTATTTCCATTCCCACCATAAACCCTACTATACCACCAACCTCATTCCTTATACCACCACCCATATTCACCACATCAACCGAAACCCCACCTGTAACCGAACCTCCACAAACCGAAACCCATACACAATCACCACCCGAAACTACCCCCCCACCCACTCAACCTGCACCCACCAAACCCATAACACCCCCAACTTCCCCACCACCTCCATCTCCAGAAGACGCCTCCGATGGCGATGATCAATACCTCGGTGGTGACCATCTGAACTTTGATTCGGTCTACTATAGTCCGTTTCAAGTTCAAAGTGATGAGGAGGATGATGCTCCCGTGACAAAGAAGCATCTCCGCGCACTGAACGAGAAGGTTGATCAACTTCTCGCCTCCTCTTCCAATCAGCAGTCATCCTTATCTGAAGCTGCCCTTCAGAGAATAGTTGATGCCTTCTCTAGGGCTCAACATGACTCAGTAGCCTCTGCTACTGCTGCAATAGACGCCTCCACCCGAGCTTGTGAGGCAGCGACCGAAAAAGTCGATAAACTATTCCATGACGCTACAATCCTAATGCAGTCTATGCAGGAAAGCGCCGAAGCCACCAAAACAACACTGGAACCACTTGTTAATCAATTGGCCCAGTTTGCAAAGACGGAGTTATCCTCGTTCGCTACCCTCAGACAAAACCTTAGCGACGACAACTCGGCACTCCGTGCCTCCATTGAAGCCCGCTTGGCAAAGCTACAAGAGGATCTTGCGGCTGAAAATAAACTGATGGACGTCCTGGCGAGTAAGACTACTGCCCTCAAGGTCAAGAGCACTCAACTTTCCAACTCCGAACAACAATTGGAGGCTCTTCGATCCGAAAGGGAAATCATCAAGACGTGTGTTTCGGATGTCCACGCCGCTCTATCCAACATCCTGGAAGCACACGACCCCATCCTCAACCACTCGGTGAGGCGTACCCTCGCTGAGAAACTCTCTCCGGCCATGGCTCTCTTGAATAAAATTGAAGGCCTACCCAGTTTCGTGTCCATTCCGAAACAAGGGGGAGATGAGAAGAAAGGATCGAAACCACCTCCTTCCTCAAAAGCAACTCACACAACCGAACCACCCCCAACTGGTCATGCCTCGGGTTCGGGTGTGAAGGACAAGGGCAAAAACATTGCAGAGGGAGGAGATGAAGATGAAGATGAAGATGAAGACAAGGAGACTATTGCGGACATGTTAAAGAGAAAGAACAGTCGCAATACTGATGACGATGTCAGTCGTGTGGCACGTGAAGCTGAAGAAGCCGAACGTAAACAAAAAGAAGCCAACGATCTCCTTGAGAGCCGAAAGCTGCTCTTCCCTGCCTGGACCAGGGATCGACTGATAAAAGAGGCCATAGAGACTCCAAGTATACTATGGCTCGAGCCGGTGATATCATTCGACTGCATCAACTCGGTCGATTCGCAATTTGATATGCCGCTGACTCGAAAGGTGTTCATCTTCCACGCCTTCTCCAACATTTTCGAAGTCCCGCATCCGAACGATGAGCTTGACAGGGAGCTCATTGACTTTTATCTGGAGGCCGCTCGCCCTCAATTCCTTACATGGAGCGCCTAGAAGATTGTCAATGTTCGGGTGATGAAGCCATTTGCCGTGGGGAGATTCACAAACGTCAAGTTCAAGCTTATCCGAGGATCTGCAAGAACTGCTCACATGATCTCTCTGGCGGATCTGCCCAATCTGAACCCTCATGATTGGATAGTCTTGTACAACATCTTGCTGACAAACGAAGCCGAATATGGTCCCATCTTAGACCATGTCAAAAGGATGCTGGCATGCTATATCATGGAGGTGGCCCTAATGGATCAGGAGGTTGCCACAGTGTTTAAGAAGAAACCGAAAGTCAAGCCTGTGGGATCGGCCAGTGATCTAAACACGATGAAAATGGGCAAGATAGATTCAAGGCGAAACTCTGTGATGTTCACCAGAGCCGAAGGACAGAAATGTCTGTTCGCGTTAGCTGACAAGCACCTCTACACCACTACCTGCTTGGAACACGTCCTATCTATCGTCAAGCGGTGTAAGGATAATTCGGCTGATGACATCAAATATTTTGAAGATATGATCAATTGGTACATCCGGTTTAGACAGACCATCCTTTCCATAACCAAGTGTTTGTTTAGTACCGTGAAGAAGAAGGTACCAGCTTCAGCCGCCGGCCCAAGTAAGAAGTGATGGTCTCGCTCCAAATTGACGCAAAGGGGGAGATTGTTGGGCTGAAGTTCTGTTTTGTATTGCGTCTTTTGGGCTCGTAGATTAGCCTTGTATTCTCCGGTTTGGGCCTGTCCTACCGAGAGCCTTTTATGTATTGTATATAAGTTATCGCTTGCATGCATATTAGGTTAAGATTCAAGATTTCTGTTTTAGCGTTCCAGAGTTTACGATATTGCTCTCTTGTAATCTTCCAATCCTTTACAGTTGATGTTCTTAATCGAGCTCTTCTAAGGATTTTATTTAATCATTCGACACGTTTGATCCAAGCTGTTTGTTCTTATTATTGCGTTCTGCCTTGTTATTTATATTGTGTTCTTGCAGTTTCATATTCATATACTTGTTCACGATCTAATCGATCTTTATAGATTAAAAGTTATTATTTTTAATCTCATCAAATTCCAAATCAACAAATGATCCTCCAAACCCTCTATCATCAATATCATCATCATTAAGAGGTTTAGGTGGGTCAGTGGGTTGGGATGAAAAGAGAGAAGTAATGGGATGATTGATGACAATATCAAAAGTAGGAGAATGAGTGGTTGTGGAAATTGTAGGGATAATCGGTGGTAACGAAGTATTGGTTTGAATGGTAAATGGTTCAATAATACCTTAAGAAACAACAAGATGTTCATTGTTCGAAACTCATTCACCCATATTGACATTCACATCCGTATTAGATACATGTGTTGAAATGCCTGAGGTTTAAACCTCCTCATAAAATGACTCAGTTAACGAAAACTCGGGTGCTATGTTCGAAGTCTGCATAGGGATCGACACTTGTGTTGATTCACCAAAAATAGTCGATGTGTCGACTATCGAAGTTTCCATAAAGCTACTTAAAATTCCAGTCATTTCAAAAGTTGACTTGGCAGGTGATTTTTGTTGAGGTGAAAGATTACCTATTGGAGTATCTGGAACAATTTCTTCTTCATCATCTTCCTGAAGGATCAACTTTCAGTACTTTGGCTTCGCAGTCTTGTTGGAAATATGCTTGGCAACATCCTTAGCCCTGCGCTTCTTCGATGATGGTGATACTAGCATAAGAAGTTCACAAAGAACAACGCCTTATTGAGTGACATGGGGCTTACAAACAACTGAAGGTGAGAAACTAGATGACCTCTCAGGAGATTTTCTCAATCTATGAGACATCTTTTTTAGACGATTTAGCACACCAGTCTTTGTTAGAATAAGCTGCTTGGTAAAATCCGGTTGTACAGTCTCCTGAGATTTTGTAGATTCCTTCGAAACTTTCACTACATCTGGAAGTTGTTTCTTTGGTGACTTAGAAACAATTGTTTCTTTATCATGTTTCTCAGAAGTTGAAACATCAACATTCTTTGACATCCGAGATTTCTTCGAGGATCCATCATCTTGTTTTGTCAACAAAAGACCAATTCCATCATTTGTGTTGATTGTAAGTAGATTAGCCTCCAACACAGGATTCGAAGGATGAACCTTCTTGAGTGTGACAACCCGAAATTTATTCCGTCATTTTAACCTCTCTTTTCGTTAATAAGCCTTGCTTTATTAAACTGTCCGTTAACCTTTTTGAAATAGGCTAATTAAATTGGGACTTTTATTACGGCTTCGTAAAGGTTGAAACAAATTAGAAACACCCTCAATATTCCCTTGAAAATTTTTAGTTTCAACCAAGTCAAATTACGACCATTTAAATGGGGTGCGACCAAAAGCCCCGTTTAACGCCAGTATCGGGTAGACTTCCACTAAGCCACAAACTCAAACCCCTATATAAGGGTGAGTTAACCTCATTTACACCCTTTTCACTCTCTCTCTCTACTCTCTCTCTCTACAAGTTGCTTTTGATCCAAAAACCCCCATTTCGAGCTCCAAAATCGTAGGTAATCTATCCTAACTTGTTGTGTAGCTTATTTAACATGCAAATTTGTGTTTAAGACATCCAATAGGCGCCAAATCATGTGTTAATGGCCCAAGAACACTCTTGGACCATAAACACTCATAAGTGGGATTTTGAAGCCCCAAAACCCTTCTAAATCACTCCTAGGGCTTAGATATGATATGTGGACTTACACATACGAGCTTAGAACCCCAAAACCTTGCATTTTGAGGAGTAAACATGAGTTTACAGCCGAAGAACACTCTTGGACCGTAAATCCCTCTTCATGAGCCGTGAACACCTTTTAAGGTGTTAAATTTGCCCTTAAACACCTCCTAAGGCTTGGGTAAATGTCTAGAACCAACCACAAATGAAGTATGGGCTTTAAACATCAATGAAACGAAGGACCTAGGAGTTTACGGCCGTAAACCCCCCAAGGATTGGTCCATGGGTCGTAAACTCCCAAAATGAGGCCAACTGATGCCCTAACTTCCCCATTTGACTTGGAAAAATGCATATAACATTATACTCTATCATTTAAGACCTTAATTCATGAAGGAAATGACCAAGTGAGAGCTTACGGCCGTAAACTCTAGGTTTACAGCCGTGAACTCCCTTAAGTGGTCCATTTGGTGCCTTAACCCTTTCCTATGCCCTAGATTTGAACCTACCCTAATTCTATAAGTGATATAAGACCTTTTAGCATCCAATAACACACCACCCATGAGTTTACGACCTAAACTCATGGGGATATATTCTTATGGCCGAAAACCCCATAAAGAGTTTACTCTTGAAGAGTAAATTCCCTAACTAGGCCATAAACCCCCATATTTCAACCCACTAGCCTCCTAGCACTTGACCAAAGTCTTTTCCGCACACTAGGATGCTTATACGTGTTTAATTAGTATTATAATTACTAATTGTATGTAAACATATGCCTTCATATGTTACTAGGTCACTAAGTCTGTTCAAGTCTTTACTTGACACCGAGCACCCAACCGACACCTTCATCCGATCCACTTACAGTAGGTGAGTTCATACCCCTGAATTAACCTTTTAAATGATTTTACTGCTTTTATAAGGGGGGAATACAAGTTGAACTGTACAGTTATTAGATAAATCCCATGTGATTAATAATTGTATACCAGAATAGATTTTGCATATTAAACTATTTATCCAGCTTAAAGATTTCCAAATTATGTTTTCAACTCTTGATCAAGTATGAAAGGTTTTTCAAATGATTCCAAAGATTTTCAAAACTTGTTTTACAAACTGACATCAAGTCGTAAAATTTCTTATGTGTAAAGGTTTTCCAAGGTTTTCATCAGAGTTTTCTTCTATGTTTTTATTTCTTTAAAATACATGCTTATATTTGTATAGTTATATAAATAATGTTTAAAAGACTTAGGAAGGCTAGTTCACCCTATTTCCTTTTCCTCTTTGGGATGTGGTCTGGTGGGTATCTGTATCCGTCCGAAGGTCGTTTAAACATTAGTTGTATATCGTGTAAACATGTATAGACATAAAGGTTTCCATTGAACAATTCATTTCCCTTGGTTAGCAAGGGCATTCTTCCATTCATCATTCATAGATCTTTCGCTAAATGCATGCCTGTATTTGTATTGTTATATAAATAATGTTTGAAAGACTTAGGAAGGCTAGTTCGCCCTATTTCCTTTTCCTCGTTGGGATGTGGTCTGGTGGGTATCGGTTATCCGCCCGAAGGTCATTCAAACATTAGTTATATATTATGTATACATGTATAGACATAAAGGTTTCTATCGACCAATTCGTTTCCCTTGGGTAGCTAAGGCATCCTTCCAGTCACCGTTCATAGACCAGAGACACTAGTAACTATTATAGGAATAGTTAGGAGCCTCTATTTACTCTTTCTAGTATGAGAATTCCAAAGGAGTCCGTTCATTCGTGAGTTTACATCATTATTCCAGTACTTACAATAGAATTCATAATACGAGATGCATCTTCGAGACACGGATCTCCCCGTTGTCGAGTTGGTAACCAGAGTCTCCTGTAGGGAGAGTGGGCATTGTGTGTATAGATCTATACGGGACTGACACTCCCACACCCTGACTGCTAGCTACAGTCCCCGGCCTACCAATCCAAGGGTTAACAAATGTCACATTCATACCGACGCTTGTAGGGCGTCAAGTTCCTCCATGTTAATCAGTATGGTTACGAGTGTCTCCATGTTTACCTTATAATTCATGGCCTTAAGGTAACATGATTTATCACTGTATTTCCTTGTTTTAGACTTTGCTAGTTGTGTTGTTCATTTAACACTGTCTGGAGTCTATATTCTCTTGTTTTAGACCTTGCTAGCTGTGTCGTTCATTTGACACTGTCTGGATTCTGCATTCTCTTGTTTTAGACCTTGCTAGCTGTGTCATTCATTTGACACTGTCTGGAGTCTGTATTCTCTTGTTTTAGACTTTGCTAGCTGTATCGTTCAGTCGATACAGTCTAGAGTCTGTGCTTCCTTTTGTTAGACTGAGGCAGGCGTATCATTCATTCGATATTCTCCTGGAGTCTATGATTTCTTTTGCCTTAATCAGCAGTATTACTGCTAACACATATGTTATTTTTCCCCTGGTTTTTGACTTATGATTTTCTCATTATTCCTTTAAAGTAAATACTATTTTTCTGATAATGATAGTATTTCGAGGAAGATTACTCTTTAAAACATAAATCTCTCGGGTCTTGTTAGAAGACTGCTTTTATTTAGAAAATATAGGATTTTCTGGAAAGGACGCTAATACACCGTAGATTCTAAACTAATACTTTTCATAAAGTTATTTTGAATCAAATACTTACTTACACAAATGACACTAAATACTTATGAACTCACGAGCATTTATAAAAATGTTGATACTCGCTTTCAAAATAACTTGTATTCTCAGGTCAGCAATAGATAGGTACACCCGGGAGCTTTTGTGAAGCCAGCCTAGAACCGAGCTGCATCTATACTAGTTTCTGTATTACTTTGATGTCTCTATAAAATGTAACTTATGTAAAACTATTACTATTAATGCAATGGTTGTTGTACTTTGATTACTATATTGCATATGTTATGATACTTGACATGACGTCATCCACCCCAGAATGTTTCCGCCGTTCCGGTTTTGGGGTGTGACAGATTGGTATCAGAACCTTGTTTATAGTGAGCTCAGTATATCAATTCATAAAAGATATACAGCCTATAAATAAAATGGGATAAAATACTCTAACCAAGAAGTATACTTTAAAATATAACCATATTCTATCAAAGTATAAGAACATCCTAAATCTAAGTACCTTATCAAAGTCTCACAAGAAGAATAAGAATAAAAGTCTTTGGATGTTGAACATTACCGTGAAACTTGGGTAGTTATGTAATTGTAAGTTGGAATAAATGTAACTTGATCAACTACATTTATTCCAGATGCGATGAACGTATTCTTGGGAGTGATGGTGGTGTTGCTATAGGTCTGAAACTTACCGACTAGGAATGCTAGAGCCAAACATAAAGTTTAAAATAATATGGGAGTATTTTGGAATACTAAAAGACTCACATTAATTCCAGAAGCATATTCAGAAGTTAAGAATCAAACAAGAAATTAAAATACTATAGGGGTATTTTTGGATCCATAGATAACCTTGTGTGAAAACTAAAAAGATCCTTATTGATATACCTACGATTACAGAGGGTATACTCCCAAGGTTATATATAATAAGGATCCCATAGACCAAGAATGTGTGGTTTCGTTCTACTTCCTTTTCCTTGTTTGGATGTGGATATAGAGTAGTATCATATATTCGAAGGCCTATCAGATCTAAGCTATATATAATTTGTGTACCCTATGTAATTGTAGCAGGACTCGAAATGGATCACCCAGTGAAATATTTTAATAATCTCTTCGGATTCTTTAGACATTTCCATTCTCGCACGAACCCTGTAGAAAAACCTATCCACTTCAGAGTTCGACAGAAGAGTTGATTCAGACTTAGAAGAAGTTCATTTAGAAGATTTCCAGTTCGGAAATAAATGAACTAGGACGAGACTATTGAAACCACCAAGTGCCTATAGCTTTTAGGGACGCCGGTGGGAAATCTGCCTGAACTTTCAAGATTTCCATTCATCCACCATGCAGTGATGACACACAAAGTCAGAATCAGAAGTAAGATGGAGTAGAGATTCAGTATGTCTACAAGAGAGGAGAACACTAGGTAACTACCCGAAGAAAACCAACGCCGGTCCCAGTCAAGGATAAGAGGTACACAGAGGGAACCAATACATGGAACCCGAGAAGTGTCTTTTCCTCGTTATTGTCGCGCTAATACACCCATAAAATAATACAATTTATTGAGTTAGTGATTACACTACTCACACTATGTGTTAGGTAAATCTCCTTTTCCCGTTGCTAGTAATACGATTAGAGCGGATCCCAACACCTCGATTGGGAGTGCTTAGCCATAAGTCTTCATGAACCTTTCTTCCCGCGGTCTTCGTTCCGAACTGTCCTCAGATCTTTCCAAGCCGGAGAGTGAACCTTTCCCAGCAAAAAGGTAACTTAGTAGGAACGACTCCCATCTTATGGCTTTTCCGATACTCATACTCCTACCTTGATACCCGGACTACATCATAGGGATGTAGGTCGACACTCAGATAACCAATATCCAAGGCACAGGAAAAATTTATGCCTATTGTAGTAGAGATAGATACGTCCAGGGTTAACCATCGTCTCTCATCAGCTTGTGTTCCTTGTCCGTGTACGAAAACCATGCCTCCGAAGAAACGTAACCAATCCGCTGGCAAGAAACCGACTCTCCTATTCAATGAAGCTACGTTCCAAGCTGTAGTCTCGGCAGTCGTAGCAGTTTTCATGGCTCAACTGAATGCTAACAACGTCAATGTTAGCAAGAGGCCTATCGGGAATCCCGATCCTAGCAATGGACAGCAGCAACCAACACTTGCGTACATAACCAACCAAGAACCTCAACCAACACCACTTAAGAGAAAGTTCAAGTATTAGGAGGGACATACCTCGGCTCAAGGACCTTTTAAAGGGCAACGAGCTGAGACAGTCAATACCCCTGTCAACCCTCCCGTCCCAACTTCAAGAAGACCATATATAGGGACCCTTCCCCATTGCAGCAAGTGTAGCTACCATCATCATGGTATCTGTCGAGAACTCTTTTGTGCTAGGTGCAACAGGAAGGGGCATAGCTCTCGTACCTGCAGAGCACCGGTTGAGTTCATTACATCAACCACCAATGTGGGGTCCAATCCAGTTTGCCATCTTTGTGGTGAAATTGGGCACTTCAAGAAGGACTGCCCAACTAAAAGGGCCGACAAAGACACAGGAGGAGTCTAACCCTAATACCTAGGAGACACATCAATGAACCCGGTAAAAGTTTGGTACGTCTCTGAAATCTTCGATAACTAACGGAAAACATTAAAATACTAATTCTAAATGTAATTACTCTCCAGTTAAGGCGAGAGTCGTAGCACTGTTGTAAGAATTCAAATTTCATCAGGTAAAGCTATAATGGCTCGATATATACGTTAAAGCCATGTATAATTAAAATGTATAGACCTCGAGTGAGTGATGCTGCCTCATTTCCTGTTCCTTGTTTGGTTGTGGATTTAGGGTGGAGTCGCTCAGTCAACAGTCCTTCCCACCTTAATTATACATGACTAGTATATACTAAGCGATTATAGAGAGACCTCGTGAGAATCCATTCATGAAAAGTACATTATTCCGAAACCTTAGGACCGTCTATAGTTTTCACGTCGACTCTATCAGTCCAAGTACCCACAGCAGTGATACATGGGACGAAATCCGAGACACCAAGAACTTGTGTGCCCGTTCAGCACATGGCTCTATCGACCCTCATTCTATATCATGTCGATGTATGCCAACTTCGACGCCTCTATCAATCATGGTTTGACTTAGTGCAACCATGTGTAAATTCCTAATGCAGTGTAAAAAGATCTTTCACCGTAGCCATTCCGGCAAATAGAAGTTCCTCCGAACTTAATAATAAAACCTAATGCGATCTGCCAGCCGTCTCTCTAATCTAAAACCTTCTGAAATACCACTGAGTAGGGTATCGCGCGCTGTTAACCAACCCTTCCTTAGACAAGTAGAACTCGAAGCGAAAGACACCGCATGCATTCCAGAAGATGATAACCACATGAAACCTACTCCGTAGGTCCCCCAGAAGGGCCTTTAGTAACTCACAATCAGGTTCGTTAATCATGAGGAGAGAACTCATGGGATTGACTACTATTAACTGGGTTTATGCATAAGAGTGGTATAGAATTCAGATAAAAAAATATTTAAGATGTGTGCTTCCTCCCTACTCCCTGTTCCTCGTTTGGTTGTGGGTCTAGGGTGGAGTCGCACAACTGAACATCCTGCCAACCTCAATTATATATGGCTTTCATACACCAAGTATTAGTGGTTAAGCCAAGTATGAGCTCCACCACGAACCTCATAGTAAAACCCTTCATCCTTTCCCATAAGAATGGGAACTAGAGAAAAGAGTGCTGGATAAGGCGTCTAAGTCAATAACTACTTCTGGTAAATACTTGACCCGACCCAGCATGATCCATTTGGGTTGCATGGCACCATGCAATTAGATAAACTAAATGAGAGAAATAACACATACGATTTATTAATATATTATAAGTTCTAATATATTAATAATATTATTTAATTAGTTTTGATCAAGAATTAATTTAGAATTAATTAAGTGATCCAAAAATAACTAATTAGATATATGGGTAGATTATGTAAATCTTCCATATCTTATATAGTGGGCTAAGAGGCTCCATGGATTGTCAAGTTGGGTTCCACCCGTTGGATGCTCCATGGAGTTAACCCATGGATAAACAAATGAAGAGTCATGGAACATTAGGGTTTACCTAATGTAACACACTATATAAGCAATGTACCTCTCCCCAAAATTGGCTACACTAAGAAATAAGAGGGCTTGGCCGATTTTGCATGTGTTAGAGTATTCTCTCAAGTTTATTCTTTGAATTTGGTTTTGTGTGAAGCATTTGAGGAATCACACTTGAGGTGCTAGGCTCACAAGGTTTCAAGGAACACTTTCAACAACAAGGTATGTAGTTCTATCTTTTATACAAAGAAAATTGTACCCCATGTATGCTAGATAGGTTCATAACCTTGGAAAACAACTTTGCATGATTATTAGACAAACATAGATCCAAGGTTATTAGGGTTGCATGTACACTTAGGAAGTGTTAGAATGCTCAAAACCCATCAAAGAGAACCACTATGGATAGAGCTACTAAAATGACCACAAATCCGAAATTGTTATCATCCCGGTTAAACCAATATAGTAGCTAACACCCTCGGTTGATAAAGAAGTCCGAGTCGTAAGGGTCAAGGACATTGACTACGACCATCCATTCACGCTTAATCCCACGAATTAAGCATCTCAACAGATATCCCAGAAACTTGAAGGCTCCGATGAGCAAAATGCTGAGAAGAGTGAATGAGGAGATTAGAAGTTTCGAGTGACAGAACACTATACTCTCTAGATTTGACCTAGATCGAGAAAACTCAGAACCTTCGGAAGAGTAGTTGCAAAAGATGCTCGCACTACACAGGCACTTCGTCCACCCTGTTACTGATGAGTAGTGCCTAGGACACTCCGCCTCTCCACGTTAAAGGAGTCACCATCGCCCTGTAGACGATAGACTGTATTCTCCGAAGTGGATACTAGAATGCCAAGAACCAGATGATAACCTCCACAGCCAAGAACACTTGAATAAAGTCCAAAAGTAAGTTGCATTAGGTATCGTAACCCAGATCCCGAAGAGATTATAGACTTGACACCAGTCTAGGTGTTAGTTGATGGGTTATACTAGAAAATGCACTTTCTGGAACTGGAATAAACCGACACCTTGGAGACTAGGGCATGTCCTAGAGATTCATCGGACTACTAGATGTTCCAAGAATACTATCCCACACAGAAATAGTAGGACCACCTCCCGAGATAGTCCAACACTTCAGAAAATCTCTAAGGATTGAGTCAGCCCTGAGCAGAGCTTGCTAATTCATGAAACAGCAAAGCAAGTAAGAGCATGATTCTTTCCCGATGGGAATCATATTGAGAAAGCGAAGCATTCACTGGTAAACCCTATCTCACCGACTACGAGGGTTTCCGTTAGAAACACCTCGAAGATCAGAAGTGCAGATTCATTTTGCACGAGGCTGAGATAGACTCCCCTGCAGCAAATAGATACCTGTAGATACCCAATTCATCCGATGAACCAAAAAACCTCCGAGGGTCAATCAGCAGGAAACACGAATCCGAGGATAACCTGAACACTCTAAGAACCAACCTGAAGGACTACACCCCAGTAAGAGAGAACTTTTAGAACTTCAAAATGGCGGTCACGCCAGTGATGATATCGCCATAGAAGTACACTATGTTCTAAGTACTGAAAAGCTCTACCTTTCCGAGAGCTTAGGACCATCCGAGATTCTTTACAAAAATTGGTCCAACCCTCGTCAGACCACGACTACTTTCGGAAATTCCACCCCAAGTCAATCCACTTCTTAGACTTGATAAGTGTTTGCCCGACCTCACTCTTTGTATCCCAATCATCTTGATAGAAATCATTGGGAACCCTAACTTCGTAGGCAAACCTGTAAGAATTGCTAACCGAACAAAACGAAATCCGCATCCCATAAGTGAAGGTTTGTTAGAACGCCAAACAAAGGCCAGAGTTCACTTGGGAGTGCGAGGACCAACCGAATAGGAAGTACCCTCATACCTCTACCCTATTGTTCATGCCTACTTCCTTGCCTAAACCCTAATTTCGGGATGAAATTCCCTCTAACGGGGGGATGATGTGACAACCCGAAATTTATTCCATCATTTTAACCTCTCCTTCCGTTAATAAGCCTCGCTTTATTAAACTGTTCGTTAACCTTTTTGAAATAGGTTAATTAAATTGGGACTTTTGTTACAGCTTCGTAATGGTTGAAACAAATTAGAAACACCCTCAATATTCCCTTGAAAATTTTTAGTTTCAACCAAGTCAAATTACGACCATTTAATCGGGTGCGACCAAAAGCCCCGTTTAACGCCAGTGTCGGGTAGATTTCCACTGAGCCACCAACTCAAAACCGTATATAAGGATGAGTTAACCTCAGTTACACCCTTTTCACTCTCTCTCTCTAGTCTCTCTCTCTACAGGTTGCTTTTGATCCAAAAACGCCCATTTCGAGCTCCAAAATCGTAGGTAATCTATCCTAACTTGTTGTGTAGCTTATTTAACATGAAAATTCATGTTTAAGACATCCGATAGGGGCCAAATCATGTGTTTACGGCCCAAGAATACTCTTGGACCGTAAACACCCATAAGTGGGGTTTTGAAGCCCCAAAACCCTTCTAAATCACTCTTAGGGCTTAGATATGACTTGTGGACTTACACATACGAGCTTAGAACCCCAAAACCTTGCATTTTGAGGAGTAAACATGAGTTTACAGCCGAAGAACACTCTTGGACCGTAAATCCCTCTTCATGAGCCGTAGATTTGAACCTAGCCTAATTCTACAAGTGATATAAGACCTTTTAGCATCCAATAACACACCACCCATGAGTTTACGGCCGTAAACTCATGGGGTTATGGTCTTATGGCCGAAAACTCCATAAAGAATTTACTCTTGAAGAGTAAATTCCCTAACTAGGCCATGCACCTCCTTATTTCAACCCACTAGCCTCCTAGCACTTGACCAAAGTGTTTTCCGCACACTAGGATGCTTATACGTCTTTAATTAGTATTATAATTACTAATTGTATGTAAACATATGCCTTCATATGTTACTTGGTCACTAAGTGTGTTCAAGTCTTTATTTGACACCGAGCACCCAACCGGCACCTTCATCCGATATACTTACAGCAGGTGAGTTCATACCCCTGAATTAACCTTCTAAATGATTTTACTGCTTTTATAGGGGGGAAATACAAGTTGAACTGTACAGTTATTAGATAAATCCCATATGATTAATAATTGTATAGCAAAATAGATTTTTCATATTAAACTATTTATCGAGCTTAAAGATTTCAAAATTATGTTTTCAACTCTTGATAAAGTATGAAAGGTTTTTCAAAGGATTCCAAAGATTTTCAAAACTTGTTTTACAAACTGACATCAAGTCATAAAATTTCTTATGTGTAAAGGTTTTCCAAGGTTTTCATCAGAGTTTTCTTCTATGTTTTTATTTCGTTAAAATACATGCTTATATTTTTATAGTTATATAAATAATGTTTAAAAGACTTAGGAAGGCTAGTTCACCCTATTTCCTTTTCCTCTTTGGGCTGTGGTCTGGTGGGTATCTGTATCCGTCTGAAGGTCGTTTAAACATTAGTTGTATATCATGTATACATCTATAGACATAAAGGTTTTCATCGAACAATTCATTTCCCTTGGGTAGCAAGGGAATTCTTCCATTCATCATTCATAGATCTTTCGTTAAATGCATGCTTGTATGTGTATGGTTATATAAATAATGTTTGAAAGACTTAGGAAGGCTAGTTCGCCCTATTTTCCTTTTCCGCATTGGGATATCGTCTAGTGGGTATCGGTTATCCGTCCGAAGGTCATTCAAACATTAGTTATATATTATTTATACATGTATAAACATAAAGGTTTCTATCGACCAATTCGTTTCCCTTGGGTAACAAGGGCATCCTTCTAGTCATCGTTCATAGATAAGAGACACTAGTAACTATTATAGGAATAGTTAGGAGCCTCTATTTACTCTTTCTAGTACGAGAATTCCAAAGGAGTTCGTTCATTCGTGAGTTTACATCATTATTCCATTCCTTACAATAGAATTCAGAATACGAGATGCATCTTCGAGACACATATCTCCCCGTTGTCGAGTTGGTAACCAGAATCTCCTGTACGGAGAGCGGGCATTGTGTGTATAGATCTATACGGGACTGACACTCCCACACCCTGACTGCTAGCTACAGTCCCCAACCTACCAAGCCAAGGGGTGAAAAATGCCACATTCCTACCGACGCTTGCAGGGCGTCAAGTTCTCTACTATCAATCAGTATGGTTACGAGTATCTCGGTGTTTACCTTATAATTCATGGCCTTAAGGTAACAAGATTTATCACAGTATTTCCTTGTTTTAGACTTTGCTAGATGTGTCATTCATTTGACACTGTCTGGAGTCTGTATTCCCTTGTTTTAGACCTTGCTAGCTGTCTCGTTCATTTTACCCTGTCTGGAGTCTTTATTCTCTTGTTTTAGACCTTGCTAGCTGTGTCGTTCATTTCACACTGTCTGGAGTCTGTATTCTCTTGTTTCAGACCTTGGTAGCTGTGTCGTTCATTTGACACTTTCTGGAGTCTGTATTCTCTTGTTTTAGACTTTGCTAGTTGTATCGTTCATTCGATATTGTCTGGAGTCTGTGCTTCCTTTTGTTAGACTGAGCCAGGCGTATCATTCATTCGATATTCTCCTGGAGTCTATAATTTCTTTTTCCTTAATCAACAGTATTACTGCTGAGGCATATGTTATTTTCCCCTGGTGTTTTACTTATGATTTTCTCATTATTCCTTTAAAGTAAATACTGTTTTTCTGATAATGATAGTATTTCGGGGAAAATTACTCGTTAAAACATAACTTTGTCGGGTCTTGGTAGAAGACTGCTTTAATTTACAAAATATAGGATTTTCTGGAAAGGACGATAATACACCGTAGATTCTATACTACTACTTTTCCTAAATTTATTTTGAATAAAATACTTACTTACACAAATGACACTAAATACTTGTGAACTCGCCAGCATTTATAAAAATGCTGATACTCGCTTTCAAAATAAGTTGTATTCTCAGGTCAGCAATAGACAGGTACACCCGGGAGCTTTTGTGAAGCCAGCCTAGAACTGAGCTACATCTATACTAGTTTTTGTATTACTTTGATGTCTCTATAAAATATAACTTATGTAAAACTATTATTATTAATGCAATGGTTGTTGTACTTTGATTACTATACTACATATGTTGTGATACTTGACTTGACGTCATCCACCCCAGAACGTTTCTGCCGTTCCGGTTTTGGGGTGGGACATTGAGCATCCCACCAGGAATCCTAGCAACAGTTGGAAAAATATTCATATTGTGACAACCATCATAATTCAAGTCGGTTCTAGATTTGATAAACTTAGTTGTACGTGTAGGCATGATACATACTAAACTTAGTAACTAGAAACTAAGTTATAACCTACTAGAAACTTGGAAACAATTAAAATCAATGAATAGTACACTTAGATTTCACATTGATATGTGAATTCTACAACTACTTAACTATAGTAACTATCCATACTCGAGTCACTCTTTGACTCGAACACCTTCTCATGAATCATATACACACATCATGCATTTGACCTAGTGATATACACACATCATGCATTTGACCTAGTGATAACTATAAAAGAGTTATAATACTATAAGATAAATTGAAGTCTCAAAGATTCTATTTATTTTGATATCCAAAGATTTATAAACTCTCAAAACCTTAAAAACCTAATTTTATAAAATCTAAGCTTAAAAATTTTATAAAAATAGATATGAACCTTAAAATATTATTCTAAAATAATTAAAATGAGGAAAAATATAATGAAGAGAAATAAAAATTTAACCCATTAATTGTCAACCTTATGTTATAAACCAAAAACTCAAGAGTTATGAACAAATCTTATCTAAATGCACATTTTATATAATTTAGGGGAATTTTATAAAAAAATTGGAGATATTTTATAAAATTTATGAAAAATAAATAAAAAGGTCCTCTCTCATCCCTCAAAATCGTCCCCCTCTCTCCATGAAAGCCTCTTCCCAAAAGCACTTCATCATTTGTTATTATTTCCCACACTCTTGTCTCATCTCACTCAATTCTCTCTCACACACACACCACCACATTTTCTCTCTCCCTCACCCTAAACCACAAATTTTGGTAGCAAAGTTCATCCATTTATACTAAAAAACATCAACATTTGAAGTTGTTCTTGAGGTAAAAATGAAAATCCTTCGTTCCCCCTTAAGCCTTCCTTCAAAATCTCAAGTTTTCTTTCATATCTTCTTCTTCTCCACCATTCTATGGATGGATTATTCACATGCATGTTCATAACCATGATTTTTATGATTATAGTGATATTATTTCACCTAAAAACCAACATGCATGTGATGATCTTCAAGCTTAGAGGCTTGATCATCAAAATTAGTTGTTAAAAAGCATTCAAATTGGTTCATAAATGATTTATTCCCAAATAAATATCTAAAACTTATTTTCTGATCAAATCTGATTTTTTCGCAGAATTCTGTCACAAAATGAGATATTCTACAAATTTTCAGAAAATAATTCATTTTTCAAAAATTGTTATAATTATTGCAAGAAAATATGGCAATAATTCATATAAATACTTTTTGAGGCCTATAAATCCTAAGTAACTTCTTGGATGACCCTTAAGGTAAATGATGACATCTCAGTGAGTTTCATCAATATTTGTTACTGTTTGCTATGGGTTTTAATTTTCTTTTTGTTTAATTCAAATAATTCATAAAACCACTTTAGTGAATGTGAAAAGGCTATATACGATTTTTTGCAGATCCTACCTAAGGTGGAGTACTTAGAAAAATATTCATCGGAATTTTTCATAATGCATTCCTATTTTTCCCTGATTTTTGTATTTATAATAGACTAATAATGGGAAAAATATTTTTACTCATCAAAAATTCATGTAAATATACCAGAAGACCTTAAAATATATTAGAACTCTAAATAAAAGTTTTGATGATTTTTCCATTCAATATACTATTTTCTCCTATTTTCTTAGATTAAATACACTTAAATCCAAAAATAGGATTTCATTATATAAAAATCACCATTGGTATTTTTCCCGCATTAAGTACACTGTAAATAGAGTTTAAAAAATTTATAGTAAATTACTTTAACTATTTGGTAATTATTCATTATTTAATGATTATTCAAGAGCATAAAATAAATAAAAATAGCAAAGTTAATTGAAAAATATACTTTATATTCTTCATAGCTTCTATATGTATAGTAACAATGTTACAAAAAGTTTGGGCAATTTTATAAACGTTTTTCGATTTATTTCAATTTTTATTAGAATAAATTCAAAAAATCATAAAAATGGGTTAAACAGTTTATAAATCCATTTTTACATTTTTCCAATTTAAGTATGTTCAATGGAAGTATTATAAAAAAAAATTTAGAATTTTTAACATCTGGATACTATTTTTCACGAATTTATATTTTTATGAAGGCTTAAAGTATTGGAAAAATCGTTACTCACATCAAAAATCAAAGGAAAATTTCTGGAAGACCTCTACTACATTTGGAATGAAAATGAAAAATTTAACAATTTTTGGAAACTGTTTGATAATATTTTGGATTTTTCGGAGCTTAAAACACCTTTAAATGTGTTGAAATACCCTTAATTAATATTACAAAAATCTGGAAAATTAATATCCAAAATTGTCTTAATCACATGAGTTATAAAATTTCACCATTTCAGAAAAATGTTAGTAAATTATCAATATTAAATTTTGACACAATATTGGCATTATTCAATTGTTGGAGTAAGTATATTAGCATTAGATTTCAAAAAGACTTAGTAGCATATACCATTATTGTAGGATTCGGTAGTGATACAAGTGGAACTTAGATCAAGGCATCATTTGCATCATCTCAATGCATTGTAAGTATTCACGCACTCCCCTATTTTCGGTTTTTATGTTTTGGGGTGAAAAAACTTGTCCTAAACTATTTATGTTTGTTATATTTAGTCGACTCATATAAACTTGATTACTATATTTTGCATATTGTGAGTATTCACCACTCCCTTATTTTCTGTTTTTAAATGTTTTGGGGTAGAAAAGCATGTCCTATATAAACTATTAGTGTTCGTTGTATTTATTTTGACACATATTAAACTTGGTTTCTATATTACGTATGTATGTGTATGTTACTTTAATTCATGAGGACTATATCGCGGTTAAGTCCCTCGAGTCTCTAGACACAACTCATTAACTCTTTTGAGCCTATGGTTATGATGGATAGCGCTATCAGGAGGTACACAACTCCTCACTCGCACCATACACTTGAGTGCATTTTACCATTTCATACACTATGTTTGCGATACACACACTAGTCAATAGGGCACGATTCGGTCATTAGGCTTGGGTTCTGAACTCATGAATGGAAAGTTGATGCACATACAAATCTTTATGCACATGCCAAACTTGTATTCTCATTTTAGCAACGAAACTTGTATACTTATTTTAGCAATGAAATTTGTATACTTATTATGACAATAAACTTTTTATCTCATTATAACAACGAACTTTTATTACTGGAAACTTATATACATGTTTTAGCAATGAAATTGTTAGCTCCTTGTAGCAACAAAATTGATTGCTTATTTTAGCAATGAAACTTGTTTACTTGTTTGAGTAACGCACTTTATCTTCCATGAGAATATGAACGTTGCATCTCATCTGGGCAACATACTTTATCTCTCATGATGACAATGAACTTTGTTTTTTTTTACAAACATATTTACTCATTTTAACTATATACTTTTATTATTGGAAACTTTTATCAAAACTTTGATTTCAATTCATGGATCCAATATTATTACTTTATGTGTGAGTACTCACCAATTATTTTTATAGTTGACGCTCGTTTTACATGCTTTTTCAGGAATCATCGAGTAAGTGGCACTTAGGGAGACTTCACTTTTAGGAGCATTCGTATGTTTTGTATTTCATTTTACACTGTAATTTCTTTTGAAAGTTGTTCAAACCCTTTGTTAATTTGTAATGATTTTTAATACTATGGTTGGTGTTGTCTTTTAACTTTTGCTATGAAACCCTTTATACAGTCATGCCTCGTGTTTCCGCTTTAGCGGGGTGTGACAGAAATGGTATCAGAGCCGAAGGTTATGGAGAACGTTGGTTTTCCTTTGTAGAACCACAACTATAGCCAAAAAAAAATTTAAAATGTTTTTTAATATACTGAACATACTACTGGTATAACTAATTCGAGTACGCATTACTGGACTTTAATTAAGTATAGCCTGGCCAACTATGCTTACTTAAGGAAAGTAAATGCGAGGCTGGTGTTGGGTAGCGTAGTTTTATTTTGTATTGCGTCTTTGGGCTCGGTTAATAGTCCAATGTTTTGTGCTCCGGTTTGGGCCTGTCCAACCGTTGAGTTGTAGGGTTTAGTATATAATAATATGCTTGCATGCATATTAAAAAAACGATAGAAAACAATCAAGAAGACGATAGCATTACGATAGCATTACAGATTTCTTTCTTTATCGTTCCTGTCAACCCTTTAATCCTCTACAGTTGAAGTTCTTTATCGAGCTCTTCTGAGGATTGTTTTATAATCATTCGACACGTTTGATTCATTATTGTGTCATTGCTGTTTACTCTTTATTTCTTTACCTGTTTATAGATCTAATCGATCTTCAAGTTTAGATTTAAACTTATCAATTGGTATCAAAACAGGAGGCTGTGTAATCGATACACTTCTTTTCTGTGAAAAAGGTTTCGATTAGGGTTTTCCGCAATTACTGATATTTATTGAGCCGTCATCTCATTATTGACGTATCTTGATATTTATTGTTTTTCCCTAATCTGATTTATTACAAGTCTGATCTTTGAACAGGTTATTCAATCATTATGGACGAGTCGCAATCGAATGCCATCAATATTTCGAACAACATTGGATCAACCATGAAGATTCCCATCCTGTACACCCATGATTATGAAGTCTGGGCGCATCACTTTGAAGATTATGTTATAGGATCTGAGGATAATGGATACCTCATCTGGGAAGCAATTGTTTCTGGACCGTTTTCTCATTCTGCAACCTCAAGGATTATTAAAACTCAAAAGGAGTATAATGATCATCTGAAAGATGTTAAAGATATTGCGCAAGATGAAAAAGACAAATTTTAGTGCAATATCAAGGTGTTAAGATTGATCAGATTCGCCCTTCAGTCCGACACTTTTAGGCTGGTGAGTTCATGCACGACGGCAATGGAGATTTGGGACAGGCTACGTGAATTGTACTCTATAGACGAGGATCTTGAACACTCCATTCAAACCTTACTCTTGTCTGAGTTTGGTGAATTCAGGCAAGGAGCTGAAGAAACTGTGACCCAAACGTTCGATTGCTTCAATCATCTTCTTAGCAAGATGATCAAACATGACATCGAAAGGAAGCTTATTGAGCAGAAGGTTACGTTCGGTCTCAGATCAGAGTGGAGGGCAGTTGTGTCCACAGTTAAAGCCCACGAGCAATTTAAATCATACTCTTTGGCGAAACTGGTGGGCATCTTGAAATCTCAGGAGAAGATTGTGTTGCAGGAGAAGAATGTGGTTTCATGCCTAGGTTCGTTGGCTCTCCTGTCCAAAAGTAAAGCTGTGGTGGAGGACGAAGACCTCAATTTGGAGGATTATGACCTCACATCTGAGGATTATGCTATGATGGTGTCTAACCCAAGAGGTTCATCAAGAAGAGATTCCCCACTAACAAGAACAAAAACTGGCAGGGGAGTTATAGCTCAGAGAAAATTAAAGATGAACCGAAGGCTGAAGAGTCAAAGAAGGAACCGAAGATTGAGGGTGATTCTGGAGTAAGCTGCTACTATTGTGGGGGAAAGAACCACTATGCAAAGGATTGTGTCCTCAAGAAGATGGCTGAAAAGGATGAGGAAAAGGATGAAGAAGCTTTGCTGCAGAAAAAGCTTCATGAAATCAGAAAGAAGAAATCTACCGCTAACTCTTCTATGAATGCTCTAATTGTGCAGGGTTCGGTTGCTGATGACGAGTTCGGTGGCATGGAGGTTTGGTCAACCGACTCTGAAGACGATGAAGTGAGGAAGCCTTCTCATGGAAAGGCTTATGTGGCTAAAGAAGAAAATAGTGGAGGAAGATGCTTGATGGTGTCTGACGTATCTCAGATGAGGGGATACAACACTGATGGTGGGGATAATGAACCAAAGGAGCAACAGAACTTGTGCTTTACAGCCAAACCGCTCAGCGTGTAGTTCAACGAGCTCGATGAACTGATCAAGAAGGTACAATCTGTCTTTGTTTCATTTAAAGTCCCACAAAGCTCATATGAAAAAGAACTAAAAAGTGTTAATTCAAGAATCTCTCATCTAGATAGTAGTTTAACTCAAACTCGAGTCACCAATTCTAACCTAACTGACCAATTAAGCAGTGTGTCTTCGAAGAGTGAGGAACGGCGCATGTGGATCGAACTGAAAGAGTCGGAATTAATCAAAACAAAAGATGAAAACATTTATTTGCAAAGAGACAATTTAAAGCTTTTGAAACAGCGAAATGTTTTTTGTTTGATTGCTAAACGTCTTTACACTAATATTACTCAGCTTCATTTGGATTGTGAAATAGGACAAAAGATTCATCGCATGATTTTGCCCTTCCTTGAGTTTAAGGAGGATGAAATTGATGCTGAAGCGTATAATTGTGAGAGTGTGATATCATCTGAGGACATTAATCCGACCTATATGTATGGACTGGACAAAATAGAATCTTTCATTAAATTCAAGGACCATAAGGACATGCTTAAAAACCTTTTGGATGAAAATGATAAAATGAAACTGAGAACTGAAACCATACAAAAATTTGACTCTTTAAACGTCAACTTGAGCTCAGAAAACAAAATTGATGTTGAAAATGCATCTGAGCTTAATGAGGACGACAATATGAGTGAAATTTCTGTAGAGGACACGGTTGACTGTTCAGAATTTGTAAAAAGCGAACCTAAAAACCACAAGAATCTAATTTCAGAAAATTCAGTGGAGTTCACTCGAATGTCCCACCAAAAGTCCCCGATTCTTGCAGAAAAGGCAGCGGTATATCAAAAAGTCAGAACCACTCCAAATCAGGTATACAAGGTCACAGGCGTAACCGAACATCAGACTGCTGAACTCACAGCTATTGTAAACGAAGATAATGCTGATGTCTGCGATGAGTTCTTTTGGTCAGCTCCAATCGATAACGCTGATGAAACAGTAGATTTGTCTGAAAGGACCTCATGGAAAAGCAAAGGCAGATACGTGCCAGAACCCTTGAATAAACCTGATAATTTCGATGTGCCAAGTACTAGCGGTACGAAAGATGTTCCTCAAGAAAAAGGAAGTCCTACAAAAGAAGTCACATCTTCAAGTGAAACTTCATCAGTTCAGAGTGAACCAGCCAAGGAAAAACCGAAACCGAAAGCTAACATCCATCATCAACCGAAACAGATGAGAAATCAAAAACGTCAAAGGAATCAGAGATATAGGAAGAATCTCTCTGAAAGAAAACAGTTCTAGCAATCCCAGAATGCTTATTTCTCACATCAAGACAAGAACCTAAAATCTGAGAAAAATCCTGTTGAATCGCAAGAGAGCCACAACAACCGAAAGCAGAGGTTCGGTTCGGAGAAAAACATCAACCGAAAGCAAAGGTTCGGTTCAGAAAATAATTCCAACCGAAAGCAAAGGTTCGGTTCTGAGAATGACTCCAACCGAAAGCAGAAGTTCGGTTCAGAAAATAATTCCAACCGAAAGCAAAGGTTCGGTTCTGAAATCAAACGAGATCAAAACTCTAAGGTCGGTCCCACCAATGATCAAAAGCAAAAGGGTCACCTAGAATCTCCAGCCAAGAAGTCATCTCAATCTAATCCCTCTCATTCTCACTCATCTAATTCTTCTAATTCTTCCAATTCTTCTCCACCTCGTTCCAAACTCCATTCTATTCCTTCTCAAAAATCTCAATCATCAGCTGAACAAAAAGGAAAGGTTCCAGTGGTTGAACTAGAGTCAAAACCAAAAGCACCAAATCCTAATAAAATTAAAGTTTTCACCATCAAAAAGAAGATGAAACAACACTAATAAAACAAACATATTTAGTTGACATCTCCCTTACTATTCTTGTACCTGTGAAAGGCTCACGAGGACCCAAGAAACATTGGGTTCCTAAATCTGCTTAATTTTTGCAGGTTATTAGTGACGACCAGTTTGACGAAGAATGGTACATTGATTGTGGCTGCTCGCGTCACATGACAGGGAGGAAAGAAGAGCTAAGGGAATACAGGTCTCTTTCTAATGGTGGAAACGTCAAGTTTGGAAACAACTCCTTTGGCACCATAAAAGGCTATGGAATGATTACTAATGGTGACTTCACGATAAGGAAAGTGGCATACGTGGAAGGGCTACAACACAACCTCATCAGTGTATCTCAGCTTGTTGGAGGTACCAGTCTCAAAGTCTCATTCGACGATGAAGGTTCTGAAATAATTGAGAGGAAGATGAAAAGAGTTATTCTCAAATCCGAACGCAAGGGTGAAATGTTTCCTCTAAACCTCAAACCCATAAAAGGAAACCCAACTATCTGCCTGTTATCAAAAGCACAATCTGATGAAAGCCGGTTGTGGCACCGAAGGCTCTCTCATCTTAACTTTAAGGACATCAACAAACTTGTCACTGGAGGTCATGTTCGAGGTCTTCCACTGCTCAAGTTCGATAGAGATCATTTGTGTGCTGCATGCGAAATGGGGAAGCAGAGTCGTCAAAGTCATCCATCTATAATAAACACTAAAGTTGTTGAACCACTTGAATTACTTCATATTGATTTGTGTGGTCCATCATCTATCGAAAGCATCGGTGGTAGCAAGTACATTCTTGTTATTGTTGATGAATTTTCGCGTTTTACATGGGTGTTCTTTCTGAAGCTTAAATCTGAAGCGACTCAAAAGATGAAAGTGTTCATCAAGCAGATTGAAGTACAGCTGAAGAAGGTCGTTCGCAACATCAGGAGCGACAATGGTCTGGAATTCAAAAATAGAGAATTTGAAGAATTCCTGGTAGAAAAGGGAAGAAGTCACAACTTCTCAGCTCCCTACATTCCTCAACAGAACGGAATTGTCGAAAGACGAAACCGATCTTTGTGTGAAGCTGCCCGAACCATGCTAAGTTTCGCTTCCTTACCTCTTTATTTTTGGGCTGATGTTATTTCTGCTGCTTGTTTTACACAGAATAGGTCATATCTCAACAAGCGATTCACGCTCACTCCTTATGAGATTCTCAACAACAGAAAGCCCAATGTGAAATTTTTCCATGTGTTCGGTTCACGGTGTTTCATCTTTAACTCTAAAGAACACCTCAACAAGTTCGATGTTAAAGCCGACGAGGGAGTCTTTCTAGGCTATTCTCTCATTTCTAAAGCGTACCGGATATTAAACAAGCGTTCGAGGAAAATCGAAGAGACTTACTACATGACTTTTGATGATAGCTATGTCAAAAAGCTAAAGGCCAATGAAGACACAACTGGGGAAATCTTTCCTCAAACTGGCCAAGTCACGGTCTCGATCGCTAATCTATTCGAGAAGTTTATGGAACTATTTGACGAACCAGAGAAAGCCACTCTCTCAGAAGCAGGTGCAACAGACAATAAGGTAGATCACATGAAACAAATTTTTGAAGAAGCTGCCAGGAGAATGAATGAAGGAGGATCATATTCTGACGAACCTCCATCAAACAATGCTTCAGTCGAGGGGGAGGATCAACCGTCATCAACTTAGCCGACCCCACATGTCAAGGGGGAGCCAAAGTCTCCAACTGCTCCTAAAAGCACTCCACCAACCGAAAGTGCCTCACCATCCGAAGGTGCATCAACGCCCGAAAGCTCAGCACCACAAGAAACCTCTAAAGCTCAAGTTTCGCAAAGCATTCCTGAAACTGAACGAATTCGAGTGGAACAAAGTCTGGCGCCTTATTCCAACTCCTCCAGGTGCCTCGGTTGTTGGTCTTAAATGGGTCTTTAGGAACAAAATGGACAAGGAAGGAAATGTAATTCGAAACAAAGCTCGTCTGGTCGTGAAAGGATACTGTCAGGAGGAAGGGATTGATTATGAAGAGACTTTCGCTCCTGTAGCTAGGCTGGAATCTGTAAGAATATTTTTAGCCTATGATGCCCACAAAAACTTTGAGGTTTTCCAAATGGACGTCAAGTGTGCATTTCTTAATGCAGAACTCGAAGAAACAGTGTATGTGGAGCAACCTCCTGGTTTCGTGAACGAAAAGTATCCTAATCATTGCTACATTCTGGATAAAGCCATGTATGGACTGAAACAAGCTCCGAGAGCCTGGTATGAAACGTTGACTAAATTCTTAAAGATCTCCAAATTCAAACAAGGTTCGGTTGACCCAACCTTCTTTCGCAAGAAGGAAGGTAACCACCTTATGATCATTCAAAATTATGTTGATTATATCATCTTTGGCTCAACAAATCCTAGCCTAACAGCTGAATTCAGAAAGCTGATGGAGACTAAATTTGAAATGAGCTCAATGGGTCCTATTAACTTTTTCCTTGGTTTAAATATTAGACAGGGACCCAAAGGCATCTTTATTAATCAGGAAGCTTACACGAAGACTCTCCTAGCAAAATTTGGCATGATGGGAGATTCCAAAGTCAAAGTTCCAATGGCGTTCGGCACCAAGCTCACCTCATCTTTGGACAAACCGGCTGTTGATATCACGCTTTACCGTCAGATGATAGGCTCACTAATGTATCTCACTGCTAGCAGGCCTGACATAATGTTTTCTGTTTGTTACTGTGCTAGATTTCAGGCAAACCCACGCGAACCCCACATGCTTGCAATGAAGAACATTTTACGATATCTCAAGCGAACTGCCTCTTTAGGTCTATGGTATCCTTCCAACTCAGGCTTCTTCGTTCAAGCCTACTCAGATGCAGACCTTGGAGGATGTGGACTCGACAGGAAAAGCACCACTGGCGGCTGCCAATTCCTTGACGGGAAATTGGTTAGCTGGCAATCCAAGAAACAAACGTGCGTGTCTTTGTCTACTGCTGAAGCTGAATACATAGCAGCTGCATCCTGCACCTCTCAAGTGATTTGGATCCAGAGTCAACTTCGAGACTATGGACTCAATATGAAAAAGATCCCACTATATTGTGACTCTGAAAGTGCAATTAGGATCTATCATAACCCAGTGCAACACTCCAAAACCAAACACATAGCACTGATGTATCACTTCATCAAAGATCATGTGGAAGATGGAAACGTCGAAGTACACTTTGTTAGAACCACTGATCAACTGGCTGATGTCTTTACTAAAGCTCTTCCTGAAGCGTCATTCAACAAAATACTACAAGGGCTAGGTATGATGGAATCAGAGTCAGTACCACAAACTACCTCTCGACCTCAAACGTATGAAGCGAAATTGACCGAACGTTCAGGTTCGGTTGAATCATCTGCATTCGCTCATCATTTCAAAGGTAGTTTTTCTGGTTGTAATTTTCATGTATAGAGTTGTTTATCTTTTTGTCAAAAGTATTTCCTTTTTGAAAGTCTAAACTCCTTGGTTTTCTAAAATTTTTCTAAACCGAAACCAACCGAACGCTCGGGTTCAGTTTTCTAAAATTTTTCAAAACCGAAACCAACCCAAACGCTCGGGTTCGGTTTTCTAAAATTTTTCAAAACCGAAACCAACCGAACGCTCGGGTTCGGTTTTCTAAAATTTTTCAAAACCGAAACCAACCGAACGCTCGGGTTCGGTTTTCTAAAATTTTTTAAAACCGAAACCAACCGAACGCTCGGGTTCGGTTCTCTAAAATTTTTCAAAACCGAAACCAACCGAAGGCTCGGGTTCGGTTTTTCAAATTTTTTCTCAACCGAAACCAACTGAATGTTCGGGTTCAGTTCCAAAATTTTTCCAAAGTTTTTTTATTCTCTTTCTAAGTCTTATTTTTTTACTTTCCTATTTTTATTTTGTTTTTTTTATATATCAAAAACTCCAAAAATATTTTTTTAAAATTGCTTCTTTTCTTTCATTTTTATATGCGTGTTCGTTCGTTTATGGGGATATAATTGTTGGATTAGTTAAGTGTCCCTAGAAGCATGCTGCTGTATGTGTCCCAAGCCTCATAAGATTCTGAATAATAGCCTTAATGACTTGGCATACACAAACCTCGTCTTCCCAATTAGGCTACCACATTTATTCTAATCGTGAGCTACCTCACTCTCTTCTCACATGAGATAAGAGTTTTCTGCTTGGTCCTTATTTTAGCAGAAGAGGTACTTTGATTTCTTACACCATCTCAATTACATTTCTCCATCAAATTCGTTTCACCAACGTAACCCTTGAGACTCTCAGAAATTACCACTAAGGTTTATGGTTACTCAAACACTGTGTTTATGATCTTAGTTTCGTGCCACTACGAGCTGAGTGAAACCCAAAATTCAATACCAAATCTGAATTGACGGTGAACAATTAATTTGCTCAAGTTTTCACCAAAGAATTGATGGATGTATCTTCATGAAATCTCAAATTTTTATTTTGTGTGATTTCTATGAAATTGTTAAACACCATAACATTTCTTCCCTTGGGATCTAGCTTTTAATTTTTTGTTGAGATTTTATATTTTCCAATTCACAATAAAATTAATTCCTACCTACTTGTTCAACAGACTACACTGGTCTCACAATTACTTTGTTCACTTTCTATCTTATTTCAAGATTAGAACTGTTGAATCAAAGCTAAATCCACCCAAAAATGCCTAATTAAAAGAAGCCTTTCAACACTTATTAATAAGTGTTTGATCGTCATTCAACGGGAAACCACATTAACACTTTAAGGTCTCTCTTGACTTTGAAGGAAGAGATTCGTGCCCGGGATCATTTGTTTCGTGTCATTATTGACATCACATTTATTCCTAAAAAGATTTGCTTTATTTCTTTTCTTTTTACACTCTTAGCACGAAAATCTTTGATTTTCCAAAATTCTGGTACTAATAATTACAGGCTGTTTTACTGAATTGGTGGTTAATTATAAAGATGTGGTCAAAACTAATCCTCGTGGGAGTTTTATTCGAATAGATGTCATTACAGGGATAAGATGAAGGGTTGCTGACTCAGGCGGGAGTTTAAATTTAATTTGATTTCCAATGGCGGTAAAAAGGGAATGCATGCGGATTTGAAACATCCAATCTCCATATGACGTCGCAGACGCATGTATGAATTTGAAGCGGTTCTTCTCTGAAAGGCATAGAAAAGCGCGTGTGGATTTGAAACGGTTACTCAGAAACGGCGCTTGATGGGAGGCGTGTTCCAAGGAATCTGACACTCTCTCTCATGCGTGATCATCGCATACCTTAACTGTCACGCATCAGTCATTCCGGAAAACCCTTGGTATTTCGAGTGAAGATTTGTGCAGATTTTTCTCTCTCCTTACACCCACTATAAAAGGCGGTCTCCTTTCCCATTTACCTCTTTACTGCATCCGAATTCCCAAGAGAGCAAAAATTCCCTGAAACCTTTACTATTCATCATCTTCTTCCCAACTTCAACAATGGCAGATTCATCGTCCGTTCATGCTACCTCACACATCCTTCCCATTCGCCCTCAACAGTGTTTGGTGATTGATTTAACCCCTCAGGCATACGACTCCTACATGTTCCCGATCATCGAGTGCCTGAAGTACTTGCCCATCGCTCCTGCACTTTCTAGGGTGGAATCTGTGCCCATGGAGCTCTTATCGCAGATCTATGCGACTGCACATTACGATAAAGCAGTCGATAGAATCTTCTTCGAGGTTTCTGATCACAAAACCTCGATTTCTAAGCAACGATTTGGCACATTGCTAGGGTTTGCAGCTGACCCTTCAAGGATTAATCCGGAGACGATTCCGATTGGGCATCTCTACAGTATGTTCTACAATATGGGGTACACGGAGGTGCTCTCCTCCGTCGTGAAGTTTAAGAAATCATGTTTGCCGCCACAGTGGAATGGCATGTTCACAGTCCTTTTCAAGGGTCTTTCTGAGAGGAGCTCAGGTTCAGACGGCTCGAGTCGACTCTTCTTGTTGATCATGTACGACATTTACAACGGTAACAACGTCGACTATGGGTTGGTTCTCTGGCAACAACTCATCCAAAGCCTCTCTTCTTCTTCACGACATTCTGAGGTGTCGTATGCAAGGTTTTGGACTCTCATCACAAAGTGGGCGATGGATAAGTTCGATGTCCCCACTGTTGCCGGTGCATCGATGTCTTCGATCGGTACATTCCATACCACGAAGATTATCGTCTCAGATGCATCGAAATTCCCTTTTATTGGTTCCATTCCGGAGACCATGTACGCTGATGTCCCCGCTGACAGCAGAATCATCCGGACTATCAAGGAGTTCAAGCAGTCTGGACCGAGGGAACTCACGCAGGAGATGCTCAAGTCCATACATGATGTCGATAAGCCTATTTCAAGAGGCAAAAGGGTAGATAAAGCCAAGCAGGTGGCCAAAGGGGCTAAAGGTCCTTCTCCCAGGAAGAGGAAATCC
This sequence comes from Lactuca sativa, assembly GCF_002870075.4. Taxonomy (NCBI): domain Eukaryota; kingdom Viridiplantae; phylum Streptophyta; class Magnoliopsida; order Asterales; family Asteraceae; genus Lactuca; species Lactuca sativa. The sequence continues at coordinate 303,854,909 of NC_056630.2, read as the reverse complement.
ACGAAAGTTGCACAATCCCCGCAGCAGAAGAGGCGCAAGACTCAACCGAAGCGAAAGCTCATTATCGCTTCCTCTTCGAGTGAATCAGAAGGTGGGAGTTCGGATTCGGACGACTCTCAAAGAGGCGAAACCCCTCCAAGAGGCAACACCCCACCCCGATCACCTACCCCTGATATGGAAATCCATAACTCACCTATTCCCTCTCCCACTCAAACAATTCCCACTTCCATTCCCACCATAAACCCCTCCACCACTATTCCTAAAACCTCTTTCCTTATACCACCACCCATTTTCACCGATACAACAACAACAACAACTGCAAAGGTTACAACCAACGTATCTGATACGGGGGTTCATACCGATGCAACCGAACCACCACCTGTAACCGAACCCATACATACAACCGAAACCCAACCACCACCCGAAACCACTCACACTCAACCCGACCCTACCCATACCACTACACCTCCAGCTTCACCAACACCACCATCTCTAGATCATGCCTCTGATGGAGATAACCCTTTCCTTGGAGGGGAAAATATGACCTTTGATTCGGTCTACTTCAGTCCGTTTCAGGTCCAAAGCGACGATGATGAGGAAGCTCCAGTAACAAAGAAACATCTTAAGGAGCTGCATGAGAAGGTTAATCTGCTTATTGCTTCATCCTCCACTTCTCAATCCTCTCTCTCTGAAGCTGCTCTTCAGAAGATTGTTGATGCCTTCTCCAGAGCACAACAAGATTCTGTTGCTTCTGCCACTGCAACCATTGACGCCTCGACGAAAGCTTGTGAGGTTGCGACCGAAAAAGTCGATAAACTATTCTCTGACGTGTGACAACCCGATATTTCGAGACAATGTAATGTAAAACCAGTCAAATTTAGGTCAAAATATAACTTTCCTAAAATCTTATTTGGGTTAAATAAAGTAGTAGGAATCGTATCAAGGTTTTCGTACATATAAAGAACCCTAAAATCCGAGTTATAATGAAGAAGTTATGACCAACCGAAGATTCTCGGCAAAACCGGCAACACCGATTAAACGAAAAACGCGAAGTTTCAATACAATATTTTATAGCCTTAAGTATCTAAATGAAAGTTATAGATAACCTCAAACCGTGAGCATACATAAAAAGAACGTCCAAATCTGACTTCGTATGAGAGAGTTATGATTTTTCCAAGATTCGGGTATAGCAGTAGACAGCTAAAAACTCGAAACAGAGCTCGAGATACTTTTGAGAATCTAAGGTCTCAACATTAGTAGCGCAACGGCGAAAAGTCTGACGAAAACGGACATCGGATGAAGAAGTTATGGAATTTTAACGGACTTTTCGTGTCCCGGCCCGTTAAAATAAATAATTAAAAATAAAGTCAAAATTTGCCGATGAAGTCTAAACAAGAGTTGTAGATCATATTTTTAGCTACGCGTGCATATAAAGAACGTCGAAAACGGAGCTCGTATGCGAAAGTTATGGATTTTACAAGTTCGGGGTCCAAAATCCGATGCTGTCAGAGACCACGACGTGGCAAGCAGTGCCACGACGTGGCAAATCTCCTGACACCTCCGGGAGGCCCCCAGATGCAACTTGGGATGACGCATGCAGTGACGACCAAGCCCACGACGTGGAAAAAGGTTGCCACGACGTGGCACACCCCAAAAATGCCCCTATAAATAGATTTCAAGGGCTCCGAGTTCCATTGCTCAGTTCCTTTCTTTCTCGCGCTGAAACTCTGCGTTTAAGCCCCCGAGACCCTCCCAAAGCCCCGGTTTTCACCTTCAAGTCCCGAAGGAAGGTTTTGTGTTCTCGAGATTCCCGAGATTCCCGAGAATCCCGAGATTTTCCCGCGTTTTCAACTCTTCCTGTCGAAGTTCTGCTCGATTCTTCTCTAGACTATTTCAAATCAACCACTTCAATCAAGTGAGTTCATACCCCTTAAATAATGTTTTAAACTACTTTTAAATGCTTTATGGGGGGGGATACAAGTAGAATCATGCTAGTATTACATCAATCACATGTGATTAATATACAACATTCAAAAGATTTGGCTACTCATTAGCCGTTTTACCAAACAGTTTCCTTCAAATGATTTTTATAAACATTTTATATGTTTTAAACTCCTTATTACACTGTACCTCTTACTCTGTTTATCATATTTCAAACTCATTTACAACTGTGTTTCAAACAAATGTTCCTTATACTTATATTGTTTTATCAAACTTATGCCTTCAAAGTGTTTTATAGATTGACATCAAGTCGATCTTTCCTTAAACTAATATTTATGTTTCAAATGTTTTACCAAACTTAGTTATGCTTTTATAATATAAATTGCATGCCTCTATATGTATAGTTATATAAGAAATGTTTAAAAGACTTAGGAAGGCTATCCACCCTATTTCCTTTTCGCGCCTTGAGATGTGGTCTGGTGGGATATTGGATACTCGTCCGAAGGTCGTTTAAATATTAGTTATATATCATGTGTACATATAAAGTCATAAAAGGTCCTTCCAGTTCATCCTATGCCCTTGGGTAACAAGGGTATACATCCACGTCCATACATACCACTTAGATTACTAGTAAGCTACCATATGGGTGGTTCAGGAAGATACCAGAACCATTACTAGAATGCGATATCATAAAATGAGTCAGTTCATTCATGAATCAATACTTTCTAAAACATTACTATACATTACATGTACAAACTATACTAGGACGAGAACATATACATCTATACTAGAACGTTTATATTGCTATACTTGCTAGATAGAGAGAACACACATTACAGCTAGCAGCACGTAGAACCTTACCGTACTACTATAATATTTACATTACTATACTTATAGGAGTACTTGTGCATAGATACATCAGTAGGAGTCCTATTACATTTTATATGTATCGACTCCGTTATTAAATCCGTGTTCTTACCTTTTCCTTGTGATAAGATCACATAATCGACGAGATAGAATAGATTATTATCCTAGTACCAGAGGATGCGAGTTGGGGGATCGACCATTCCTAGAATCTCTGTTAGCTACAGAGGTAAAAGTACATCTACGGATGTCAAACGGTTGGTACCTTTTCAGGTGCACGATTAAGGGATTAACTATTCCTATACCCAGCTGTTAGCAACAGAGGTAAAGAGTACGTCTACGGATGGCTTAAAGTTAACGTTTACAATACCAAAGGGTATGATTCCGGTTAGTTATATTATTACCCATAATTGTGACTCATTCACATAACCAATGAGGTAAAATTATATTTAGGTATCCTTGTACCAAAGGATAAAATTTCTTATAATGAAAATAATAGTAACACAATTAGGTCTTGGTAGAAGACTACAAAGAGCACAGTTAAGTCTTGGTTGAAGACTCCTTTTGTTACTAATAGGAATCATAGGGATTCTAGGGCTTCAAACATTTACAGCTGATCTACAAACATTTTCATACTTTTATGAGCTTTCTTTCAAAACAATGTCAAGTCTTAAAAGTTATAAGTTTTATTTTTTACAAATTAAGACACATTAGAACTTATGATCTCACAAGCTTTATAGCTGATACTCGCTTTCAAAATTACTTGTATCCTCAGGTCATCTTAGATAGGTACCGATGCAAGAAGAAAGGAAGATGGAGCTTATTCAAGACTTATCTTTCATTTTGATTTATGCTTTAGTGTTTATCAAAATTTGATAGAATACAATTGTATAATAATTATTTTATTAATGCAATGGATGATGTTGTTTCTTGTTTACTACTTTACATTGTTGTTGATATTATACATGACGTCCTCCGCCCCAGAACGTTTCCGCCGTTCTCGGTTTTGGGGTGTGACAGATTGGTATCAGAGCATTGTTTATAGTGATTTAAGTATATCAACCCATAAAAGATATACTAACTATAAATACATAAGGGATTAAAAATACTCTGACCAAGAGTTTATACTTTAAATAGTAAAATATTTAAGTAAGTATATGTGTTGCATTCATACTAAAATCAGTGTCACTTGGACAGTACAAAAGAATTACGATTGTTGGGCAACACAAGTGGGCTTAGAGACATATGGTCAAAACTGGGAAGATATAGCCTGATCGCCTATATTATCCGAGGGTTAACTAGCATGTGCCTAAGTTTAAAGTGTGTGGTTGCAACAATGCTAAAATCTTACCAACCCTACCACAATGAGAACAATAGAACATAACAATAAATTTAAAATACTATAGGAGTATTTGGTGTTACTATAAGTACTTTATACTTGAGAATTAAAACGGGATCTTCATTATTAAGTTGATAGTTGCTAAGTGGATACACTGAGGCTATATGTAATTAGGATGTTATAGACTTAGAATTTGTGGAAATTTTGCCTTACCCCTATTCTGTGTGAATTTGGAACTAAGGTCACTTATTCGAAGGTCTATCCTGTTTAGATTACACATAGCTGGTATGCACTTCACAAATAGCGATGTAACTAATGAAGGTTTTCTAAATAATTATCTAGATAGTTCGTCTAATAATTATCCACTTACCCTAAATTCTCGCAAAGAAATCATAGCTGGACTCCATCCCCTTGACAACCAGTATCTTCCGAATGAAGTTATAGCTGGTTGGTTTGGAGAAGAACCAGAGAATCATCATCCTATCCCCTTGGATGATCACCATGATGAAGACCTTTCATATGATGCTAACTCCGAACCAGAGGTTGAGAACCTACACCAAGCAGCTCCTTTCCGTTTCCTAACCCTAGTCCGGCTTTTCATGGCCCGGCCCTGAGTGAGTGGAATGCTTGGAAATATGGAGCCAAGGAAAAGATCAACCTATGCCATTTAATAGAGACCGAAGCTTTTACGACTTGAGCAATGAGGGCTTAGCAGATATAGTCTTGCTGTCACACCCCGAAAACCAAAGGCGGAAATATTTACGGGGTTGACTCCACGTTGAGTATCAAATCCAATGCACATAGTAAGTAAAGTAGAACAACCATTACATTACATAATAAAGTTTTACAGTTGTTTCAAAAGTAAAGTTTGTACAATTTTGATACATAGTATATATAGACAAAATGAAACGGATCTTCATGTACTCCATCTTCTGATCAAAAGAAATCTCCGGGTACCTGTTCTAACGTTGACCTGAGAACACAAGCGGTTTGAAAATCAGCATAAAGCTGGTGAGTTCATAAGTAGTTTTGTTTTGTAAAAATGTTTATGTTTCCTTTCTGTTTCTGAAAATGTATCACTGTATTCCCAGGAAAGTCCCATACTTTCCTGAATAGTTAGTTCTTGTAAAAGATGTGATGATATACAATTGGTTACACTTTTCTGGTTATGTGAATGTTACCCAGGAATGCCCCATGCTTTCCTGTATGTTGGTTTTTAATGTAAAAGATGTTTTCTGTCAAACCTGGTTATGTACAAAGTTTTCCCCAGGAAGATCCCATACCTTCCTGAATGTTGGTTATCATATGTAAAAGATGTAAAAGATGTAAAAGATGTAAACTGAATCCTGGTTATCCGTAAAATGTAGTATATGGTTCATTATTACTGTAAGTAAATCTCTGTTATCCTAATTGCGAGTTCCATAACCATACTAAAGACTGAACCTGTGGCAATAAGTAGTCCACAATTCTTATGACTTTCGTCACCCTTGAACCATTTCGGTTCGGCTGTAGCTAGCAGCCAGGTGTGGGGTAGTCAGCCCCGTATAGATCTATACACTCAAGTCACGCTCTCTAAATCCCAGAGATTCTGGTTACGGGTGTAGTCCTCCACTCGCATATCTCTGTGGAGTGTTCGCCGAGGACGTGTCTCCAATCATACAGAATAACAAATTTACTAGTAATAATAGCATAATCCTCCATTCGCGTATCTCTGTGGAATGTTACCGAGGACAAGACAGTGTACAAAATATATTATTCATGTGTTGTAAAGTCATGCTTTTAACTGATGAAATATGGAAACCATTTGTGAAATATATAAACCATAACAGTTTATAGATCCCATTTCACAAATAAATGTTTAAGTGAGCTGTATATTCTAACGGTTATCAGTTACGTGTATCAGTATTAAAAGCATAAGAAATGTGAAACACACACAAGAAAATAATTTTTGAGTGCAGGAAAACCCCTGTACTTTGCTTGTGTTCCCCCCTGAAAACAGTGAAAAACAGTGAAAAGGTAGGGGTATGAACTCACCGGACTCGGAAACGTGTCGGTTTTGAATGCTAGACGTTGGTTCGGGGTTTGATTACTCGCGATGACCCTATGTAAAATGAAATAATGTCCATATATATACAATTAGGGATACATTCACTAATCATATGGAACATTACACTCCAATGAGGTTAAACACCTTAAAATGAGCGTTTGGAGTGACCCGGGTGGCGTTTAAGGACTTGTAAAGGCACTAGGGACTAGGGACTTGAGTTTACTCTCCATAAGTAAACATTTAAATGAGTTTACAACCACAAAACACACACATACATGAGTTTACGGCCGTAAACTCATGTGGGTGTGGTTTTGGGTGATTTAAGGGCTTAAATGGACATGGGGATTGCTAGAATGGATTTTCTAAAATGCATTGGAACACTTGGAATGAATTTAAATCATCAAAATGATTATTTTATGGGAGTTTTACGGCCTAGAATAGGTTCCTGGCCGTAAACTCCTTAATCTTCATGAAAATGTTGTTAAATGTTGTTAAAACAAATCACATGTGATTAATATGATTATAACAAGACCTAGTATGAGATTTATGGGACTTATGAGGGGTGTTATGGAGTTTGCGGCCCATGAGACCCTCTTCATGGCCGTAAACTCTAATATAGAGTGATATAATGTGTTTCAATGTCTAAAACTTGCATAGAAGGGCTTCTAAAATTCATCTAAAGGCTTTAGGGGTGTTTAGTTTGCATTCTAACACCAAAAATTTTTGAGTTTACGGCCCAAGAACAATGCCTTGGCCGTAAACTCTTAGAAAACCCACAAATGTTGTGTTTTTGTCCCTTAAACTATTTTTGGTTGGTCCCCTGATTTATTCCAAGGCTTTTGGTGGTGTTGGATGGCTTTCTAACACTTTAAAATTGATTTTATGCCTTGATTTAGGGAGTTTACAGCCCAAGCACTCCCCTTGGCCGTAAACTCATATAAGTCCTTCAAATGATATGATTCAAGTGTCCAAATGCTATATCCAAGGTCCTATAATTCATACCTAAGCTATAGAAATGATTTGGAAGGGTTTAAAGGCATGAAAACCCTAGATTATTGAGTTTACGGCCCAAGAATGCTCCTTGGCCGTAAACTCCTTCAAACTTCACAAAATTCATGTTTTAATTGATTAGATTCCATATCTTAAAGTCCCTTAGCCATATCTAAAGTCCAATTGAGTTTTGGAAGGAGTTTAAGAGCTTAAAACCCCATAAAATGGAGTTTACGGCCCAAGCTTGCTCCTTGGCCGTAAACTCTTGTTCTTGACCCTAAAACTCAATTAATTCGTCAATTTGAAGGCTAAAGATGATGAATAACATGTTAGAGTGGTTACCTTAAAGATTTGAAGCCTTAAACTTGTGATTTGGACCTTAATTTTAGCTTGGAGGAGAGAGGTTGTCAGAGTTTAATGAGAATTTGGCCAAGGGCTTCAAATAGAGTCTAAATCATGTTTATATAGTGTTCGGGAATTGGAAAATATAGAATTCTACCCGATACCGATGTTAATTGAGGTTTTTGGTCGTACCCGATTGAGTTACCGTAACTCGACATAGTAATTTCTAGAAATATTCCGATCACTAAAGTTGGGTGTTTAAAATGATTTCTAATGTATTAAGACACTCATTAAGTCATTTTAGGTCAATATAAACTAATGACTTTAATAAATTGGTGAAATTGGAAACGAAATTGAAATTGACGTTTGGTTGATCGGATCGGATTACAAGTTGTGATACAAGAAGTGATATGAAATTTCGGGTTGTTACATTATCCCCCCGGTAGAGGGAATTTCGTCCCGACATCCAAAGTTTAAACACAAGACAAGATACAAATCATAGATTAGAAAAGAATTGTGGATATTTTTGTTTCATCGAGTCTTCTCGCTCCCAAGTGAACTCCGGTCCTCGCTTGGCATTCCAGCGAACCTTCAGCAACGGGATGCGACTCTGTTTCGTACGTTTGACTTCTCGATCCATGATTTCGATTGGTTCCTCCACAAAGTTGAGGTTTTCATCGATCTCAATCTCGTCTAAGGGAATTGTTAGGGTTTCATCGGATAGGCACTTTTTGAGATTTGAAACATGGAAGATAGGATGAATGTTACTGAGTTCGTGAGGTAAATGAAGCTTATAGGCTACCGGACCAACTCTGGCGATGATTTCAAAAGGTCCAATGTACCTCTGATTGAGTTTCCCACGTTTACCGAAACGTACAGTGCCTTTCCAGGGCGAGACTTTCAATAGAACACGATCTCCAACCTGGAATTCCAGTGGTTTCCGACGATTATCAGCGTAACTTTTTTGACGATCGCGCGAGGCCTTTAGTCGTTCACAGATTTGGATAATTTTCTCAGTGGTTTCACGGATGATTTCAGGACCGGTAAGTGCGCTGTCGGGGACTCGACTCTTTGCTAACTGTGTATCTCCTACCTCGGCCCAGCACAGAGGGGATCTGCACTTGCGACCGTATAGGGCTTCGAACGGGGCAGCCCTAATGCTGGTGTGGTAACTGTTGTTGTATGAGAATTCGATCAATGGTAGATGTGCGTCCCACGACTTTCCAAAATCAATGACACATGCCCTAAGCATGTCCTCCAGAGTTTGGATTGTTCTCTCGCTTTGACCGTCAGTCTGAGGATGGTATGCCGTGCTCATGTCTAGTTGGGTTCCAAGGGCTTTCTAAAGGGATTGCCAGAATCTGGAAGTAAAACTGCTATCTCGATCAGAGATAATGGATACAGGTACACCGTGTAGACGTACTACCTCCTGGATGTAGATTCGCGCAAGTCTTTCCATCTTGTATGATTCTTTAATTGGAATGAAGTGAGCGGATTTTGTCAAACGATCGACAATCACCCAAATGGTATCATACCCATTCAAGCACTTGGGTAGTTTGGTGATGAAGTCCATGGTAATCATCTCCCATTTCCACTCGGGAATCTCGGGTTGTTGAAGCAGACCTGAAGGTTTCTGATGTTCGACTTTGACTTTGGCGCAAGTCAAGCACTTGCCCACGAATGTAGCTATCTCAGCTTTCATGTTTGGCCACCAATATTGTTTCTTGAGATCTAAGTACATCTTGTCAGAGCCCGGGTGAACAGAGTATTTGGTTCTATGTGCTTCCTCCATGATTAACTCTCTTAATCCTCCAGACTTGGGAATCCAGATTCGATCCATAAAACACTAGACTCCGTCACTTCTGATCTCAAGTTTCTTTTCCATTCCTCTCAAAGCTTCAGTTGTCATGTTCTCCGGTTTAAGGGCTTCAAGCTGATCTTCTCGGATTTGCATGGGTAGATTGGAATGGATGGTTATCAACTGACTCTTCACTTTGTTGCTGGTATTCTCCTTTCGGCTAAGGGCATCTGCTACCACATTGGCCTTGCCGGGATGGTAGCGGATTTCACACTCATAATCACTGAGTAGTTCAACCCATCGCCTTTGTCTCATGTTCAGGTCTTTTTGGTCAAAGATATGTTGCAGGCTCTTATGATCAGTAAAGATCGTGCACTTAGTTCCATAAAGGTAATGCCTCCAAATCTTCAATGCAAAAACTACGGCTCCAAGCTCCAAGTCGTGTGTGGTATAGTTGACCTCGTGTGTTTTCAACTGTCTAGAGGCATAAGCAATCACTTTTCCTCTCTGCATAAGCACACAACCTAAACCTTGAGTAGACGCATCACAGTAGACAACAAAGTCCTCTGTCCCTTCGGGTAAGGATAGGACAGGCGCGCTGCACAGAGCTTTCTTCAACGTCTGAAATGCTGTCTCTTGTTTATCACCCCAACAAAAGGGTACACCTTTCTGTGTTAGAGTGGTTAGAGGTTTGGCGATTCGGAAAAAGTTTTGGATGAACCTTCGATAATAGCCAGCGAGACCCAAGAATTGTCGGATTTCTGTGGGTGTCTTCGGTGCTGACCAATTCTCTATTGCCTTAATTTTGGAAGGATCAACATGAATACCCTCCTCACTTATCACATGACCAAGGAAAATTACCTTCCGTATCCAAAACTCACATTTTGAAAACTTTGCGTATAGCTTTTCGGATCTAAGGGTTTCTAATACTAGCCTCAAGTGTTGTTTGTGGTCTTCTTCGCTTCGGGAGTAAACGAGGATGTCGTCAATGAACACGATGACGAATTTGTCTAAGAAGGGACGGCACACCCGGTTGATAAGGTCCATGAACACTGCCGGTGCGTTGGTTAAACCGAAGGGCATCACTACGAACTCGTAGTGTCCATATCGAGTCCTGAAAGCTGTTTTGGGCACATCACTTTCATGAACTCGCAACTGATGATACCCTGACTGAAGGTCTATCTTAGAGAAGTAACTGGCTCCCTGGAGTTGATCGAAAAGGTCATCTATACGAGGAAGAGGATATCGGTTGTTGACAGTCAACTTGTTTAGCTCTCGATAATCAATACACATACGAAAGGATCCATCCTTCTTCTTGACGAACAAAACCGGAGCTCCCCAGGGTGAGGAACTCGGCCTAATGATTCCTTTGCTAAGCAACTCGTTAAGTTGACTGGATAGCTCCTGCATCTCTGCTGGAGCTAAGCGATACGGAGACTTCGCTACAGGAGTAGCCCCAGGAATTAGGTCAATACGAAACACGACCTGACGCTCTGGAGGGATTCCTGGAAGCTCTTCGGGAAACACATCAGGAAAATTGCAGACCTCGGGGATGCTCGCGAGGTTTTTAACTTCTTGATTTTCGTTGATTACGTGAGCCAAGAATGCAACACACTCCTTACGCAGGAGTTTCTGAGCTTTGATGCAGGAGATGATACGAAGGTTGGAACCGAGTTTATCGCCATAGATCACTAGAGTTTGACCAGAAGGAAGGTTAAGAAGGATGGCTTTTTCGAAGCAAAGGATATCTGCATGATTGGGGCTCAACCAATCCATGCCAATAATGACATCAAAGCTCTTTATGGATACGGGCATAAGATCGATAGGAAACGAATGCTCGTTTAAGGTAAGAATGCAATCTACGAATATCTCACTCGCACTTTCTTTCTCTCCGTTTGCCATTTCGACGGTAAATATTTCGGTTAGAGATTGGGAATTATGTTTTAGGTTATGTTTGAATGCATGACTAACAAAACTTCTTTCAGCGCCCGAATCGAAAAGAATATTAGCATACGAGTTGTCGAGAAGAAACGTACCCGAGACAACATTGGGATCGGCAACTGCTTCTTCTCGTCCCATAGCAAGGACCCTTCCTGTGTTGCCAGCGGTATTCTTCTTGGGGCAGTTCCTTTTAAAGTGTCCGACCTCACCACAGTTATAACAGGCTTGACCAACGCCTGTTCCAGATGATTGATTTGCTGATTGAGTCGGAGCTTTGCAGTATCGAACAGTGTGTCCCTTCTTACCACAATTGGTACAGGATAGTTCTCGACAGGGACCAGGATTGTGGTGATACTTGCATTTTTCACAAAGAGGGAGGTTACCAACATATCGGCTGGTAGGAGTTGAGGCTGTGGATCCCATGACAGAAACTGCTGTAACAGGAGTAACAGTAGCAGCATGGACTGCTACCATCTGTTGTTTCTTGGAAGATCCTTGAGAAGATTGACCCTTCTTTTTCTTCCAGAATTTCCTCTTTTCACCACTTCTTTGAGTCGGCTCAGAAGTGGTAGTGATTTCCTTAACTTCGTCGCTGTGATCAATCAGAATTTGAGCTAAAGTCTTGGCACTATCGTAAGTATTCGGACGAGCAGCCAAAACATGACTCTTTGTCGGTTGAGATAATCCCCAAACGAACCTTTCGATCTTTTTGTTTTCAGGAGTGACTAATCTCGGGCAGAGAAGTGCGAGATCATCGAATCGGGAAGTATACGCAGCAATGTCAGAACCTTTCATCTTCAAATTCCAAAGCTCGTGCTCTAATTTTTGCATTTCACCAAGGGGGCAGTACTCAGCAAGGAGAAGTTCTTTCATGGCCTCCCAGCCCATGGCATTGGCTACAGGTAAGGTCAGAGATTTGACTCGGCCATTCCACCAAGTCAAGGCTTTATCTTCGAAGGTACAAGCCGCAAACTTAACTTTATCAGACTCTGCACAAGCACAGATTTCGAAGATGGATTCGATTTTCTCGAACCATCGGGATAAGGAAATGACACCTCCAGTGCCATTAAAGGATGTTGGTTTCGCGTTCATGAAATCCTTATAAGAATTTCCTCTTTGGTGCCCCTGACTACCTTCAGGGTTTTGAGATTGAGAACCACCTCCTGAACCATTAGAGTTCATTTGCGACATAGCTGCTACCATTGCAGCGGTCATCATCGTTTGGAGTGATGCTAGGTCAAACTGAAGAGGGGGTGGCGGCGAAGAGGGATCGTCGTTGTTCTTTGAGCTGGGTCTTTTTCTTGGAGGCATCTTGATCTAAAAAGATCAGGAAAGAGAGGATCATAAGTCCTCTGAATTGAATCAAGAGATATGGGACAGGAGATATCTCTTCAAGGCAATTATAGCATCATACTAAGTGATAAAGCAGAAAGGAGTTATCAAGATAGAACATTTTATCACTAGAGTAATTATCAAAGAATAACGCGTATACAAGAACTCCTACAAAGGATCGGCTCGAGAAATACTCCCATAGTATTTCATGGTTCACTGCAGCGACGATTTGTTGTTTGGGATATTGGGTAAGTTTTAGGCTTGCCGTATATTACAGTCACTCCCAAGCACACGTTGGCCGTGTCTCGAATGAATATAGTTGGCCAGGCTATATTGACCCTAGACACGACTACATAACTGCCCAAGCACATGTGTGTTCTCTATCCACCCTATTTCCTTTTCGCGCCTTGAGATGTGGTCTGGTGGGATATTGGATACTCGTCCGAAGGTCGTTTAAATATTAGTTATATATCATGTGTACATATAAAGTCATAAAAGGTCCTTCCAGTTCATCCTATGGCCTTGGGTAACAAGGGTATACATCCACGTCCATACATACCACTTAGATTACTAGTAAGTTACCATATGGGTAGTTCAGGAAGATACCAGAACCATTACTAGAATGCGATATCATAAAATGAGTTAGTTCATTCATGAGTCAATACTTTCTAAAACATTACTATACATTACATGTACAAACTATACTAGGACGAGAACATATACATCTATACTAGAACGTATATATTGCTATACTTGCTAGATAGAGAGAACACACATTACAGCTAGCAGCACGTAGAACCTTACCGTACTACTATAATATTTACATTACTATACTTATAGGAGTACTTGTGCATAGATACATCAGTAGGAATCCTATTACATTTTATATGTATCGACTCCGTTATTAAATCCGTGTTCTTACCTTTTCCTTGTGATAAGATAACATAATCGACGAGATAGAATAGATTATTATCCTAGTACCAGAGGATGCGAGTTGGGGGATTGACCATTCCTAGAATCTTTGTTAGCTACAGAGGTAAAAGTACATCTACGGATGTCAAACGGTTGGTACCTTTTCATGTGCACGATTAAGGGATTAACTATTCCTATACCCAGCTATTAGCAACAGAGGTAAAGAGTACGTCTACGGATGGCTTAAAGTTAACGTTTACAATACCAAAGGGTATGATTCCGGTTAGTTATATTATTACCCATAATTGTGACTCATTCACATAACCAATGAGGTAAAATTATATTTAGGTATCCTTGTACCAAAGGATAAAATTTCTTATAATGAAAATAATAGTAACACAATTAGGTCTTGGTAGAAGACTACAAAGAGCACAGTTAAGTCTTGGTAGAAGACTCCTTTTGTTACTAATAAGAATCATAGGGATTCTAGGGCTTCAAACATTTACAGCTGATCTACAAACATTTTCATACTTTTATGAGCTTTCTTTCAAAACAATGTCATGTCTTAAAAGTTATAAGTTTTTTTTTTTACAAATTAAGACACATTAAAACTTATGATCTCACCAGCTTTATAGCTGATACTTGCTTTCAAAATTACTTGTATCCTCAGGTCATCTTAGATAGGTACCGATGCAAGAAGAAAGGAAGATGGAGCTTATTCAAGACTTATCTTTCATTTTGATTTATGCTTTAGTGTTTATCAAAATTTGACAGAATACAATTGTATAATAATTATTTTATTAATGCAATCGATGATGTTGTTTCTTGTTTACTACTTTACATTGTTGTTGATATTATACATGACGTCCTCCGCCCCAGAACGTTTCCGCCGTTCTCGGTTTTGGGGTGTGACAGATTGGTATCAGAGCATTGTTTGTAGTGAATTAAGTATATCAACCCATAAAAGATATACTAACTATAAATACATAAGGGATTAAAAATACTCTGACCAAGAGTTTATACTTTAAATAGTAAAATATTTAAGTAAGTATACGTGCTGCATTCATACTAAAATCAGTGTCACTAGGACAGTACAAAAGAATTACGATTGTTGGGCAACACAAGTGGGCTTAGAGACATATGGTCAAAACTGGGAAGATATAGCCTGATCGCCTATATTATCCGAGGGTTAACTAGCATGTGCCTAAGTTTAAAGTGTGTGGTTGCAACAATGCTAAAATCTTACCAACCCTACCACAATGAGAACAATAGAACATAACAATAAATTTAAAATACTATAGGAGTATTTGGTGTTACTATAAGTACTTTATACTTGAGAATTAAAACGGGATCTTCATTATTAAGTTGATAGTTGCTAAGTGGATACACTGAGGCTATATGTAATTAGGATGTTATAGACTTAGAATTTGTGGAAATTTTGCCTTACCCCTATTCTGTGTGAATTTGGAACTAAGGTCACTTATTCGAAGGTCTATCCTGTTTAGATTACAAATAGCTGGTATGCACTTCACAAATAGCGATGTAACTAATGAAGGTTTTCTAAATAATTATCTAGATAGTTCGTCTAATAATTATCCACTTACCCTAAATTCTCGCATAGAAATCATAGCTGGACTCCATCCCCTTGACAACCAGTATCTTCCGAATGAAGTTATAGTTGGTTGGTTTGGAGAAGAACCAGAGAATGATCATCCTATCCCCTTGGATGATCACCATGATGAAGACCTTTCATATGATGCTAACTCCGAACCAGAGGTTGAGAACCTACACCAAGCAGCTCCTTTCCGATTCCTAACCCTAGTCCGGCTTTTCATGGCCCGGCCCTGAGTGAGTGGAATGCTTGGAAATATGGAGCCAAGGAAAAGATCAACCTATGCCATTTAATAGAGACCGAAGCTTTTACGACTTGAGCAATGAGGGCTTAGCAGATATAGTCTTGCTGTCACACCCCGAAAACCAAAGGCGGAAATATTTCCGGGGTTGACTCCACGTTGAGTATCAAATCCAATGAACATAGTAAGTAAAGTAGAACAACCATTACATTACATAATAAAGTTTAACAGTTGTTTCAAAAGTAAAGTTTGTACAATTTTGATACATAGTATATATAGACAAAATGAAACGGATCTTCATGTACTCCATCTTCTGATCAAAAGAAATCTCTGGGTACCTGTTCTAACGTTGACCTGAGAACACAAGCGGTTTGAAAATCAGCATAAAGCTGGTGAGTTCATAAGTAGTTTTGTTTTGTAAAAATGTTTATGTTTCCTTTCTGTTTCTGAAAATGTATCAGTGTATTCCCAGGAAAGTCCCATACTTTCCTGAATAGTTAGTTATTGTAAAAGATGTGATGATATACAATTGGTTACACTTTTCTGGTTATGTGAATGTTACCCAGGAATGCCCCATGCTTTCCTGTATGTTGGTTTTTAATGTAAAAGATGTTTTCTGTCAAACCTGGTGATGTACAAAGTTTTCCCCAGGAAGATCCCATACCTTCCTGAATGTTGGTTATCATATGTAAAAGATGTAAAAGATGTAAAAGATGTAAACTGAATCCTGGTTATCCGTAAAATGTAGTATATGGTTCATTATTACTGTAAGTATATCTCTGTTATCCTAATTGCGAGTTCCATAACCATACTAAAGACTGAACCTGTGGCAATAAGTAGTCCATAATTCTTATGACTTTCGTCACCCTTGAACCATTTCGGTTCGGCTGTAGCTAGCAGCCAGGTGTGGGGTAGTCAGCCCCGTATAGATCTATACACTCAAGTCATGCTCTCTAAATCCCAGAGATTCTGGTTATGGGTGTAGTCCTCCACTCGCGTATCTCTGTGGAGTGTTCGCCGAGGACGTGTCTCCAATCATACGGATAACAAATTTACTAGTAATAATAGCATAATCCTCCATTCACGTATCTCTGTGGAATGTTACCGAGGACAAGACAGTGTACAAAATATATTATTCATGTGTTGTAAAGTCATTCTTTTAACTGATAAAATGTGGAAACCATTTGTGAAATATATAAACCATAACAGTTTATAGATCCCATTTCACAAATAAATGTTTAAGTGAGCTGTATATTCTAACGGTTATCAGTTATGTGTATCAGTATTAAAAGCATAAGAAATGTGAAACACACACAAGAAAATAATTTTTGAGTGCAGGAAAACCCCTGTACTTTGCTTGTGTTCCCCCCCTGAAAACAGTGAAAAACAGTGAAAAAGGTAGGGGTATGAACTCACCGGACTCGGAAACGTGTCGGTTTTGAATGCTAGACGTTGGTTCGGGGTTTGATTACTCAGGATGACCCTATGTAAAATGAAATAATGTCCATATATATACAATTAGGGATACATTCACTAATCATATGGAACATTACACTCCAATGAGGTTAAACACCTTAAATGAGCGTTTGGAGTGACCCGGGTGGCGTTTAAGGACTTGTAAAGGCACTAGGGACTAGGGACTTGAGTTTACTCTCCATAAGTAAAAATTTAAATGAGTTTACAACCATAAAACACACACATACATGAGTTTACGGCCGTAAACTCATGTGGGTGTGGTTTTGGGTGATTTAAGGGCTTAAATGGACATGGGGATTGCTAGAATGGATTTTCTAAAATGCATTGGAACACTTGTAATGAATTTAAATCATCAAAATGATTATTTTATGGGAGTTTTACGGCCTAGAATAGGTTCCTGGCCGTAAACTCCTTAATCTTCATGAAAATGTTGTTAAATGTTGTTAAAACAAATCACATGTGATTAATATGATTATAACAAGACCTAGTATGAGATTTATGGGACTTATGAGGGGTGTTATGGAGTTTACGGCCCATGAGACCCTCTTCATGGCCGTAAACTCTAATATAGAGTGATATAATGTGTTTCAATGTCTAAAACTTGCATAGAAGGGCTTCTAAAATTCATCTAAAGGCTTTAGGGGTGTTTAGTTTGCATTCTAACACCAAAAATTTTGGAGTTTATGGCCCAAGAACAATGCCTTGGCCGTAAACTCTTAGAAAACCCACAAATGTTGTGTTTTTGTCCCTTAAACTATTTTTGGTTGGTCCCTTGATTTATTCCAAGGCTTTTGGTGGTGTTGGATGGCTTTCTAACACTTTAAAATTGATTTTATGCCTTGATTTAGGGAGTTTACGGCCCAAGCACTCCCCTTGGCCGTAAACTCATATAAGTCCTTCAAATGATATGATTCAAGTGTCCAAATGCTATATCCAAGGTCCTATAATTCATACCTAAGCTATAGAAATGATTTGGAAGGGTTTAAAGGCATGAAAACCCTAGATTATTGAGTTTACGGCCCAAGAATGCTCCTTGGCCGTAAACTCCTTCAAACTTCACAAAATTCATGTTTTAATTGATTAGAGTCCATATCTTAAAGTCCCTTAGCCATATCTAAAGTCCAATTGAGTTTTGGAAGGAGTTTAAGAGCTTAAAACCCCATAAAATGGAGTTTACGGCCCAAGCTTGCTCCTTGGCCATAAACTCTTGTTCTTGACCCTAAAACTCAATTAATTCATCAATTTGAAGGCTAAAGATGATGAATAACATGTTAGAGTGGTTACCTTAAAGATTTGAAGCCTTAAACTTGTGATTTGGACCTTAATTTTAGCTTGGAGGAGAGAGGTTGTAAGAGTTTAATGAGAATTTGGCCAAAGGCTTCCAATGGAGTCTAAATCATGTTTATATAGTGTTCGGGAATTGGACACGATAGAATTCTACCCGATACCGATGTTAATTGAGGTTTTTGGTCGTACCCGATTGAGTTACCGTAACTCGACATAGTAATTTCTAGAAATATTCCGATCACTAAAGTTGGGTGTTTAAAATGATTTCTAATGTATTAAGACACTCACTAAGTCATTTTAGGTCAATATAAACTAATGACTTTAATAAATTGGTGAAATTGGAAACGAAATTGAAATTGACGTTTGGTTGATCGGATCGGATTACAAGTTGTGATACAAGAAGTGATATGAAATTTCGGGTTGTTACACTTGCCAATCTTGGTCCGTAGAGAGGCCCGAAATGAGATTCAAGGCAGGACAACTCTACATCAGACTACAGAAGTAATCGCCTATGCTAGAATGCATACCCTCCACACCATTCAAGTAGAGGATGCTCACGAGAGATCAGTGAGAAACCATGAAACCCTGTTGCAAGCACTGGCTGAATCACGAGCCGAAGTCATAGAGCTCCGAGTACGCCAGATGGGGTGCGAAAGACACCTACTTGACATGGAACGTCAATTGGTTGAACTAAGAGTTCACCAGAGGGATGACCGTCGCCAGTAGTAGACGCTTTACTTTATTTCCTTATTAATAGTGATCGTGTTTTCTGTCTATGCCCAATGTGGCATTTTCCATGAAATTATCTTGTACCGTAAGTACATTGGTTAGGTCCTTATGTTGTCAGGAACTATCTTTTGTGGATATCATGTAAGACCTTTACAAGGTCATTTTCCAAAATCCTTACATCGTGAATATCAAAGGTATTGACAACCGGCTAACTTCTGTGTCATTCTTCATTCAAGTACTTTTATCTTACTTTCATTAGAGTATATCGGAATCATGCTTTAGTCAAGTCATTGGACTATGGTGATTTATCTTCGGAGACATTTCCATGTCTCTTTCAGTGGTTGGATCTTGTTATTCACCAACCCCGATACCTCAGCTCGAACGTCAAATGTCTTGAGACCATTCTACGAACATACTTCCATTCCGTACTAGGACTGCATCATAGGGATGTAGGTCAAACCTTCGCGAACATACTTTCATTTTGTACTAGGGCTGCATCATAGGGATGTAGGTCAAACTTTCGAGAACATCGTCGTACTCTTAGCATGAACAATCTAAGTACATCAGGGTCAACCAGAATCACTCACAAATCCTTATCCTTAGTGTTATAGGATCATGTCGTCATCCAGAAACAACCAGCCAAGCAACGAGACCTCTACTTTTCCTATGGACGCCTCTACCTTCCAAACAGCAGTTACAGCTGCCGTAACAGCAGTCCTGGCAAACCGCGACACTGCCAATGCAGACAAGGCTGAAAAAGGAGTTGAAAATCCCGATCGTGTTAATGATCCGGGGAATCAACAAATAGTAACAGTCGCCACCACCCAAAACAACAACTCAGAGTTCAAGAAAAGAAAACGTCAAGCCAAAGTGGAACGCAAACGGTTTCAGAGAATTGCCAGGCAACAGCCACAAACCACTGCCATCCCAGTACCGAGCAGACCATATAAAGGAACACTCCCGAAGTGCAACCGGTGCAACCACCACCACAAGGGAATTTTCCGAGCCTGGCAATGCAATAATTGCAACAAGATGGGACACATTGCTCGTTTCTGTAGAATTACCTCCACCACTGGAGCAAGCCTACTTTGCTATAGTTGTGGTGAGGCAGGGCACTATTAAAGAAATTGCCCAGAAAGGGAGATCAACGAAAGTAGTTGTGTCCCCATAACGCCTACTTGACACTTCACTTCCTCCACTGATGTGGGTGCTGTCCAGATATGTCACCAATGCTGTGAAATTGGACACCTCCAGAAGGATTGCCCGATAACACAGAACTCTGATGTTGATGGGAAGATTCTCAGGATCACAGCTGCAGGAGAGCCTGCTCAGGAACCACGTTAATGTAATTAAGGCGTTTCGTTGTAACAGACATATAAATTATCTAGAACTAGTGCAACTAGAGTCTTACCTTTTGCGAGATACTGTCTGTATAGGAATTCTCGTGCTGCGTATACTTGACTTTTGTAGTATATCTTATTCGCAGCAATAGTTTTGTGGTAAATCTAAAGCACTGTAACTCTGTTCATGGTTGCACAGTTGTCTCTTGTCTGTAAACGTCTTATGTTCAAATCTAATGTCTTTAAATTTCAGTATGATCCCGACATTATCATACGACTCGATTAAATTTGATCCTCACGAAAACAGCTTCATGCGTACATCTCTTTCTTCTAGATCACTTTTACAGCGAAGCAGTCATATCAGAACACCGAAGTACTCCTTCCAGGAGTACCTCTTAGTTATTTTCTTCCCAAAGAAATCCCCGAAGTACTCCTTCCAGGAGTACCTCTTAGTTATTTTCTTCCCAAAGAAATCCCGGAAGTACCACTCGTGCAGTACGTCAAGTTCAATCCAGGGATTCATGCAGATGATCTGTCACTGAGGAAGGTATACATAAGAGTGTTATATAATCAAGGTTCTACAAGTTTAGAATTGATGATTCCGCCTTAACTCTTTTCCTCCTTGGGATGTGAGGGTAAGGAAGAATCAGTTATTCGACTACCTTTTCAATCTTAATTATATACGACTCGTATACATGAAATTGTGATCGTGAAGCCCTGTATGAATTCTAAAATGGACTTCAGGACGGAGAAACTGCCTAAGTATACGAGTAATCACATCGTCATGTGAATAGACTTAGAACCCAACACAACTCCCGAAAACAGATCACCCTATAGTTTAAACACCCACGGAGATACAAGAATAGCACGAGCAACTTGGCGAACCACACATAAATATAATTAGAAGACTAGGTTTCTCACCCTAGAGAACCCCGGTCAGATTCTTCCAGAGATCGATGGATCACATCGTATGTGCCTCGGTTATCAAGGAATCCGTCAAGATTTTCATAGAAATCGTTATCTCTGCCTCACATAGACTAAATGGTTGAGCAGACGTAAGGAAAGAATCTACTTTCATAAGTGGACCTGAGATCCGAATATCACCAGTTCGAGTGTTAGGGGAGCATGTCCGGAAGACTATCTCCTGAACTCGATGCGGACACATCGAGTTCGTAGTGATACCTTTCGGATAGGACCAATACGCCCATAGTTTTCATGAGCTAAATAAATAGAGTTACGTCTTTCTTACTGGGATCAGTCATCATTTCTCCATGTAATGACTTACTTATCTACCCTTGTAGTAAGAAGAAAGCCCATGGTAACATTCCTACAGAGGAACTTTTAGCAAAGTTCTCTAGGCACGAGTTTTGAAATTGAAGAGTCAAATTTCTAGGACACACTGATAGTAATGTGAGAAATTTTGAGTACTCTTTCAATTTGTCAAAACCGTTGAGCATTTATCGACACTAGAGACGCCGACAGTTTTTCGCTAGATTCTAGGTCTTACCAACCTACCGCCTTAGTTCATTCAGAACTCCTCGCAAGCTACAGAAACTCGTACGACTTTGACCCAGCAAGGGGTGGCCTTTGACTGGGAAGTTACGTAAGAAAAGGAACCTTTGAGATTCCAAGTGAGTGACCAAGTTCTTTAGGATAACTCACTCTAGGAATGGCTAAATACGCTTCGTAAAGCGTGGAAAGCTAAATCCAAGTTAGACAGGACCTCCGAGATTCTTATCAGAATCGGTCCTGTGCCTCACACAAACTAGACCTACTCCGCGAACTCAGTAACGTACTTTCTACTCTTCGCATCTCGATCGTGAAACCATACCTTTCCGTTAGGACTCTTGCAAGTCCACTCGTCGAGATCCTCGCCTTCGTATTAGAACCGTAGTGACCCTCGACCGGGAGGTCAAGCGAACGAAGAAACGCCATCGCCAGTTAGTGAAGGTCCGTTGGAATGCCAACCGATAACCCGTGATCACTTAGGTGTGCTAGAACCAATCGATTAGGAAGTTTCCTCCTCACGACTCGATCATTCGTGCATACTTCCTTGCTTAAATTCTAATTTCGGGACGAAATTCCTTCTAACGGGGGGATGATGTGACAACCCGATATTTCGAGACAATGTAATGTAAAACCAATCAAATTTAGGTCAAAATATAACTTTCCTAAAATCTTATTTGGGTTAAATAAAGTAGTAGGAATCGTATCAAGGTTTTCGTACATATAAAGAACCCTAAAATCCGAGTTATAACGAAGAAGTTATGACCAACCGAAGATTCTCGGCAAAACCGGCAACACCAATTAAACGAAAAACGCGAAGTTTCAATACAATATTTTATAGCCTTAAGTATCTAAATGAAAGTTATAGATAACCTCAAACCGTGAGCGTACATAAAAAGAACGTCCAAATATGACTTCGTATGAGAGAGTTATGATTTTTCCAAGATTCGGGTATAGCAGTAGACAGCTAAAAACTCGAAACAGAGCTCGAGATACTTTTGACCAAAACAACCTAAATGAGAATCTAAGGTCTCAACATTAGTAGCGCAACGGCGAAAAGTCTGACGAAAACGGACATCGGATGAAGAAGTTATGGAATTTTAACGGACTTTTCGTGTCCCGGCCCGTTAAAAATAAATAATTAAAAATAAACTCAAAATTTTCCGATGAAGTCTAAACGAGAGTTGTAGATCATATTTTTAGCTACGCGTGCATATAAAGAACGTCGAAAACGGAGCTCGTATGCGAAAGTTATGGATTTTACAAGTTCGGGGTCCAAAATCCGATGCTGTCAGAGACCACGACGTGGCAAGCAGTGCCACGACATGGCAAATCTCCTGACACCTCCGGGAGGCCCCCAGATGCAACTTGGATGACGCATGCAGTGACGACCAAGCCCACGACGTGGAAAAAGGTTGCCACGACGTGGCACACCCTCAAGGGCTCCAAGTTCCATTGCTCAGTTCCTTTCTTTCTCGCGCTGAAACTCTGCGTTTAAGCCCCCGAGACCCTCCCAAAGCCCCGGTTTTCACCTTCAAGTCCCGAAGGAAGGTTTTGTGTTCTCGAGATTCCCGAGATTCCCGAGAATCCCGAGATTTTCCCGCGTTTTCAACTCTTCCTGTCGAAGTTCTGCTCGATTCTTCTCTAGACTATTTCAAATCAACCACTTCAATCAAGTGAGTTCATACCCCTTAAATAATGTTTTAAACTACTTTTAAATGCTTTATGGGGGGGGGGGATACAAGTAGAATCATGCTAGTATTACATCAATCACATGTGATTAATATACAACATTCAAAAGATTTGGCTACTCATTAGCCGTTTTACCAAACAGTTTCCTTCAAATGATTTTTATAAACATTTTATATGTTTTAAACTCCTTATTACACTGTACCTCTTACTCTGTTTATCATATTTCAAACTCATTTACAACTGTGTTTCAAACAAATGTTCCTTATACTTATATTGTTTTATCAAACTTATGCCTTCAAATTGTTTTATAGATTGACATCAAGTCGATCTTTCCTTAAACTAATATTTATGTTTCAAATGTTTTACCAAACTTAGTTATGCTTTTATAATATAAATTGCATGCCTCTATATGTATAGTTATATAAGAAATGTTTAAAAGACTTAGGAAGGCTATCCACCCTATTTCCTTTTCGCGCCTTGAGATGTGGTCTGGTGGGATATTGGATACTCGTCCGAAGGTCGTTTAAATATTAGTTATATATCATGTGTACATATAAAGTCATAAAAGGTCCTTCCAGTTCATCCTATGCCCTTGGGTAACAAGGGTATACATCCACGTCCATACATACCACTTAGATTACTAGTAAGCTACCATATGGGTGGTTCAGGAAGATACCAGAACCATTACTAGAATGCGATATCATAAAATGAGTCAGTTCATTCATGAATCAATACTTTCTAAAACATTACTATACATTACATGTACAAACTATACTAGGACGAGAACATATACATCTATACTAGAACGTTTATATTGCTATACTTGCTAGATAGAGAGAACACACATTACAGCTAGCAGCACGTAGAACCTTACCGTACTACTATAATATTTACATTACTATACTTATAGGAGTACTTGTGCATAGATACATCAGTAGGAGTCCTATTACATTTTATATGTATCGACTCCGTTATTAAATCCGTGTTCTTACCTTTTCCTTGTGATAAGATCACATAATCGACGAGATAGAATAGATTATTATCCTAGTACCAGAGGATGCGAGTTGGGGGATCGACCATTCCTAGAATCTCTGTTAGCTACAGAGGTAAAAGTACATCTACGGATGTCAAACGGTTGGTACCTTTTCAGGTGCACGATTAAGGGATTAACTATTCCTATACCCAGCTGTTAGCAACAGAGGTAAAGAGTACGTCTACCGATGGCTTAAAGTTAACGTTTACAATACCAAATGGTATGATTCCGGTTAGTTATATTATTACCCATAATTGTGACTCATTCACATAACCAATGAGGTAAAATTATATTTAGGTATCCTTGTACCAAAGGATAAAATTTCTTATAATGAAAATAATAGTAACACAATTAGGTCTTGGTAGAAGACTACAAAGAGCACAATTAAGTCTTGGTAGAAGACTCCTTTTGTTACTAATAGGAATCATAGGGATTCTAGGGCTTCAAACATTTACAGCTGATCTACAAACATTTTCATACTTTTATGAGCTTTCTTTCAAAACAATGTCAAGTCTTAAAAGTTATAAGTTTTTTTTTTACAAATTAAGACACATTAAAACTTATGATCTCACCAGCTTTATAGCTGATACTCGCTTTCAAAATTACTTGTATCCTCAGGTCATCTTAGATAGGTACCGATGCAAGAAGAAAGGAAGATGGAGCTTATTCAAGACTTATCTTTCATTTTGATTTATGCTTTAGTGTTTATCAAAATTTGACAGAATACAATTGTATAATAATTATTTTATTAATGCAATGGATGATGTTGTTTCTTGTTTACTACTTTACATTGTTGTTGATATTATACATGACGTCCTCCGCCCCAGAACGTTTCCGCCGTTCTCGGTTTTGGGGTGTGACACGACGCCTCTACCCTGTTAGAATCTCTACAGGAGAGTGCTGCTGCAACTAAGACAACGTTGGAACCAATTGTTCAACAGTTGGCCACGTTCGTCTCTACAGAGTTGACGTCATTCGCCAACATTCGTCAAACTTTATCAGATGACAACTCTGCCCTTCGGACCTCTATCGACGAGCGCCTCTCTAAACTCCAAGAGGATCTTGCCTATGATAACTCGTTGATGGATGCTCTAGCAAGGAAGACCACTGCCCTCAAGGTCAAGAGTGCTCAACTTTCAAGTTCTCAACAACAGCTTGAAGCTCTTCGATCCGAACGGGAGGTTATAAGGACGTGTGTTTCGGATGTACACTCTGCAATATCCAACATCCTGGAAGCGCATGATCCCATTCTGAACCACTCTGTGAGGCGAACCCTTGCAGAAAAACTCGCCCCTGCCCTGGATCTGCTCAGCAAAATAGAAGGGCTACCTAGTTTCGTGTCCACTCCGAAACAAGGGGGTGAAAAGGAGTCCGGATCTCAACCCCCTCATTCCTCGAAGGCTACTCACACAACCGAACCTCCTCCTACAGGCCAAGCCTCGGGTTCGGGTGAAGGACAAGGGCAAGAAAGTTGCTGAGGAAGATGAAGATGAAGATAATGAAACTATTGCCGACTTGTTGCACCGCAAAAGTCGTCGCAATACTGAGGATGATAACGATCATGTGGCGCGAGAAGCTGAAGAAGCTGAACGCAAACAAAAAGAAGCCCACGACCTACTCGAGAGAAGAAAGACTCTTTTCCCTGCATGGACTCTCGAGAGGATGATCAAGGAGGCAATCGATACTCCGAGTATCTTATGGCTCGAACCGGTGATTTCCTTCGACTGCTACAACTCTGTCGACTCTCAGTTCGACATGCCCTTAACCCGAAAGGCGTTTATCTTTCATGCCTTCGCAAACGTTGCTGATGTTCCTCATCCTCATCCTGAGGTTGATCATGAATTGATCAAGTTCTATCTGAAGGCCGCTCAACCCCAGTAGCAAACCTGGAGCGCTCAGAAGATCATAAACGTTCGGGCTCTGAAGCCATATACTGAAGGGATATTTATCAACGTTCGGTTCAAAGTACTTAGAGGGTCTTCTAAAACCGAACATGACATATCCTTAGCAGATCTACAGAACCTCAACCCCCATGACTGGATCGTTCTGCACAACATCCTCTTGACGAATGAAGCTGAATATGGTCTGATCATTGACCATCTCAAAAGGATGTTGGTGTGTTATATCATGGAGGTCGCCTTGATGGATCAAGAGATTGCCAATGTCTTCAAGTAGAAACCAAAGATCTCTCCTGTTGGCTCGGCTAGTGATCTCAACCAGATGAAGATGGGAAAGATTGACCCAAGGCGAAACTCGGTCATGTTCACTAGGGCTGAAGGACAGAAATGTCTCTTTTCCTTAGCGGATAAACATCTTTATACCACTGCTTGTCTTGAGCACGTGCTGGGGATCATCCATCGGTGTAAACAGAATACAGCGGATGATATCAAATACTTCGATGATATGATACAGTGGTACATCCGATTCAGACAGACAATCTTGGCGCTTGTTTCGCGTCTGTTTGATACTGTAAAGAAGAAGGCTCCTGCTGCTGGCCCAAGTAAGAAGACGAAGTGATCTCGCTCCAATTGACGCAAAGGGGGAGATTGTTGGGTAGCGTAGCTTTATTTTGTATTGCGTCTTTGGGCTCGGTTAATAGTCCAATGTTTTGTGCTCCGGTTTGGGCCTGTCCAACTGTTGAGTTGTAGGGTTTAGTATATAATAATATGCTTGCATGCATATTAAAAAAAACGATAGAAAACAATCAAGAAGACTTTAGCATTACGATAGCATTACAGATTTCTTTCTTTATCGTTCCTGTAAACCCTTTAATCCTCTACAGTTGAAGTTCTTTATCGAGCTCTTCTGAGGATTTTTTTATAATCATTCGACACGTTTGATTCATTATTGTGTCCTTGCTGTTTACTCTTTATTTCTTTACTTGTTTATAGATCTAATCGATCTTCAAGTTTAGATTTAAACTTATCAGCTGGAAATGGTTATAGTAGAATTATGTTCAAAATGATTTTCAGCTTGAACTTTTGAAAAACAAAGTTTTTCGATGTGCGTACGATCATTGCATATTATAGGCATTCATCTAGGTACACATAGAAGCTAAGTGCACTTTTACGACAATGCCATTATTTAGAAATATTCTTATCCGTTATCAAGTGCTAGGTTAACCACTTAGGTTATATCACTAGCCACTCTAAGGAACAATGCACTTAGTACTGAGAATGAGTATTCCTCGGTAGCTATTGGCAATAGATGTAAGGTTAGTAGCTAGATATACACTAGTAATAATCTTAAGTCGAAACCTATACAAATTATTCTTCAATACCTCTTCATTGTCTTCGTACTAGAGATACAACTAGGAAAGCGTTCTGATACCGACATGGGTGAAAATTGGAGCATCGCGTAAGGAGGTAGATGAGTCGTTTCTAAGTAATCACTTGGATATCATTGGTGGACATTCCGAATTCGACTCACGAGGGGACACGGAGGTTTAACCCATACATGAGACCTTATTACTACGCTACGATTTAGATCTAGGTTGTTTCCACCTTGAGGTTAAAACTTAACATAGGATATCCCTTTGACCTCTATAAAAGGCCACGAAACTGCATTGACACCATAAAACATTTTACAAACAATTTTTCTTGTCCTTTAATTTGGGGAAAAAACACTAGTACTCGCCTTAGACTCGTCTTGTACTCGCGTTAGTATTTAGGTACGATCAGCTACACTAACATACTTATTCCTTACTTCTTAATCTTCCATCGAAAAGTTATTTCGTTTCATCGGTTTTATTTGTAATCGATAAAATACTTTATAAACACTTCATACAACTTGCTAGACCTTTCCTAACTATTTAAGTCATATTCTCGCTAAAAATCTTCTAACAACTGGCTTTAACTTAACTCTTTTCTTCAAAACTTAATTTAACCATTATTGGTTTTAAACTTGCTATTTCAATTTCATTTCAATTCCATTTCAAGGGATATATGTGCTTTTAAGGGCATATAAACCATTTTAAAGCTTGCTTACCATTTTGACACGTTTTCAAAAAACTTAGAAACACTTTCTTTTATAAAAGTGTTTAAACTCTATGTTATAAAACTCAAGCATCTAACATTGAAGTTGATATTATGTGAAAAAGTTTCATCGAATCTTCAAAACACTTTTGTTTTGACAATTTTAATAGCTTTCTCATTTAGACATTGTAATTTACTTTAATGTGTTTTCTTGAATACCAACATGATATTTTTACAACTTTCTACTTCAAACATGTTTATAAGACATCTTTAATTCCTAAATTTTCAACATACCTTATTTGTTTTTTTTTTTTTCAAATTAGTTTTATAATCTATAAAGTTTCTAAAGTTTACAACATTTGAAAACTCTGTGTTCACTTTTAAATTTCCAATGATGCAATTTCAAAAAAAATATAATTATTCTTTTAAATATACCGAGTTTTACCTTATCCGTTTTAACCATTTTTGGAGTCACGCCTAAAAGGTCAAAACTGTCAGATTTTCAATTATCAATTTTAGTGTTTCTTCTTTTTCCAAATGGAGTTTAGCTTAATAACATAACTCGTGATTTTTAGCAAACACTTTAAAACTTTCACACCTCTATTTAATCATCAACATATATCAAAGATTGAAGTTCAAATTACATCTCATCCTAGTTTTAAATCTAGATATAAGTTTTGATCTTAGAATTTTAACAATATTAAAAATTGTTGTTGTCTTCCTTTTGTTTCCCCCGCACTTTATTTCTTGCTCTCCTTATGATTTTAGATCTTGTACACCCATAATAGTAATATAATACATTGTATAACTTTGTTTCTTTCTACTTTGATTCTCTTGATACCAGGTTCGTACACATGTAGACTAGAAGTCTACCCTTTCGTTGAGCTATTGTTACATGTATATTCGTGAGACAAAATTTTAATTTAGTCAAATTTGATATATTCAGTTACGCCTTTTATCATATACATTTTGTTTTTATTTTGAAAGCTCGATTTAAAATGTAATTTTTATTGTATTTTCCTAACAATTAATACACAAGGTGACTACCCTTGTTCTTATTATTTTTCTATATTCGGAAAATATATGTGAAAGAGCACATTTTCTTATGTTTCTTCTTTTGTTTAAAAGCATAAAAAGTTTTAAATGTTAGGATTATCTATCCTTCAAACGATTGTTTTTGTAGAAACACTAAACTAAGAACACACTATTTTCAAAGATTGACATTTTTACTCCTTTCTTAAAATAGCATTTTACTTCGAAATCTGCAGTGAATTCCTAAACTCTCAAATTTTTTTTAATAAATACCCTAACTCCTTTTAAACTTGTATTTGTCTTGACTTAGACGATTAGACAATTTTTCAAAAGAGTAATTAAAATATTTATGTATAACTTCCCTTATTGATGACTTAAGCCTTTAACATTAATAAATATCTATTTTATCTTACTACTTCTTTTGATCGCCACTCATGTCTCTTCATTTTCTCAAATTGTTACACATTTGATAATATTGAGATTACTTGTCATTTCTAAACACTCAAAATTCTATCTTGATAATGTGATTTAAAATATCATAAACTTTCACCACCTTCATTAGAAACAACGACTCTCTAACTATACTCTTCAATTATGGTTCTATTATAGTCAGAGTACCCATAGTAGAAATTATAACATTGGAAATCCTCGATCGTTTCGTAACTTCTTTTGTTGACAGGACTTAAATAGTTTTACCATTTAGATGAACCGATAGCACGTATCATTAGGAACTTACCCTTGATTGCTTCTCTTTCATTCGTGCTACCCATTCTTATTTCCAAATATACCTTTTTCAAATTCAATAGCTTATCCGGAGGTGAACAAATTGTTCCTAATCCCTTCTTCATTAGACATAGAAGTTACACTTAGTGATGATTTAGAATGCGACTTAAGGATCAGTGCGGATTTAGCACCCAATGCAGTTGATGATTTAGAAGAACTTATAATGCTCTTTTAAGTTATATAATATCTATTTAGATAATCTTTTC
The DNA here is from genome assembly GCF_002870075.4 of Lactuca sativa. Lineage (NCBI taxonomy): Eukaryota > Viridiplantae > Streptophyta > Magnoliopsida > Asterales > Asteraceae > Lactuca > Lactuca sativa. The sequence continues at coordinate 303,824,492 of NC_056630.2, read as the reverse complement.
AACTAGGTCGCCATGGTTGGATCATGATTTCCTTGATCCTAATTTTGCGCAATCTAGACTATAGAACTCGAATGAAGGAAACACTAATTTGTTGAAAGCTAAAGAGTTGGGCTCTTTCCGTGAGGAATTAACCCAAAATAATCAAAGAGTTCTTCAAGTCACCACCTCTCCAACTATACAGTTCTATATGACTGGGTTCTAATAGAATACATCACGAATTGAATTTCGGGACGAAATTCTTTCAACCGGGGGAGACTGTGACAACTGTCAAAATTCAAGTCGGTTCTAGATTTAATAAAATTAGTTGTACGTGTAGGCACGACAATACTAGACTTATTAACTAGAAACTAAGTTATAACCTACTAGAAACTTGGAAACAATTAGAATCAATGAATAGTACACTTAGATTTCACATTGATATGTGAATTGTACAACTACTTAATTATAGTAAGTATCCATATTCGAGTCACTCTTTGACTCGAACACCTTTTCATGAATCATATACACACATCATGCACTTGACCTAGTGATATAAATTAGGCCTGAGTCTCGTAGGAACTTAAGTCAATGTTGAAAACTAGGACTAGTATACTTGATTCCTCAATTTCACTTGAATCTCGGAATCACTACATGGAATGCCAATAAACCGATAAAATAAGTTACAAACATTATTAATAACTACAAAAGAGTTATAATACCATAAGATAAATTGAAGTCTCAAATATCCTATTTATTTTGATATCCAAAGATTTACAAACTCTCAAAACCTTAAAAACCTACGTTTATAAAATTTAAGCTTAAAAATTTTATAAAAATAATCATGAACCTTACAATATTATTCTAAAATAATTAAAATGAGGAAAAATATAATCAAGATAAATAAAAATTTAACCCATTAATAGTCAACCTTATGTTATAAACCAAAAACTCAAGAGTTATGAACAAATGTTATCTAAATGCACATTTTATAAAATTTGGGGGAATTTTATAAAGAAATTGGAGATATTTTATAAAATTTATGAAAAATAAATAAAAAAGTCCTCTCTCATCCCTCAAAATCGTCCCCCTCTCTCCAAGAAAGCCTCTTCCGAAAAGCACTTCATCATTCGTTATTATTTCCCACACTCTTGTCTCATCTCTCTCATTTCTCTCTCACACACACCACCACATTTTCTCTCTCCCTCACCCTAAACCAAAAATTTTGGCAGCAAAGTTCATCCATTTCTACTAAAATACATCAACATTTGAAGTTCTTCTTGATGTAAAAATGAAAATCCTTCATTCCCCCTTCAATCTTCCTTCCAAATCTCAAGTTTTCTTGCATATCTTCTTCTTCTACACCATTCTATGGATGGATTATTCACATGCATGTGCATAACCACGATTTTTATGATTATGGTGATATTATTCCACCCAAAAACCAACATGCATGTGATGATCTTCAAGCTTAGAGGCATGATCATCAAAGTTTATTGTTAAAAAGCATTCTTATAGGGTCATAAAGGATTTATTCCCAAAAAAATATCTAAAACTTATTTTCTGATCAAATCTAATTTTCCGCAGAATTCCATCAACAAAATGAGATGTTCTACAAATTTTCAGAAAATAATTCATTTTTCTCGAATTATGATAATTATTGCAAGAAAATATCGCAATAATTCATATAAAATATTTCTGAGGCCCATAAATCCTAGGTAACTTCTTGGATGACCCATAAGGTAAATGATGACATCTCAGTGAGTATCATCGATATTTTTTACTGTTCGCTATGGTTTTCAATTTTCTTATTGTTTAATTCAAATAAATCATTAAACCACTTTAAGGAATGTGAAAAGGCTATATACGATTTTTCGCAGATCCTACCAAATGTGGAGTACTCAGAAACATATTTTTAGAATTTTTCATAATGCATTCGTATTTTCCCTGATTTTTGTATTTATAATGGCCTAATATGGGGAAAGCTAATTGTACTCATCCAAAATTCATTAAAATTTACCGGAAGACCTTTAAATATATTAGAACTCTAAATAAAAATTTTGACGTTTTTTCTATTTAGTATTCTATATTTCTCCTATTTTCTAAGATTAAATACACTTAAATCCACAAATCGGATTACATTATATAAAAATCACCATTTGTATTTTTCCCGGATTATGTAAACTGAAAATGGAGTTTACAAAAATTTTGGTAATTTAATTTAACTATTTGGTAACTACTCATCATTTAATGATTATTCAAGAGCATAAAACAAAGAAAAATAGAAAAACTAATTGAAAAATATCTTTTATATTTTTCATAGCTTCTATATGTATCATAACAGTCTAACAAAAAGTTTGGGCGATTTTATAAACTGTTTTCGATGTATTTCAATTTTTATTAGAATAAATGCACACAAATCATAAAAATGGGTTAAACAGTTTAGAAATCCATTTTTATATTTTTCCCAGCTTAAGCATTCTCAATGGCAGTATCATAAAAAGTGTGAGAATTTTTATTATCTGGATACTATTTTTCACGAATTTATATTGTTATGAAGGCTTAAAAATTTGGAAAAATAGTTAGTCACATCAAAAATTAAAGGGAAACTTTCTTGAAGACTTCTATTGTCTTTGGAATAAAAATGCAAAGTTTGAAAATTTTTAGAAACTTTTTGATAATATTTTGGATTTTTGGGAGCCTAAAACATCTTTAAATGTGTTGAAATACCCATAATTAATATTACAAAAATCTGGAAAATTAATATCCAAAATTGTCTTAATCACATGAGTTATAACATTTCACCATTTCAGAAATTTTTTTGTAACTTATCAATATTAATTTCTGACACAATATTTGCATAATTCTATTATAGTAGTAAGTATATTAGCATTAGATTTCAACTAGAAACTCACTAGCATATACCATTATTGTAGGATTCGGTAGTGATACAAGTGGAACTTAGATCAAGGCATCATTTGCATCATCTCAATGCAATTTGAGTATTCATGCACTCTCCTATTCTCGGTTTTTATGTTTTGGGGTGGAAAAACATGTCCTAAACTATTTATGTTCGTTATATTTAGTTGACTCGTATAAACTTGATTACTATATTCTACATATTGTGAGTATTCACCACTCCCCTATTTTCGGTTTTTAATTGTTTTGGGGTGGAAAAGTGTCTCCTAAACTATTTATGTTCGTTGTAATTATTTTGACTCGTATGAAACTTGGTTGCTATATTTCATATGTATGTGTATGTTAGCTTAATTCATTAGGACTGTATCGCGGTTAAGTCACTAGAATCTCTAGACACAACTCAATAACTCTTTTGAGCCTATGTTTATTATGGATAGCGCTATCAGGAGGTAGACAACTCCTCACTCACACGATTCACTTGAGTGCATTTTACCATTTTATACAGTATGTTAGTGATACACATAGTAGTCAATAGGGCACGATTCGGTTATTAGGCTTGGGTTGTGAACTCATGAATGGAAAGTTGATGCACATACGAATCTTTATGCACATACCAAATTTGTATTCTCATGTTAGCAACAACACTTGTATACTTATTTTAGCAATGAAACTTGTATACTTATTATAGCAATAAACTTTGTATCTCATTATAACATCGAACGTTTATTACTGGAAACTTATATACATGTTTTAGCAATGAAATTGTTTGCTCCTTGTAGCAACGAAATTGATTGCTCATTTTAGCAATGAAACTTGTTTACTCATTTGAGTACCGAACTTTATCTTCCATGAGAATATGAACGTTGCATCTCATTTAGGCAACATACTTTATCTCTCCTGATGACAATGAATTTCATTTTTTTACAAACATATTTGGTCATTTTAACAATATACTTTTATTATTGGAAACTTTTATCAAAACTTTGATTTCAATTCATGGAACCAATATTATTTTGTTTATCTGTGATTACTCACCAATTATTTTTATAGTTGACGGTCGTTTTACATGCGTTTTCAGGAATCATCGAGTAAGTGGCACTTAGGGACACTTCACTTTTAGGAGCATTGCATGTGTTGTATTTCAATTTACATTATAATTTCTTTTAAAAGTTTTTCAAACCCATTCTAAATTCGTAATGATTTTTAATACTATGGTTGGTGTTGTCTTTTAACATTTGCTATGAAACCTTTTTATACTGTCATGCCTCGTGTTTCCACTTTAGCGGGGTGTGACACATATCATATTTAAATGTCTTGGGATAATGATACGTGAGGAATTCATCTTTAGGTTGATCAGCAGGCACCAATATACTTTCCTTCTCATATGCAATTTGGAGAATTAGACTCCAATACCTTGCACATGAAATCCCATCGACCACATTCGTGTTGTCAATTCTCTTGAAGAATTATTTCCTCATTTGAGTTGCATAGTCAACAGGTATATCATAATAAATACCTGCGACCATAGCATACACCTCCATACGCCCTTTATCTAAACTAATAGTTCGACCTATAAAACATTGTAGGTAAATCCCGAAGAGAAAATTCCACAAACTTGGAAAACCAAACTTCTTGAATTCACTGATCTTGGAGAGAGTAGGTTGATAACCCATCTCATTGAACATGTGTAACACATGTTCATTAGTGACTTGGTAGAAAGATGAAGAATTAGGGATTTGAAGAATTTTGACAAATAACTTCTTGGTAGGATGAAACTTCTTCTCACTGATTAGATTGAAAGTCATAGTATCCATCTTCTTGCTGTAAGATGCAGTAGAAGTCGACATTGATAACCAGGACATAAGGACAACAAAAGCATTGAACATTGCAGTCGATAAAACAGAATGTTTTAAAGCCACAATTAGCATCTTGAGTTCTTTAGGGTACACCATAACATCACCATCCACTTGATAATCGTTGCTTTGAAACTTCATGATCGGTTGTTTAGAAGATGCATCATCAGCTGTGTTTGATTGAAGAGCGGCCATGATTAGGGTTTGCTGTGAGAATGAGGAAGAATTAGATAAAGATAAAGCTCAGATCGTTTGAAGATTTTGTAGTACACATAAACTTGGAATGATGATCTAATTGCTCTTTATATATCTATCCCCTTTTGACTTTTAAACGATTATCATTAACAATCTTGACACGTGGCCCTTGAAAGTTGCACCAATAACCATCATATACTCCATGTCAGAAAGAGTATAGGACATTATCTCCGAGAAACGGGCAGAGTAATCAAACCATCATATCAAAAGTCTCTTCGTGAGTACTTGTGGATCAGGACAAAACCTTCGGAATAAAGGTTGGGCTCTTTCGTTTTAGGGTTTGAAAATGACGTCATATGCCAGACTTTCGAAAGCAGCAGCCTGAGTTGGTAATACTCAGAACCTCAAGGATTTCGTGAGTACAGTGTGTCAAAGAAAAAGATAAGAATCAAGAAAATCAAAATTTGGTTATGTGATGTCGAAAAAATTATTTCAACATAAAGGTAGAGAAATCCCGGGCAAATATTACTTGGCTATTCATCAAGAGAGATGACTAGCAGCTTGTGTGTTTTCCCGTGAATTACAATCGAATACTTGTAGAGAAGTATCAAGGGGCCTCTTTTTAACAAGTTTCTTGGGTGGTTTATGATTTCGCTACATATCAACACTTAACATAAATATGAGTAATTGTAACAGAAATGACTTGTATGACCAGTGTAGTCAGTGACAAGTAAGCTTTGGAAGAAATATATGAAGTGAGGAAAAAATCAAATGAAACTCACATGAAAATCATATTCAAGAAAAATATTATTTGCTGGATCCTGTTGGGTAACAAACATCGTGGGATTCGAGTATTTGATCAAGATCGCTAAAAAATTTGAATATGATTTGGAGTTTTGAAAGTTGGTGCTAAAACAAATGTTTCGTTAAATATGGAACAAAGTTCCTCGTCAGTTCTTTAAAAGAGTTGGACATTTTGGGTTTCACTTTCATCACGGTCGCATGATGTTAGATCATTAACACAGAAGTTTGATATGTCTAAATCCTGATTGGTTTCACCAAAGATCTCTTGGACATATGTCATTGTGTGTGAGGGTGTAAGAACTTTGTGATGAAAAAGATTTCTTAAAGATTACTCTATAATCATTTGAGTAGAGTATGGTAGCTCATGGACTAATGTGAATATAGCCTGATTGGGAAGAAATTTTCGTGATGAAATTTTCATTAAGGCTTCAAAAACACACATTGAGTCAGAAGAGGCTTTGGTCAACATGCTGCTACATGCTTCTAGGGACAACCTAACTAGTTCATAAGATGTCGAAATTGTACCTTCCCTTGAACCAGCAAGCTTGTTACCTAATAAAACTTATTCACCCTCTTCTCTATGTTCCAAGCTTTTCTACAAAACAAATGAAACTAAAAGAGAATATTTTTGCTTTTTTTTAACTTTAGAAACAATAACAAACAAAACAAAAAAAATCATTTTGGATTTTTTGGAATTTTTCAAAAACGAAAAAATCTGTCTTTAAAAAAATTGTGTGATAAACTTTCAAAAAAATTTAGGAGCAAACCTAACGAAAACAATGACACAAAAAAATTTAGTTACAAACATAACGAAAAAGAGTTTTGTAACAAAGTAACGAAAATTTTGTAACACACTGTCGAACAAATTTTGGGTGAAATTAACGAACTTTTGGCAAACTAACAAAAATTTGTCTACAAAGTGAGTTGTCCTTGATGTTGAAATCGAAGTGTGTCGAAGCACTGATTGTGAACAATAACCACTGAACACTTAATGATATTCTTTTAAAGATCATTCAGCACCTCTGATTCGACATTGTTGCAATTTGACTCTTTTCATTCTTTCGAAATTGTTCCAGGAACAGAATTTCCTTCTAGCATTCCAAGTCCACCCAAAATTCTCACGAATGATTTTTCATCTAATGGTTTTGTGAAAATATCAGCCAGTTGATCAGTTGTTTTCATAAAGTGAACTTCAATGCTACCGTCTTCCATGTGATCTTTTATAGAATGATAACGAAGAGCAATATGTTTGGTTTTCAAATGTTGGATAGGGTTGTGACAAATGCGTATTGGACTTTGTGAATCATAATACAATGAAGTTTTCTTCATGTTGATTGCATAATCACGCAGTTGACTTTGAATCCATATGATTTGTGAAGTGCAATTTGCAACAACAACATACTCGACTTCTGTTGTGGAAATCAAAACACATGATTGCTTTTTCGACTGCCAGCTTACTAATTACCCATCCAGAAGTTGACATTCGCCACTTGTGCATTTTCTATCAAGATTGTAACCTCCTAAATCAGCATCTGAAAAAGCTTGTATGAAGAACCCATTATTCGAAGGATACCATAATCCTAGCGAAATTGAGCCTTTGAGATAACGAAAAATATTCTTGACAACATTGAGATGTGGTTCTCGAGGATTTGACTGATACATATGGATTCAAAATATTAGGTTGACCTGCTGTGAGGTAAAGTAACGAACCTATCATGCTTCTATGTAAAGTTAAATCAACAGCAGGTTTATCTAACGAAGGTGTAAGCCTTGTTCCAGTCGCCATTGGTACTCGTAACATTGTGCTACTCGTCAATCCAAATTTTTCAAGCAGATTCTTGGTATATTTTTCTTGATTGATAAAAATTCCTCCTCTGTTTTGACGAATATTTAAACGAAGAAAATTGTTGATTTTTCCCATTATACTCATCTCAAATTTGCTTTTTATTAGATTTTCGAATTCATTAGACAAAGCAGGGTCAGTAGAGCCAAAAATAATATCATCAACACAAATTTGAACAAACATTAGATGATCCCCAACTTTCTTTTGAAAGAGAGTAAGATTAACTGATCCTTGTTTAAATTTCGATTATGTTAAGAAAGAAGTTAAAGTTACATACCATGCTCTTGGTGCTTGTTTTAACCCATAAACCACCTTATCTAAAATATAGCAATGATCAGGATATTCTTCACTTACAAAACCTAGAGGTTGTTAAACATACACTATCTCTTCGAGTTCTCCATTAAAAAATGCACATTTCACATCCATTTGATAAACATCCAAATCTTTATGAGCTGCATAGGCCAAAAATATTTGAACTTCCTCGAGTCTTGCGACAGGGGCAAAGATTTCTTCATAGTCTATTCCTTCTTGTTGTGAATAACCTTTTACTACAAGCCTAGCTTTATTTTGAACAATATTACCATCTTAGTCTGTTTTATTTTTGAAAATCCATTTCAACCCAACTATCAAAACATCTTTTGGCTTAGGAATTAATCTCTAAACCTTGTTTCTTTCGAATTCAGCAAATTCAGATTGCATTGCAACAACCCAATCTGAGTGTTCCATTGCAACCTTAACTGTATTTGGTTCAATTTTCAAAATGAAAAAATTAAAAATGCAAAACTCCTGATGAGGATTAAGTACCTCATTCTTTGCACGAAGTTGAGCTCACGTTAACACACTGTCTTGTGGATTTCTAAGAACTTGTTCCTTTGGGTGATTTCATGTCAATTTATCTAATGGTGGATATGTTGGATCAAAATCCAATGGTTCGTCTTTAAACATTTCGTCATTTTCAGATCCTACAATAGAAACATTATCATTAGAGTCATGAAAATTTTCATTAAGATCAGTATTCGACATAATGGAATCATTTTGCTCCCCCTCAATGGGATGGTCCCCCTCAACAGGATGCTCCCCTCAACATCATTATCCAATCTCCTATACTTCCAGTAGAAAGAATGCTCCCTCTCAACCTGAGTTGTCGAATTCAAGTGTTCCCCCTCCACTTGATCATTAAGCATGCTTTCGCCATTTCTTGGAGAATTCGATGTTGAAATCAAGTCTGAAGCATCTTGGGTTAAATGTCGAATTATCTTAATGTTTTGAAGCTTCAAATATGTGATTATCAGTAGAATTAACTTCAGCATCAACGACCTTATCTGGAGTACCAAAGATTAAATCATAATCAAAATCTGTCAAATTAGAAATTTCAGACTCAACATGTGATTCATTAATAATTGGTTTGTGATCAAAACATTTTTCGACTTGTTTAACATAACAATCATCAATGGTTAGATTAAATGTTTCTTCCACTTTGCACATTTGATTATTCAAAACTCGATATGCAACCGAATTATGAGAATATCCCAAGAAAATTCCTTCGTCAGCTTTGGACTGGAACTTCGAAAGATTATCCTTGAGATTCATGATAAAACACCTATATCTAAAAACATGAAATAATTTAACATTAGTTTTTCGGTTATTGAGAATTTCATAAGGAGTAATGTTGAAGCATCGATGAATAAATGATCTGTTTTGAGTAACACATGCAGTGGAAACATCTTCAGCTCAAAAATATTGAGAAAGATTCACATATTTAAGCATTGTTTTTGCTACTTCACAGAGAGAACGATTTCTTGTCTCAACCACACCATTATGCTAAGGTGTATGTGGTGAAGAGAAATTATGTGAAATCGCTTGATAAACTAAAAATGAATCAATAAAGTTATACTTAAATGTCGGTTTTGAATTTTCAAACTTTCTTCTTTAAGCTAATATCAATCATCTTGAAAAAGTTGATCATTACTTGAGCAACCTCAGATTTTAGCCTGAGAAAATAAACCCAAGTAAACTGTGAAAAATCATCAACAATAACTAAAATGTACCATTTCTTGTTGAGTGTCTCAACAGTCGATGGTCCAAATAAGTCAATGTGAAGTAATTCCAACGGTTCAACTATCTTTGAGTCAATAACCACATGATGACCTTTACGATGTTGTTTTCCTTGTTCGCTAGCTGCACATAAAGTATCATTATCATATTTTAACACAAGAAATCCTCGAACAAGATTATCAACTACCAATTTGTTGATATTTAGAAAATTTAAGTGAGAAAGTCTTTGATGCCAAAGCTAGCTAACATCAGCTGAAGCTTTCGAGAGTAAACACTGAGGGTTTTCCAACGATTGGTTATATCAAGAGTAAACATGACTCCGTGTCCTTTGGATTTGAGCAAAACTTCTTTAGTGTTAACATTTGAAATGATGCTTCCTGCTTCGTCAAACACCACTTGATTGCCAATGCCCACAACTAGTTGTGAAACACTTATCAACTTATGTTGAAGACCTTCGACATATGCGACTCTCGTAACAGTAAACTTCCTATTCGTGACTTTACCATATCCTTTCACCTGACACTTGTGATTATTTCTGAATTTAAATACTCATGCATTCTCCAAACTTTGATAATCTTGCAAATTCTCCTTCTTTCCAGTCTTGTGACGAGAGCAACCACTATCAAAATACCACTTATCATCATATTGCTCGTCACACAGAACCTGCAATTAATGAAAGAATTTAGGTACCCAAGGCGGTATGGGTCCTTGGTGATTAGCATTTAAAAAATAATGAAAAGAAGAACCTAAAACCTAATCACGACCTTTGGATTTGAAAGTATCAATTAAGTTAATATCATTAGGTATAGGAGCAGAAATATAAGCTTTTGAAGGTTTAGGATTGTCAATGACATTCTCCTTTTTGTTCTTAGCTTGTTTCGCAACATATATTTCTTTCGAAACCATTGTCCAAGCTTGCACATAAATATTTGATTCTTTTGAAGATAAACTTCCATTTGAAGAATCATTCACATATTTCTCATAAGCTTCTCGAATTTGTTGTTGGGAAATTTTTCGAGATTGAAACATCTTTCCTTTTCCTTCAAACCAATGATTGATATTTTTCACATTTGACGAACCCTTAGTGTATGAAACTTTCAAATTCCGCTTCCCAGATGTATTTGGAATATTTGATTTTTATAGAGTGAAATCAACGTTTGATTTAGGATGAAAATTTTCAAATTTCGACTGTTAACACAGTTTTCGACATTTGTGTTTCGAGAAAATTGATTTTCAAAATTCTTTGTACGATTTGGTAGATGCGTGTGTTTTAAATTTTGATTTTGAGAAAATCGTTGTTGTGAGTGTTCAAAAAATTGATTTGTCAAATTTTAGTTTTGAAATTTCTGTGTTGAATGATTGAAAATTTTCCAATATGATCTAGTGGTTTGAGTTTTAGCTTTTGAAAATGTAGTTTGTGAAATGGATTTAGACAATGATTTGTTAAATTGAGCGGGGTTTTTCTGATTGCATGAATGTGATGAAGACTTAGTCTAAACATATTTAGACTCAGTCTATTCAAATGTTTTCTTTGTCAAATCGTTTTGTTTCTTTCGAGATTCAAAAGTTTTCCAGAGAATTTTCTTCTGTGCTTGTTTTTTTGAAATTTCATTATCTTTCAAAAATTAGTCAATTTGATCTTTAAATTCTTTTGAGTTGATTTTGACAAAATTTTCAACTTTTTCCTCAATTTGTTTTAGAATTTTGTTTGAAACTTTTCGGTTTTCAACCCATCTTCTTTGATGTTTTTGTCTTTGAAAAGTGTATGTATTTTTTGTGACATTATTTTTGATAGTACTCTAATTTGCAAAAAATCCTTCAATAGATGTTTGTTTGTTATCTTCTTCAACCAATTTGTTTATTTTTGATTTAATGTTTTCGACATTTCCTTTTGTCAGAAATACTTGGTTTGGAAAAACAACATCATCTGTGCATTTAAAGTTCAGATACACCACTTGATTTGTTTCGAGATAATGAGCACCCTTTTCAATCATTACCTTATCAAATTTTTCAGTGTTACCATACACCTGATCAACAACAATTCGGGAAATAATTGTTTCTTTCGAAACATTCTTTTATGACATTGGATTTGTCGAAACCTCATCCTCGTCCTCATCATCACTACTATCAGTTTGACTATCTTTAACACTCACATGATCGAAATCACAAACTTTCGAAGTAGAGGGGTTGTCAGTGTCAATCTTTACCAACGAATTATTACACTTTTCTTTTCCTTTAGACTTAGATCCAACATTAATGATAGACAACTGAGAACAATCAACATCCTCAAAATCACTAATTTCGCTAATATTATCAAAATTATCTTCTATATCAGTAAAATTAGATTGAGAATTATATGTCGAATTCTCAGTTGTTTTCAAAATTTTAATTTGTTCAGATTTGGTCAATATCATTCACAATATCAACTAGTTCATCTGGATCAAGACATTCATCAATTTTGACTATTCCATAAGCATATCTATCATTAAGAATTTTATCAAATTCTGCAATTTTTTTCTCATAATCATAGGACATGTTATCAACCTTCTCTCTCTCGTAAGCTGTCACACCCCCGAACCAAATGGCAGAAACGTCTGGGGGCTTGTGCGTGACTTCATCTTGAAATATCATTATAGTGAATATAATTGAAACATAACATCATCATCATCACACATGTAATATAACAACATTCATTGTTTACATCGAGTATTGTATTTGAATATTACATGCCAAAATAGTAAGAGTATGATGAAACAAAACATAACACAATATCCATTACTTTGTTTCGTTCATCCTGCTTCGACGGTTTCATGAGAATACAAGTTAGTTTGAAAACGGTCAACATAAAAATGTTGGTGAGTTCATAAGCATGTTTGTGAAAATGATTTGTATAACTTTGAAAACCAGTAGAAAATCTGATATTTTCTAAAAACTATTTAGTGTGTTTGTGTTAGATCTTGTATTAATGCATGTATGTTATTGTTTATTTGACTAAAAAGGTAAAGAGAATGTAAGAGCGTGTAAAGAGAATGTTCCTAGACAACCCGACGTTGCCTGTAAAAAATGGTCTTCCGTAAACTTCATAACGTTAATTCCTCTAAGCGAGCTGTCATAACCATACTAAATAATGACAATTTCACCTGTCTTGGCGTCGTTGGACGCCAGTTTTGACTTTGATTATAAGGTATTCATCACCGTAGACTGAGTTAGTCTAATTGTAGCGAACAGTTCAGGTGTGGGGTGTCATCCCCATATAGATCTATACACAAATCCTCGCTCTCCCTCCAAGAGACTTTGGTTATAACTACAGGCTACGATCGTACACTTAATAGGTGCCGACCGACAAAAACTCACTAGATCCTTAATCGAATTTATGCGAAGAAAAAGGTATAAACTCCTTCTAGGCCCAATGATCCATGTAAGTGAACCACTAAGGCATCGCTAAACATGTAAATCATTTCAAGGCCCAATTGGAATGAGATTATATAACATGGGCCCGAAATATATATGAAAGGACAACTAAGACCCATTTCACATGTAAAGTATTTACAGGCCCAAATAGCACACAAATAGTATCCAAGGTCCGTCACACATGTTAATGGGTCAATGAGGCCCAATAAACATATAAATAGCATACAGGACCTCTCACACATAAAAATGGCCACTAAGGCCCAATAACTGAGAAAATGATCAAATTAAATCCATTTGGTTGTTTATCATTGGTTTTGGCTCAGGTATTCACTAAAATAGCATAAAAAGAAGAACGCATATAAAACCCATTCCCAGGCCTAATAAACATGTAAGTGGACCAGTAAGGCCCTCTATATATGTCTATTATTTCCAGGCTCAAAGGAATGTGAATGTCTATCCTAAGCCCAATATACATGTAAAAGGACACCAAGGCCACTAAACATGTATATTATTTCCAGGCCCAATAAGGATATGAATATCGTTTTTAACCCGTTTGCTATTGTTCTGTTTACTTTAGCTTGGTTATTTACAAAGTTGATATAAAAAGCCCACGCTTTTTGTAAAAATGACGTTCTTGGCCCAATAAGCCAAAAATTTGAGATTAACGCCCAATTTATGCAAGAATAACACTTTAGTCTCTATTTTGTTCAAAACTTGTGTTGATGACTAGTTTGTGGTAAAAATAACATTTTAAACCCATTTTTGTCAAAAATATCATTTTTGGCTTGATTTTTATGAAAATGCACATTTTTTTGGTGTTGGGCTTTTCCGACCTAGTTTTTGGAAAAGTTGTAGAAAATTCATCGTAAGTTGAAATTTGGATCCGTAAACTCTGGAAGTTTGGAAAACTTGTCTACTCTGTTCACAATTTTTCTCAAAATTTTTAATGGCCTCAAACAAGTGTGAAATTTCTCACCTTCATAGCTTGGTCCGAAAGTATTTCAAATTTGATAGGCAGTTTTGTAAAATTCACCAAAAATTGTATAAAAATCGTATAAAAACGTGAGAGTAGTCATTTTAAAGGTATAAATCTGATCGTTATCCACATAAAAGATTTTTGAAAAATATTTCCAATAAGAGGGTCAAAATAGTCTGAGATTGGACTAAAACGTTCCTGTTAAAAGCTGTTTTATGAGTTTAGTTTATAGATCTTTAAACACAACACTCATTTTTGCTATATCAAGTGTATAAATCCCAGATATACTAGTTTACATGTATTATGTTTGATAAAAATACATCTCTCAAGATTCATATAAATATCCAAGTGATAAACTTCAAGTTCTTGACATATTTTTACATTAATGAAGTAAGCAACATATAATCACTAAATGATTCAAGAAAACACACATAACCACGCATATACACATAGATCTACACAAAGCAACTTGTATTCTCCCCCAAAATCATGTGAAAACCGAAAACAAGGGGTATGAAATCACCTAGGGGTGTTGGATTCGGTTTTTGGTGAAGAGGTGAGTAGATCTCAGCCCTATCAAACTCCTTGAGGATGTTTACGAACTTAAAGGGTTCTAGGGATCATGATCCACGAAAATATGGTGTAAGAGGAGTGATTTGAGTTTAAAGATGTAGTGAATCAACTTAGGTTGTGAGATCTTACCAAAGATGATGATCTTTGATGAAAACTCCTCTTGAAACACAACCAAAATCTTGAGAATTTTGGAGGAAGGAGATAGATTATTCTTGAGAGAATTGGATAGAATTTTGTGTGATGTGTGTGTGTGTTTTGGCTCTTGGCCGTGAGTAATAGAGAGAGAAGAGAGAGAATGTTTCCTAGATATTTGGTGAGTATTAGTCTCCTAGGAACATGATGGATTTGTGCATGGATATCCCCTATACACTAATGAGGTGGCAAATGCACAATTTATCTTGTTTTCTCTTTTCTTGTTTTTTTTTTATTTTTTATTTTTTTTTTTTGTTTTTGGGCCGAATATATGCTAGAGAGAAAGGTGGTGGATTAACTTGGCCCATTTCTAGCCTTGGTTCAAAATTATGAGGCTCATAAGAAATCTTTCGGCCCATTGGGCTCTTAGAGAGGCTCATGGCCTAAAATGGCTAAAGAAATTAGTTTAGGGCCCATTACGGCTAATAAAATCCTTTATGGCCCATCATGGCCCAAAATGTTATAGATTTATGAATTGGGTCCAATTAGAACCTAATTAGGGTTTTTAGGCCCAATGTAGTTAACTTGGATACTTATTGGCCTATTAGGCCCAATAAGAATGTCCTAGACCATAATAGACTTGAACCGGAATATTTAGGGTTTCAAACTCTTTGTTGAACATGAGAGATGTATTTGAATGAGCATAGAGTATGTTATGCACTTAGAGTACTAGTTATTATACTGGTTGAATGATTAAATGAGGGTAGAATTCCCTTGGAAAAATTCTAGTTGTGACATAAGCTAGAAAAGGTAATAACTTCCTATGTTGTTCCTCGCTTATATCAGATGAATGATGCAAAGTAATTAATTTTGTGTAAAGTCTTTTAGCAGAATTACAATATATGTTTCTCTGTGCTAACAACAATTTGACTTCTCCACTCAATGTATCTCTATCACACATTATATTTGTAATCTATAACTCTAGACTTTCTACTTTTATTTTCTTGAGAGCTAATTGCTTCTGAACCTCTAGCAACTGAGAAGTTGATTTCTTAGCCTCGTTACTAGCAAGAGTATCATCAAAAGCGATTATAGTAATCTTCTATCGACTCACTATCCTTCTGTTTGAATTCTTTAAATTCAATGAAACTTTGTTTCACAGAATTGATCTTAGTCTTCTCACTTCCTTGAAACTTTTCTTTGAAATTGTTCCAGATATCTTTAGTATTTGTACAACTTCTGACATAATTGTAGACAACAGGAGGCAATGCACCACACAATTCTTTCATACATCTTTTCTGAAACTTCTTCAGTCTATCAGTTTGATCAGTAACACTTGATGTTTCAGATGAAGATCCAATTGCTTGAACATTTGGTGGAGGAGTACTTTTTCCAATAATACATGACCAGACCTCCTCATCTAGCCCGTTCAAGTAGTCTTGCATATGATCAGCCCACTAATTATAGTATTCTGGATTAGCATAGGAATCTAAGTTGAAGATCCTAAAAGATGAGAATATGATGTTATTGAATTCATATTGAAATTAGCTATGAAGGTAAGGATAAATTTTTTTTGAAAAACTTAAGAAATTTTGGAAACAAATAGCTGAAATGATCAGAGATTTCAAGCTGAACACTTGATTCAACAAATCAGTTGCAGAATCGAATCACAACTATATATCAATAACAATTTTCAAAACAAAGGTGTGGAAACTTTTGAATCCAGATTTTGATTCAAAAACCTTTTGATTTAGAATGAAACTCAGATCGCAGAGATATCATTCCTGCTATGATACCAATTGATGAAGTATTGAATCAAGTAATGAAATCAAAATCAGAGTATCGAGAATTAAGAACACATAATGTAAATAAGATCTGGTTTCAGCTTGTATTATGCTTCACAATTAAAGAGAGAAAATAGACAAGAAGAACTCCAAAATTCTTATCTAACTCTAAGCAACATTCCATATTTATAGGAAAACAGTTGTAACGAAGTGAAAATTTAAAACAATTTTTCATTTTTCAAACATAACATGTATCATACAAGTCATCTGAAAACTCAATTATATGAAATGTTATCACGGTAAAACATATCCCAGAATCTCAAATACAAAATCCTTTGTCAGTGTGTACAAATCATGTCGACGCCTTCTAGCGATCCTCGCTAGTACCTGAAACACATATCACATAACACGGTAAGCATAAATGGTTAGTGAGTTCCCAAAAATACCACATACATCACATAAGCTACTTGAGTCTTTAAATCAGTAAGACCCTTCGGTCAATGTTTCTCAGCGGGGCCCTCTAGTCCCGTAGCTCATTGGACCCTCTGGTCCAGTTTGATTGAGGACCCTCTAGCCTCATGAGTCGTCGGACCCTCTAGTCCGGTCTATATAACACATAACATACATATAACACAATGCACATAAATCTCAACCATACAAATACACATAAGACCCTCCGTTTTGCACATAGATACCATTCTAGGTAATGTATAGTGAGAAGACTCACCTCGGGTAGTCTCGGAAAGTATCGAACTTGAAATACCGATCTAGCCTCCACCTAATCACATAAAGTAATTTACCTCTAATTAACAATGATTCTCAAAAGCTAGACTAACCCCTTGGTATAATCTCTCGGAAGGGTAAAACATCATTTTACCCGTCTAATTGTCCAAATGTCCAATTGTTAACCAAACCCTAAAAGTCAACGAAAGTCAACAGAGGGCAATACGCGGGGCGTACCAACTCTATACGTGGGGCGTACCCCAGCTATCCAGAATCGGGGATCTCAACCCCTACGCAGGGCGTTTTGGGATTTATGCCCAGCGTAAGTCCCCGTTTAATGCTTTTAATGGTTTTTGGTCTGAAACGGTTAAGACACAAGCTCATATTCAGGATCTAGTCCTTCTAATGCCTCTTAACCCATAAAGTCGAAGCCTTTATGCCTTTGGATGGTTGTAAAGGTCGCTAATCACTCCAAACTCTTATCCTCTTTCCTTATTTAGCACTTATCTCAAGCACGACTGAATATTAACGATTAAGATTGGATTTTTATAGATCTACAACACATTTTATTCCGAAATGGGGCAGATCAAGGCTTATAGAGACCATTTACTCATAAATTCTCCATCTTTGGGACAACAACTTGACTTTCTACTTTTATTTTCTTGAGATCTAATAGCTTCTGAACCTCTAGCAACTGAGAAGTTGATTTCTTAGCCTCGTTACTAGCAAGAGTATCATCAAAAGCAATTAATTCTGAATCATATGCACTTAAAGGAATATTTAAAGATTGAAGAATAGAACGTACCTTTGTTGTCATTGATGATTTATCTCCTCCTTTGGTCATAAAACAATGACCAGTCAGCACTTCGTCATTTTCTTCCTCATATTTCGCATACATCGCCCCATGCGTAGGATTCTGCATTTTCTCATCATTAGAACCCGAGGACCAGATTTGGTATCTTCCTTCATCATCATCCTCACCTTTCACCATAAGAGAAATTCTTTATGCTCTGGCCCTCATTTCCTCCAGACATTCAACATAATATGCTTCGTCTTTCACTTTAATTTTCTTTTCTTCTTTATTTCGAAGCATAGAATCACTAGAGATACGGTCTGCACCATGACAGTAGTGACAATCAATTACTGAGTCTCCTTTCAGCTTTTTCTTAACTTTCTACTCTTCTACTTTAAGATCACTCTTCTCACTCTTCTTTTTCTCTTCCTCTCCTACTTTTTCCACGAATTTTCCATTTCCTTCACCAATTTTTGTCTTTGAATTAAAAGGTTTCTTGAAAAACTTCTTTACCCTATTATTCGAGTAAAATGCAACAACTTCATCCTCCGAATTAACCAAAAATTCTTAATTATCATGATCTTCCTTTTCGACCGACTCTTTCTCATTAACTTTCGACATCAAAGCTAATGGCCCTCCAATACTCATTTTCGATTCCTCAGGAATTTCATTTGCTTCTCCTTCATGAGTTTTTAGCAGATTGAACAAGTCATTAAGCGTTGAAGTATCAAAATCTGCTGAACTTTCACCATCAGTATCACATTCCTCCATTCTTTGCGTAAACCCATAATGAAAGTTAGAATGAACTCCGTGGTTGTTCGAGTAATTCCATGACGATTAAGTTTGTAGATTAATGCATTCATCCGATTATAGTAATCTTCTATCGACTCAATATCCTTTTGTTTGAATTCTTTAAATTCAATCAAACTTTGTTTCACAGAATTGATCTTAGTCTTCTAACTTCTTTGAAACTTTTCTTTGAGATTGTTCCAGATGTCTTTAGTAGTTGTACAACTTCTAACATAATTATAACAACAGGAGGCAATGCACCACACAATTCACTCATACATCTTTTCTCAAGATTATGCAGTCTATCAGTTTGATCAGTAACACTTGATGTTTCAGATGAAGATCCAATTGCTTGAACATTTGGTGGAGGAGTACTTTTTCCAGTAATACATGACCAGACCTCCTCATCTAGCCCATTCAAGTAGTCTTGCATATGATCAGCCCACTAATTATAGTATTCTGGAATGAGCATAGGAATATTAGTTGAAGATCCTAGAAGATGAGAATATGATGTTATTGAATTCATATTGAAATTAGCTATGAAGGTACGGATAATTTTTTTTTGAAAAACTTAAGAAATTTTGGAAACAAATAGCTGAAACGATCAGAGATTTCAAGCTGAACACTTGATTCAACAAATCAGTTGCAGAATCGAATCACAACTATAGATCAATAACAATTTTTTAAAACAAAAGGTGCAGAAACTTTTGAATCCAGATTTTGATTCAAAAGCCTTTTGATTTAGAATGAAACTCTGATCGTACTGATATCATTCCTGCTCTGATACCAATTGATGAAATATTGAATCAAGTAATGAAATCAAAATCAGAGTATCGAGAATTAAGAACGCATAATGTAAATAAGATCTGGTTTCAGCTTGTATTATGCTTCACAATTAAAGAGAGAAAATAGACAAGAACAACTCTTAAATTCTTATCTAACTCTAAGCAACATTCCATATTTATATGAAAGAAGTTGTAACGAAATGAAAATTTAAAACATATTTTCATTTTTCAAACATAACATGTATCATACAAATCATCTGAAAACTCAATTGTATCAAATGTTATCATGGTAAAACATATCCCAGAATCTCAAATACAAAATCCTTTGTCAGTGTGTACAAATCATGTCGACGACTTCTAGCGATCCTCGCTAGTATCTGAAACACATATCACATAACACGGTAAGCATAAATGGTTAGTGAGTTCCCAAAAATACCACATACATCACATAAGCTACTCGAGGCTATAAATCGGTAAGACCCTTCGGTCAATGTTTCTCAGCGGGGCCCTCTAGTCCCGTAGCTCATTGGACCCTCTGGTCCGGTTTGATTGAGGACCCTCTAGCCTCATGAGTCGTCGGACCCTCTAGTCCGGTCTATATAACACATAACATACATATAACACAATGCACATAAATCTCAACCATACAAATACACATAAGACCCTCCGTTTTGCACATAGATACCATTCTAGGTAATGTATAGTGAGAAGACTCACCTCGGGTAGTCTCGGAAAGTATCGAACTTGAAATACCGATCTAGCCTCCACCTAATCACATAAAGTAATTTACCTCTAATTAACAATGATTCTCAAAAGCTAGACTAACCCCTTGGTATAATCTCTCGGAAGGGTAAAACATCATTTTACCCGTCTAATAGTCCAAATGTCCAATTGTTGACCAAACCCTAAAAGTCAATGAAAGTCAACAGAGGGCAATACGCGGGGCGTACCAACTCTATACGTGGGGCGTAGCCTAGCTATCCAGAATCGGGGATCTCAACCCCTACGCAGCGCGTTTTGGGATTTATGCCCAACGTAAGTCCCCGTTTAATGCTCTTAATGGTTTTTGGTCTGAAACGGTTAAGTCACAAGCTCATATTCAGGATCTAGTCCTTCTAATGCCTCTTAACCCATAAAGTCGAAGCCTTTATGCCTTTGGATGGTTGTAAAGGTCGCTAATCACTCCAAACTCTTATCCTCTTTCCTTATTTAGCACTTATCTCAAGCATGACTGAATATTAACGATTAAGATTGGATTTTTATAGATCTACAACACATTTTATTCCGAAATGGGGCAGATCAAGGCTTATAGAGACCATTTACTCATAAATTCTCCATCTTTGGGACAACAATTTGACTTTCTACTTTTATTTTCTTGAGATCTAATTGCTTCTGAACCTCTAGCAACTGAGAAGTTGATTTCTTAGCCTCGTTACTAGCAAGAGTATCATCAAAAGAAATTAATTCTGAATCATATGCACTTAAAGGAATATTTAAAGATTGAAGAATAGAACGTACCTTTGTTGTCATTGATGATTTATCTCCTCCTTTGGTCATAAAACAATGACCAGTCAGCACTTCGTCATTTTCTTCCTCATATTTCGCATACATCGCCCCATGCGTAGGATTTTGCATTTCCTCATCATTAGAACTCGAGGACCAGATTTGGTATGTTCCTTCTTCATCCTCCTCACCTTTCACCATAAGAGAGATTCTTTATGCTTTCGCCCTCACTTCCTCCTGACGTTCAACATAATATGCTTCGTCTTTCACTTTAATTTTCTTTTCTTCTTTCTTTCGAAGCATACAATCACTAGACATATGGTCTGCACCATGACAGTAGTGACAATCAATTACTGAGTCTCCTTTCAGTTTTTTCTTAACTTTCTACTCTTCTACTTTAAGATCACTCTTCTCACTCTTCTTTTTCTCTTCCTCTCCTGCTTTTTCCACGAATTTTCCATTTCCTTCACCAATTTTTGTCTTTGAATTAAAAGGTTTCTTGAAAAACTTCTTTACCCTATTATTCGAGTAAAATGCAACAACTTCATCGTCCGAATTAACCAAAAATCCTTAATTATCATGATCTTCCTTTTCGACCGACTCTTTCTCATTAACTTTCGACATCAAAGCTAATGGCCCTCCAATACTCATTTTCGATTCCTTAGGAATTTCATTTGCTTCTCCTTCATGAGTTTTTAGCAGATTGTACAAGTCATTAAGCGTTGAAGTATCAAAATCTGCTGAACTTTCACCATCAGTATCACATTCCTCCATTCTTTGCGTAAACCCATAATGAAAGTCAGAATGAACTCTATGGTTGTTCGAGTAATTCCATGACGATTAAGTTTGTAGATTAATTCATTCATCCGATTATAGTAATCTTCTATCGACTCAATATCCTTTTGTTTGAATTCTTTAAATTCAATCAAACTTTGTTTCACAGAATTGATCTGTTGGGTTTTGAGCATTCTAACACTCCTAAGTGTACATGCAACCCTAAATACCTTGGATCTATGTTTTCTCTCTTGATGTAGCTTGATGTCTTCAAGCTTTAAGAGCTTAGCCCCAATAGTGTGGAAGCCTCAAGTGGAATCAGAAATCACCAAGACACCTTGGAATACTTTAGAGAATATGGATACTTGGTTTTCTCTTGTGAAATTGGCTAGCCCTTCTTAATGTATCCACCCTAGTGCCCATTTCACCAACCAAGGACATCTTTATATAGTATGGAGACTAGGGTTAAACCCATGACCTTTCATTTCATATGATCCATGGGTTAAACACTCCATGGACTATCCATGAAAGCTTAGCCCAACCTAAATGAACTTGGCCCATTCCATATATACAAGAGTCCATATTTAATTAGCTCATTTTGATCACTTAATTAATTCTAAATTAATTCTTGATCAATACTAATTAAATAATATGATTCCATATTAATATATTAGAACTTATAATATATTAATATTAATCATAAACATACTATTCTCAAAAGATTATCCATATAAATTGTGTCGGTGAAGTGCAACCCAAATGGACCATGTCGGGTCGGGTCAAGTACATACCAAATATAGTTATGGACTTAGACATTAATCCAACAGTCTCCCACTTGGATAAGTCTAAAACTATTATTGCGTATGACTTCAAACCTAACTGGCAATCGTAGCTCTTAAAGCCGCTGTCGAACTCTGACCTTGTAGATGAACTCTGACCTTTGTCAATGACTTGTCCATTAGATAAGGGATCATATATTCCTCCATTCTAGATATCATATGGACTGAGACATGGATTATAATCATTCTCTCTGTCCATTTGTTGTTTCCCGATTTGCGATTTATGATGACTGACTAATTGAACAAATCAAATCAGTCCTGGCCCGGCCGAGCACTTCCATTTGTCATCATCAAATCATCGAGGGGCCCACAGATATCGCTTTTATCCCGAAGTTAAAAGGAACGGATAAACTTCGACTCATATGGCTTGTTCTACTACTTGTTGAATCATACACAAAGGCACGTTTTATAACACCGAGTTACCGTATGCGTTTTCGTGCAATCAATGTACAACCAACTCATAGTAACAACTCATATCTCTAGGTTTGAAGAATATAAGATATTATCGTCTCATGATCACTCGTAATAAAATCCATGAAGTGATTCCAATGAGCGCGGGTTGAATCCAATACTCAGAACTTATGAGCACTCATGAGTGTTGTAGCCCTTTGTCCAACACCTTAGACCTCTACAAGCCAACCCATGACAGTCTTAATTCATATCTACTTCCAACATATGACCGACTGTGGATGATTTGAATAACTTAGTCATTCCGGAAGAATAACCCAGTTTATTCGGGAAGTCAAAACATGCAAAATGAAACACAATAATAATTGAATCCAATATGGTATCAACCCTTTGAACATAAATAAAACACCTTTTATTTATCACCATATGATTACACATTATTCATTGTATACTGTTTCAACTATCAACTTTATTCTTGAATTTAAAACAATAGTTGTCCCATGCTCCAAGCATGTACACTTTGTTTTCTTAAACACTAGTCATGCCATACACCAAGTATGCATACTATGTTTGTCTATGATCTTTACTTTGTGAACTAGATCAATTGAACATAACTTCAATGATTCTCTTTTCACACTCCCAAATCCTTACCGCAAATGCAAGAATTCCAAATTCATGCCATTTACTGAAATCTGTTAGATTCTAAACTTATATGCATTGATCCTCTTGTAATGATTATGCACAAAGTCATAAAGACTTGACAACAAACATTACAAAGCATTCCAAAGGAGATCAACTCCTTGGAAACATCCTTCTTGCATTAAGTTTCCTTAATCTTACACAGATTGAAAATTCTAACTTTGAAACATTTCCAGATTCCATTTTGACTATCACTTCTGAACAAGAGTTTCCTCCTTACAGATTATGTCAATATGGTCCTTCCAGAATTATCACTATACTTCCAACTGTCCTTGAGCAACCAATCTTAGGTAAACCTTAGATTGTCCTCAACAATTGTTTAATCCTTTTAGTCATCTCCAATTCTAAACCTTTTCCCTTCTTAATACCCTAGGCATTTGGAAAATTTTTAGAAAGGATGAATATAGCACATGTAATCGATCCTATATCCAAAGCATATGGGACACGATTCATGATGTCTCACATAAAGACTAAACCAGTCTTTTGCTATAATATGTCCATTTCAATTTGCCAAGTTCTCATAATTCAGATTATGGAAAGGGATGCTGTAATCATAATCGAATTTCGAACGCAAATAATGGACCCATATACAGAATTTCCTTATGTTGAACCATTCCAACATGAAATTCATATATATATCCTTGACTAAATGATTAAAACCTCACGATCTAAGCTTATAGATTTGAGATGAAGTATAATTTCCTCTCCCTTAATTATAGCAAAACAACTTTTTCCCAATTGAAACCTTTGTTTTCTATAATTAACATTGATAACTTGCAATACTTATCATAATTATCATGCTCCCACTAACATGATGATTATTAGCATAACACTTATGCTCCCACTAGCTTTGACA
Source organism: Lactuca sativa (assembly GCF_002870075.4). Classification (NCBI taxonomy): domain Eukaryota; kingdom Viridiplantae; phylum Streptophyta; class Magnoliopsida; order Asterales; family Asteraceae; genus Lactuca; species Lactuca sativa. The sequence goes on along the minus strand of NC_056630.2, from coordinate 303,799,802 downwards.
TGTACTCAGAAATCAGTTGGACTTTTAGAAATCAATACTTCATTGACTTTCTTACCAAAGTTCAGATTTCTGATACTAGATTGTTTTGATAAAACTTTATCAAAATCATACACCTTCCCTTAGATAGCACACTTGTGTGTCTAAAGAATTATGAAGAGGGATGCCGTAATCATAATGGTTATACCTTTTTGCCACTTTTCACAAGTCCCAGTTAGTGTGCCGGTAAACCACACACGCTCCACTAACGACTTTGAGAATGCAAATATCACAATTGCTATCTAGCTAAAATCTACTTAGTGAAAGTGTTTCCTCACCATCATTTTCATGAATCAGAGAGAAACCTTATGACACTTAGATTTTTATGGTGTATGTGTTATTATCCATGTGAATTGTCAAAACCATATGACAAATCCAAACTTATATGGATTGAACTCAATCTTAACTTCTTTCCACCTGGCAGCTCAAGGGCCTGCCATTGCTTCCAAGTTGTTGTGCAACAAATTGAGAACTCTAAGAACTCATATGCAAAGCCAACTTTAACTGGAATGGGCACAGAATATGTCAACACGGTAGGTTATAAACCGCAAGTCGTGTGCTAGTGAAGAACTTCAGGTTCTATTCTTGAATAGTTCTTGAGACTTTCAAGACCTTTAAGACTCCCACTATCCTCTTGACCTATAAGACTCCCTTGTAAACATCCAAGAGATAGTGCGGATTCTAATCAAGACAAACACTTCACACAATTGGCCTAAGTTGGTCTTTGTTTTATCCAAAACATCACAACTTACCAATTTCAAATGTACAAGAGTAGAAAACTTTTACTCTTACATTTAACAAGTGTTTTAAACCTTCTTTAAGACATGTCACCCAAGTTATAATTTTTGGAGTATGACTCTAAAAATTGTTTTGGAACGAAGTATGACTCATCTTCTTGATTTAACCATTTCAACAATTCAAGTTCCTCTTCTTAGTCATAAGAATGCACTAAGATTTATTTAGAGGACTAATTTTGATATGGTTTCTTAATCATTAAGATGATCACAAAACTGATACTAAAGTACTCTGCCATCTTTTCACATTTGAGAAACTTTTATCCTTCTGCCTAATTTGATTCTTCTTATTCGCTCTTCCTTACATTGGAACCTTTTTTCCAATGTCTCAGAGTTACACTTAAGCTTGTAAGTATAATCATATTTACTGTGCTTTAGTAAACTATGACGAATAGTTTTATCAATCTTTTTGTGGTGGACTTGACCAGTGCACAAGAATGTGTACTCGATCCCTTAGTCCTTCACTTGACTCACACATTCATGTGAACACATAATTAGTCTTAATTTTCCAATACTTGAAAGTTCTCATTCATCATGCTATACAACTTGCATGATTCCAAGTTCCGGTCCAATTGAAACTTGGGTGATGAGAATCTTCCCTTATTTGGTAAATCTAGACATTACCACAAATGAAAGAATCAATTTCATATTTCCACTCTTGCTCTTAATGGAATCATATAAGCAACAATTTTCCCTAAAAAATGCCATTGTAAGGATATTTTAAAATAAATAAAATCAAAAAATTTTCTTTTATTTTAAAACTTTGCGGAAAAACTTATCCTTACAATCCATATGAAAACTTGTTGTTATCTATTCCTAACCAATATCTCATACTCCTAAGAAGTAGCTCAAGAATCTGATTTTTCAAACTATGCGATAGAAATCCATCTATGCGATCAGATTCAGCATATTCTTTCTTTAAGTTTCTTCACTTTTCTTTGATTCTTAAAACATCACCATGTGACCCAGTCACATCATGTATCAAGAATCTCAGAATAGAAACTTAACAGAGTTAGATAGTGGACTTTACCTGAAGTAGAGTCAAACTCATTGACTTTAACATCCTTAGGTAAATCTGGCAGCTTCGCAACCAATGCCCCTTCCTTTGGCAATATAAACATATGGACCCTTTGATAATGGTACACGAGACTATCACAGACTTAGCTTTTCTCTTTACCATTTGGTCAACCGAGTTAACTATGGCCGATCCCTTTCCATTGGGAAGAGAATGCTTTTCTGGATTTCCTGTGTCACTATTGTCAATGTCCATAAAGTTTTAGGAAGTTGATCTTAGCAAACAGATAAGATCATTAAGGGTCTTGTCATAGTCTGTTTCATAGGTGTTCCAAAAGAACTCACTATGTGACTTAGAAAGTGATTGAACCACCAACTTTCTCAAGACTTTGACACCCAACTCTCCCGGCTTGTCAATATGTGACTACAACTCCAAGATGTGATCACACCTAGACCTTGCCTTGCTAATAGGGCTTGAGTGACCTTAAACTTTTCAAGAACTTGTGGGCTAGGGAGAATAATTGGAGGAGGAGAAAGAAGTATGATATCCATGGGACATCATCTTCATTAGGTATCTAAACCAGACATCTTTTGGGAGATATTCAAGATAGTTGATTTAAAGTCCTTAATATGACACCCAATATGAAATATTAAGGCTAGGACCCAACAAACTATTTTATAACTTAGAAGAGGTATGCCGTAATCCAAGCTATAAAATATTTGAAGGTAGGTGAATGACGATTCACCAATTTCCACCAAGATAAACGAAATGTATTATTAGGTTTTAATTGGTTTTGAAACTCCTAGATCTTTGAGATTCGTTGAACTGTTCAAAGGCATGTTTCAATCTCGAGTCTGCCCTTCAGGTTTTGTGACTGGGATGCCGAGGATCACAAAACAAGGTGTGAAGTAACCATGCAAATCACTTGGTACCCTTAAGTGTTTACCCCTTAATCGATGTGCCGGTTAACCACACACGCTACATCGATACTATGATAAACATTAAGTTACCCTTTTCCTACCTTCTTAAATACGAGTTAGTGTGCCAGTTAACCACACACGCTCCACTAACCGACTTAAACAAAGTGCAAAGTGTAATTTCATGGATTAGCACCTTATTCACTTTTTCCTAAGTAACTAAGATTGGGTATTTATTAAGAGTTTAGTTACTTAGTATTTATCATTAATACTTTTAATGAAGGGAGAATTATAGTCATGTCAAACCCGTTCGGCTAACGACCCTCCACCAGTCAAGCAAGCGGTGGGTGAGAGTGGACACCCATTAAGTTGCCATTTTATAGGCAACAACCTTATACCCACCTTATAGACCGGCTTCGTGAATGAGGCGTACTAGCGGTAAGACTGACTTTACTCTTATATATATATATATATATATATATATATATATATATATATATATATATATATATATTATTAACTTATAATATTATAAAGTATAAGGGTTGAATTTTAACTTTTAAAATTCTAAGGGTTAACTTGGAATTAAAGTATTCATAAGGAAAACTTTTCAAATTCCAAAACTTGAGGGCAAGTTTTGAAACTATTCAAAACTAATTAATTCCATAACGTATGTGTTTAAAGTAGTTTTAATTCAAAAACTCTTCAAGTTCCATAACTTGAGGACAAGTTATGGAAGACTTTAAACTAATAAAAGAACTAACTTTTCTTTATTTTATAACTTATGGATTTAATTATGCTTACATATTTTTCTTTAATGAAGTGACTCTTGAACTTCCATAACTTGAGGACAAGTTATGGAGTCATAAAAAATTATTCAATGACACAAGACTCTTCATTTTGTAACCATTGCCAACTTTTATGAATTTTATGAGTCTTTAATGTGACTCTTCATGTAACTTGAGGACAAGTTACACAAACACATTTTATACTCAACTCTTAGATTAATGGATTGAAAACAACTATTTCAATTAACTTTTCTATTAATCTAAGCAACTCATAAGAACAAGATAATTCAAATCAAACTTTTTCATGTAATTAGTCTAAACCTTAAACTAATACAAAACATGAATCTATCGACAATTATCTTTGAAAATGGATTAGCATGAACATTACCACATCAAAAACAAGTTTATAAGTTCAAAAACAACTTAGGGTAATGTTCCTAGTCCATTTCTAGCCAAAAAGCTCGAAAATATGATGTCTGGGGGTCCAACTCGTCGAGTGCATGAACCAACTCGGCGAGTTGGATCGATTTGATCACTTTTTAGGAATGGACTCGCCGAGTCTCCTGATGGACTCGCGAGTCTGATGATCAGACAACAACATATTCGTTTTTTCAGCTTCTATTGCAGGTATAACAAGAAAACAAGCCTAGGCTCTGATACCACTGTTGGGTTTTGAGCATTCTAACACTCCTAAGTGTACATGCAACCCTAAATACCTTGGATCTATGTTTTCTCTCTTGATGTAGCTTGATGTCTTCAAGCTTTAAGAGCTTAGCCCCAATAGTGTGGAAGCCTCAAGTGGAATCAGAAATCACCAAGACACCTTGGAACACTTTAGAGAATATGGATACTTGGTTTTCTCTTGTGAAATTGGCTAGCCCTTCTTAGTGTATCCACACTAGTGCCCATTTCACCAACCAAGGACATCTTTATATAGTATGGAGACTAGGGTTAAACCCATGACCTTTCATTTCATATGATCCATGGGTTAAACACTCCATGGACTATCCATGAAAGCTTAGCCCAACCTAAATGAACTTGGCCCATTCCATATATACAAGAGTCCATATTTAATTAGCTCATTTTGATCACTTAATTAATTCTAAATTAATTCTTGATCAATACTAATTAAATAATATGATTCCATATTAATATATTAGAACTTATAATATATTAATATTAATCATAAACATACTATTCTCAAAAGATTATCCATATAAATTGTGTCGGTGAAGTGCAACCCAAATGGACCATGCCGGGTCGGGTCAAGTACATACCAAATATAGTTATGGACTTAGACATTAATCCAACATGATCTTAGTCTTCTAAATTCTTTGAAACTTTTCTTTGAGATTGTTCCAGATGTCTTTAGTAGTTGTACAACTTCTGACATAATTATAACAACAGGAGGCAATGCACCACACAATTCTCTCATACATCATTTCTCTAGATTATGCAGTCTATCAGTTTGATCAGTAACACTTGATGTTTCAGATGAAGATCCAATTGCTTGAACATTTGGTGGAGGAGTACTTTTTCCAGTAATACATGACCAGACCTCCTCATCTAGCCCATTCAAGTAGTCTTGCATATGATCAGCCCACTAATTATAGTATTCTGGAATGAGCATAGGAATCTTAGTTGAAGATCCTAGAAGATGAGAATATGATGTTATTGAATTCATATTGAAATTAACTATGAAGGTACGGATAATTTTTTTTTGAAAAACTTAAGAAATTTTGGAAACAAATAGCTGAAACGATCAGATTTCAAGCTGAACACTTGATTCAACAAATCAAATGCAGAATCGAATCACAACTATAGATCAATAACAATTTTCAAAACAAAAGGTGCGGAAACTTTTGAATCCAGATTTTGATTCAAAAACCTTTTGATTTAGAATGAAACTCTGATCGCAGTGATATCATTCCTGCTCTGATACCAATTGATGAAGTATTGAATCATGTAATGAAATAAAAATCTGAGTATCGAGAATTAAGAACACATAATGTAAATAAGATCTGGTTTCAACTTGTATTATGCTTCACAATTAAAGAGAGAAAATAGACAAGAACAACTCTAAAATTCTTATCTAACTCTAAGCAACATTCCATATTTATATGAAAGAAGTTGTAACGAAGTGAAAATTTAAAACATATTTTCATTTTTCAAACATAACATGTATCATACAAATCATCCGAAAACTCAATTGTATCAAATGTTATCACGGTAAAACATATCCCAGAATCTCAAATACAAAATCCTTTGTCAGTGTGTACAAATCATGTCGACGCCTTCTAGCGATCCTCGCTAGTACCTGAAACACATATCACATAACACGGTAAGCATAAATGGTTAGTGAGTTCCCAAAAATACCACATACATCACATAAGCTACTCGAGGCTATAAATCGGTAAGACCCTTCGGTTAATGTTTCTCAGCGGGGCCCTCTAGTCCCGTAGCTCATTGGACCCTCTGGTCCGGTTTGATTGAGGACCCTCTAGCCTCATGAGTCGTCGGACCCTCTAGTCCGGTCTATATAACACATAACATACATATAACACAATGCACATAAATCTCAACCATACAAATACACATAAGACCCTCCGTTTTGCACATAGATACCATTCTAGGTAATGTATAGTGAGAAGTCTCACCTCGAGTAGTCTCGAAAAGTATCGAACTTGAAATACCGATCTAGCCTCCACCTAATCACATAAAGTAATTTACCTCTAATTAACAATGATTCTCAAAAGCTAGACTAACCCCTTGGTATAATCTCTCGGAAGGGGAAAACATCATTTTACCCGTCTAATGGTCCAGATCAAGTCCTACAAATGCCTTTTAACCCACAAAGTCGAAGCCTTTAAGCCTTTGGATGGTTGTAAAGGTCGCTAATCAATCCAAACTCTTATCCTCTTTCCTTATTTAGCCCTTATCTCATGCATGACTGAATATTAACGATTAAGATTGGATTTTTATAGATCTACAACACATTTTATACTGAAATGGGACAGAGCAAGGCTTATAGAGACCATTTACTCATAAATTCTCCATCTTTGGGACAACAATTTGACTTCGCCACTCAATGTATCCCTATCACACATTATATTTGTAATCTGTAACTCTAGACTTTCTACTTTTATTTTCTTGAGATCTAATTGCTTCTGAACCTCTAGCAACCGAGAAGTTGATTTCATAGCCTCGTTACTAGCAAGAGTATCATCAAAAGCAATTAATTCTGAATCATATGCACTTAAAGGAATATTTAAAGATTGAAGAATAGAACGTACTTTTGTTGTCATTGATGATTTATCTCCTCCTTTGGTCATAAAACAATGACCAGTCAGCACTTCGTCATTTTCTTCCTCATATTTCGCATACATCGCCCCATGCGTAGGATTCTGCATTTCCTCATCATTAGAACTCGAGGACCAGATTTGGTATGTTCCTTCTTCATCCTCCTCAACTTTCACCATAAGAGAGATTCTTTATGCTTTCGCCCTTACTTCCTCCTGACGTTCAACATAATATGCTTCGTCTTTCACTTTAATTTTCTTTTCTTCTTTCTTTCAAAGCATACAATCACTAGACATATGGTCTGCACCATGACAGTAGTGACAATCAATTACTGAGTCTCCTTTCAGCTTTTTCTTAACTTTCTGCTTTTCTACTTTAAGATCATTTTTCTCACTCTTCTTTTTCTCTTCCTTTCCTGCTTTTGCCACAAATTTTCCTTTTCCTTCACCAAATTTTGTCTTTGAATTAAAAGGTTTCTTGAAAAACTTCTTTACCCTATTATTCGACTAAAATGCAACAACTTCTTCGTCCGAATATACCAAAAATCCTTAATTATCTTGATCTTCCTTTTCAACTGACCCTTTCTCATTAACTTTCGACATCAAAGCTAATGGCCCTCCAATACTCATTTTCGATTCCTCAGGAATTTCATTTACTTCTCCTTCATGAGTTTTTAGCAGATTGTACAAGTCATTAAGCGTTGAAGTATCAAAATCTGCTGAATTTTCACCATCAATATCACATTCCTCCATTCATTGCGTAAACCCATAATGAAAGTCAGAATAAACTCCATGGTTGTTCGAGTAATTCCATGACGATTACATTTGTAGATTAATTCGTTCAACCGATTATAGTAATCTTCTATCGACTCACTATCCCTCTGTTTGAATTCTTTAAATTCAATCAAGCTTTGTTTCACAGAATTGATCTTAGTCTTCTCACATCCTTGAAACTTTTCTTTGAGATTGTTCCAAATGTCTTTAGTAGTTGTACAACTTCTGACATAATTGTAAACAATAGGAGGTAATGCACCACACAATTCTCTCATACATCTTTTCTCAAGCTTCATCAGTCTATCAGTTTGATCAGTAACACTTGATGTTTCAGATGAAGATCCAATTGCTTGAACATTTGGTGGAGGAGTACTTTTTCTAGTAATACATGACCAGACCTCCTCATCTTGCCCATTCAAGTAGTCTTGCATATGATCAGCCCACTAGTTATAGTATTCTGTAATGAGCAGAGGAATCTTAGTTGAAGATCCTAGCAGATAAGAATATGATGTTATTGAATATATATTGAAATTAGCTATGAACGTACGGATAAATTTTTTAGAAAAACTTAAGAAGTTTTGGAAACAAATAGTTGAAACGATCAAAGATTTCAAGCTGAACACTCGATTCAACAAATCAGTTGCAAAATCGAATCACACCTATACATCAATAATGATTTTCAAAACAACAGGTGCGGAAACTTTTGAATCCAGATTTTGATTCAAAAACCTTTTGATTTAGAATGAAACTCAGATCGCAGTGATATCATTCCTGCTCTGATACCAATTGATGAAGTATTTAATCAAGTAATGAAATCAAAATCAGAGTATCGAGAATTAAGAACACATAATGTAAATAAGATCTGGTTTCAGCTTGTGTTATGCTTCACAATTACATATAGAAAATAGAGAAGAACAACTCTACAACTCTTATCTAACTCTAAGCAACATTCCATATTTATTGAAAAACATTTGTAACGAAGTGAAATTTAAAAAAAAAAAAAAATTCTTTTTTCAAACAAAACATGTCTCATACAAATCATCTGAAAACTCAATTGAATCAAATGTTATCACGGTAAAACATATCCCAGAATCTCAAATACAAAATCCTTTGTCAGTGTGTACAAATCATGTCGACGCCTTCTAGCGATCTTTGCTAGTACCTGAAACACATATCACATCACACGGTAAGCATAAATGGTTAGTGAGTTCCCCAAAATACCATATATATCACATAAGCTACTCGAGGCTACATATCGATAACACCCTTCGGTCAATGTTTCTCAGCGGGGCCCTCCAGTCCCGTAGCTCATTGGACCTTGTGGTCTGGTCTAGCTCGTTGGACCCTCTGGTCGGGTTTGATTGAGGACCCTCTAGCCTCATGAGTCGTTGGACGCTTTAGTCTGGTCTATATAACACATAACATACAAATAACACAATGCACATCAATCTCAATCATAAACATACACATAAGACCCTGCGTTTTGCACATAGATACCATTCTAGGTAATGTATAGCGAGAAGACTCACCTTGGGTAATCTCGGAAAGTATCAAACCTGAAATACTGATCTAGCCTCCACCTAATCACATAAAGTAATTTACCTCTAATTAACAACGATTCTCAAAAGCTAGACTAACCCCTTGCTATAATATCTCGGAAGGGGAAAGCATCATTTTACCCGTCTAATAGTCCAAATGTCCAATTGTTGACCAAACCCTAAAAGTCAACGAAAGTCAACAGAGGGCAATTCGCGGGGCGTACCAACTCTATACGTGGGGTGTACCCCGGCTATCCAGAATCTGGGATCTCAACCCCTACGTGGTGCGTTTTGGGATTTATGCCCAACGTAAGTCCCAACTTCATGCTCTTAATACTTTTTGGTCTGAAACGGTTAAGACACAAGCTCATATTCCATATCTAGTCCTTCTAATGCCTCTTAACCCATAAAGTCGAAGCCTTTAAGCCTTTGGATGGTTGTAAAGGTCGCTAATCACTCCTCCAAACTCTTATCATCTATCCTTATTTAGCCCTTATCTCATGCATGATTGAATATTAACGATTAAGATTGGATTTTTATACATCTACAACACATTTTATACTGAAATGGGACAGATCAAGGCTTATAGAGACCATTTACTTATAAATTCTCCATCTTTGGGACAACAATTTGACTTCGCCACTCAATGTATCCCTATCACACATTATATTTGTAATCTGTAACTCTAGACTTTCTACTTTTATTTTCTTGAGATCAAATTGCTTCTGAGCCTCTAGCAACTAAGAAGTTGATTTCTTAACCTCGTTACTAGCAAGAGTATCATCAAAAGCAATTAATTCTGAATCTTATGCACTTAAAGGAATATTTAAAGATTGAAGAATAGAACGTACTTTGTTGTCATTGATGAATTGTCTCCTCCTTTCGTCATAAAACAATGACCAGTCACCACTTCGTCATTTTTTTCCTCATATTTCGCATACATCGCCCCATGCGTAGTATTCTGCATTTCCTCATCATTAGAACCCGATGACCAGATTTGGTATGTTCCTTCATCATCATCCTCACCTTTCACCATAAGAGAGATTCTTTATGATTTCGCCCTCACTTCCTCCAGACGTTCAACATAATATGTTGCGTCTTTCACTTTAATTTTCTTTTCTTCTTTCTTTTGAAGCATACAATCACTAGACATATGGTCGGCACCATGACAGTAGTGACAATCAATTACTGAGTCTCCTTTCAGCTTTTTCTTAATTTTCTGCTTTTCTACTTTAAGATCACTCTTCTCACACTTCTTTTTCTCTTCCTCTTCTGCTTTTGCCACAAATTTTCCTTTTCCTTCACCAATTTTTGTCTTTGAATTAAAAGGTTTCTTGAAAAACTTCTTTACCCTATTATTCGAGTAAAATGCAACAACTTCATCGTCCGAATTAACTAAAAATTCTTAATTATCATGATCTTCCTTTTCGACCGACTCTTTCTCATTAACTTTCGACATCAAGGCTAATGGCCCTCCAATACTCATTTTCGATTCCTCAGGAATTTCATTTACTTCTCCTTCATGAGTTTTTAGCAGATTGTACAAGTCATTAAGCGTTGAAGTATCAAAATCTGCTGAATTTTCACCATCAATATCACATTCCTCCATTCTTTGCGTAAACCCATAATGAAAGTCAGAATGAACTCCATGGTTGTTCGAGTAATTCCATGACGATTACATTTGTAGATTAATTCGTTCAACCGATTATAGTAATCTTTTATCGACTCACTATCCTTCTGTTTGAATTCTTTAGATTCAATCAAGCTTTGTTTCACAGAATTGATCTTATTCTTCTCACTTCCTTGAAACTGTTCTTTGAGATTGTTCCAGATGTCTTTAGTAGTTGTACAACTTCTGACATAATTGTAAACAACAGGAGGCAATGCACCACACAATTCTCTCATACTTTTCTCAAGCTTCTTCAGTCTATCAGTTTGATCAGTAACACTTGATGTTTCAGATGAAGATCCAATTGCTTGAACATTTGGTGGAGGAGTACTTTTTCCAGTAATACAAGACCAGACCTCCTCGTCTAGCCCTTTCAAGTAGTCTTGCATATGATCAGCCCACTGATTATAGTATTCTGGAATGAGCATAGGAATCTTAGTTGAAGATCCTAGCAGATGAGAATATGATGTTATTGAATTCATATTGAAATTAGCTATGAAGGTACGGATAAATTTCTTTAGAAAAACTTAAGAAATTTTGGAAACAAATAGCTGAAACGATCAGAGATTTCAAGCTGAACACTCAATTCAACAAATCAGTTGCAGAATCGAATCACAACTGTAGATCAACAACAATTTTCAAAACAAAAGGTGCGGAAACTTTTGAATCTAGATTTTGATTCAAAAACCTTTTGATTTAGAATGAAACTCAGATTGCAGAGATATCATTCCTTCTCTGATACCAATTGATGAAGTATTGAATCAAATAATGAAATCAAAATCAGAGTAACGAGAATTAAGAACACATAATGTAAATAAGATCTGGTTGCAGCTTGTATTATGCTTCATAATTACATAGAGAAAATTGTGAAGAACAACTCTACAACTCTTATCTGAGTCTAAGCAACACTCCATATTTATAGGAAAACAGTTGTAATGAAGTGAAAATTTAAAAAAAAATTCATTTTTGAAACATAACATGTATCATACTAATCATCTGAAAACTCAATTGAATCAAATGTTATCACGGTAAAACATATCCCAGAATCTCAAATACAAAATTCTTTGTTAGTGTGTACTAATCATGTCGACGCCTTCTAGCGATCCTTGCTAGTACCTAAAACACATATCACATAACACGGTAAGCATAAATGGTTAGTGAGTTCCCCAAAATACCACATACATTACATAAGCTACTCGAGGATATAAATCGGTAAGACCCTTCGGTCAATGTTGCTTAGCGGGCCCACCAGTCCCGTAGCTCATTAGACCATCCGGTCCGGTCTAGCTCGTTGGACCCTCTGGTCCGGTTTGGTTGAGGACATTCTAGCCTCATGAGTCATTGGACCCTCTAGTCCGGTCTATATAACACATAACATACATATAACAGAATGCACATAAATCTCAACCATACACATACACATACATATAACGTATAATTGAAAGACTCACCTCCGGTAATCTCAGATGGTCTCGAACTCGAAATACTAATCTAGCCTCCGCGTAGTCACATAAAGTATTTGACCTCTAATTAACAATGATTCTCAAAGTCTTGACGAATCCCTTCCTATAATCTCTCAGATGGGGAAAACACCATTTTACCCATCTAATGGTCCAAATGTCCAATTATTAACCAAACCCTAAAAGTCAACGAAAGTCAACAGAGGGCAATACACGGGGCGTACCAACTCTATACGTGGGGCGTACCCCGACTATCCAGAACCGAGGATCTCAAACCCTACGCGACGCGTTCTGGGATTTATGCCCAGCGTAAGTCCCCGTTTTATGCTCTTAATGGTTTTTGGTCTGAAACTGTTAAGACAAAAGCTCATATTCCAGATCTAGTCCTTCTAATGCCTCTTAACCCATAAAGTCGAAGCCTTTAAGCCTTTGGATGGTTGTAAAGGTCGCTAATCACTCCAAACTCTTATCCTCTTTCCTTATTTATCCCTTATCTCATGCATGACTCAATATTAACGATCAAGATGGGATTTTTATAGATCTACAACACATTTTATACTGAAATGGGGCATATCAAGGCTTATGGAGACCATTTACTCATAAATTCTCCATCTTTGGGACAAAAATCCTAAAATGGTCCATAATGCACTAATCCAAAAAGGTTAAGAAAGCTTTGAGCTTTTTACCTCCAAATGATGCTCCAACCTCTGAAAAGCTCAGATCCAATGCTTGCACTTCAACTCTAGCTTTTATAATGGCCCTTCGTTTCTTGAAAATCTCACAAGAACACTTTATCAAACTCAAACACATACACATACAATCTCTAGAACAAAGGCATAGCTCCTTTAGTGTTTCACTCACTAGAAAGTGGTGGCTGGGATGGAGGCCATAGCATTCTTTTTATAGTGCTCAAGTCTTATTTAGAGTTTCATGTCTGAGCCCAGTACGCCCAGCGTACACTATGGTATGGCTAGTGTACTGGTTAGCATCCGCGTCAAGAGCACGCTCATGAGTACGCGCAGCGTACTCTTCAGTACGCCCAGCGTACTCATTTACTAAAATATTCTTCCATGGACTACTTTTGACAACTTGTAAAAGAAAAGGGATCAAATAGATATACCTGCTTCCTGGTTGTTACAATTCTCCCCCACTAGAATCAGACTTCGCCCTCGAAGTCTCGCTCTACAATCAACTCTGGATGCTGCTCCCGGGTCTCCGACTCCTGCTCCCAATTCAGCTCGGATCCTCTCTGATGTTGCCACTGGACCTGAACCAGAGCCACCTCCTTGTTCCTCAGAACTTTGATCTTCTGATCCAAGATCGCAATTGGCCTCTCAATGTAATTTAGGCTTGCATCCACCTGAATATCCTCTAGCGGCACTACTGTCGTGTCATCGGCCATACACTTCCTCAATTGGGATATGTGGAAAGTATCATGGATCTGGCTCAACTCCGCAAGTAGGTCTAAACGGTACGCTAGCTTGCCCACTCTAGGATCTCATAATCATAATCCTTCACCACATCTAACCATCTCCTATGGCGCATGTTCAGGTTGGGCTGATCCATCAGATACTTCAAACTCTTATTGTCCGTGTATATGGTACACCGAACCCAATACAAATAATAGTGCCATATCATAAGGGCGAACACTACTGCCCCCAAATCCAAATCATGGGTGGGATACCTCGTCTCATGAGGCTTCAGCTGCCTCGATGTGTATGTTATCACGTGCCCTCTCTGCATAAGCACCGTACCCAACCGTGATATAGACGTGTCACGGTACACAACGAAATCCTCCATTCCCTCCAGGAGGGCTAACACTGGGGTTTCACATAATCTCTGGCGAAGAGTCTCAAACGAGGTCTGCTGCTCGGGACCCCAAGTAAAGGCAACGCCTTTCCAGGTCAATCTAGTGAGGGGAATGACAATCTTGGAGAAATCCCTGATAAATCTCTGATAATAGCCGGCCAACCCCAGAGAACTCCTGATCTCAGTTGGGGATCTCGACACCTCCCAACTCATAACAACCTCAATCTTGGCGGAATCGTCCGATATCCCATTCTGACTAATGAGATGTCCCAAGAACTGGACCTCTCATAACTAGAAATCACACTTGGAGAATTTGGAATAAAGCCTCTTCGATCTCAATACTCCAAGAATCTCCCTCGAATGCTCCTCATGTTACTCTCTGGATCTCAAATACACTAGAATATCGTCGATGAACACAATCACCGATCGATCCAACAACGGCCTGCATACTCGGTTCATGTGATCCATGAACGCTGCTGGCGCATTGGTGAGCCCAAAATGCATCACCACGAGCTCGTAATGCCTATATCGAGTCCTAAATGCCATCTTCTGAATATCCTCAACGTGCACCCTCATCTGATGACATCCAGATCTCAAGTCTATCTTGGAGAACCAAGACGCACCCTGCAAATGATCAAACAGATCGTCGATCCTCGGTTGGGGATAACGGTTCTTGACCGTCAACTTGTTCAACTCCCAGTAATGAATGCACATCCGGTGTAAACCATCCTTTTTCTTGACAAAAAGGATCGGCGCTCCCTACGGCGAGCTACTCGGTCGGATGAATCCCTTCCGCAACAGCTTCTGAAGCTGAGAGGATAACTCCTGCATCTCGGGTGGCACAAGGCGATAAGGTGCCTTGGCAATAGGCGCCACCCCTGACACCAAATGGTCCATAATCCACAAATCCAAAAAGGTTAAGACAACTTTGAGCTTTTTACCTCCAAATGATGCTCCAACCTCTGAAAAGCTCAGATCCAAGGCTTGCACTTCAGCTCTAGCCTCTACAATAGACCTTCTTCTCTTCAAAATATCACAAGAACACTTTATCAAGCTCAATCACACACACACAAGCTCTAGAACGAAGGCTTAGCTCCTTTAGGGTTTGACTCACTGGAAATGGTGGCTGGGATGGAGGCCATTGCATTCTTTTTATAGTGCTCAAGTCTCATTTTGGGTTTCATGTCTGAGCCTAGTACGCCCAACGTACACTATGGAATGCCCAGTGTACCGGGTAGCATCCGCGTCAAGAGTACGCGCAACATACACTTCAGTACGCCCAACGTACTCATTTGCTACAATATTCATCCATGGACTAGTTTTGACAACTTGGAAAAGAAGAGGGATCAAATAGATATACCTGGTTCCTGCTTGTTGCAACAGTGAAGCATACAAAAATTACAAAGGACTAATCTTCATAGATTCGACATAAAATGCCTTTGCAAAATAACATTACATTTCGACACCTTACAACTCTACTTCGACCCTTACAGTCACCGAAAATGTAGAATAGAAGAAGGAGTAAGCTTAATTAAAGGATTATTTCATGTTAGTGTTCAATCAAGGGTATATTCCCTTGTTTCCTTTCTCCTTGTTCTTATTCATCTGAAAATTGTCAACACCACTATCATTGAGATGGTGGTTGCCACCGTCGACCACCACTACCATAATGGTAGTGGGTGGTTATGCTTTCCAACCTTATTTGTGTCCCATATGTTGTTGAGATGTGATTTCCATGCAAACCAAAAACCCTAAATGCATTTTTTTTTATCATTCTAGAAATGTACTTTTGATTTTCATTTTTGGCAACGTACTTTGCGTAAGGGTTATACCTCTAAATGTCATTTTTTGAGTCCACTCCTGATGGTCACCGATTTCCAAATTTATAGTCATTTTGATGATGATATAATGGCTTACTGGTGGAGAAATGCTAAAACATAATTATGTTTTCTCTTATTAGCATCATACTTTCGCCATTCCATCTAAAGCATTGTACTTTGAGTCATGGTTTCAAGTAGAAATTCTCTTTGTGACCCAATAAAAAGATAGTATTGTTAAGAGCTTAAAATCCAACTGGGGAGTCCTTTTTATAATGAATGATGTCAATTAACCCCGTAATAAGTCAAATCTTAAAGGGGTTGTAAAATACCTATTTTGCCCATGTTTTGTGAAAATCATAGAAAAATCATTGGAAGTCTGATCTAGTAACCGTAAACTCTCAAAGTTCATATTTTGAGTCTAGTATGTCCCGGATTGTCTCCCTGTCCTGATGTTGGTCACAACTAAGTTGAAAATGGTCATTTTCCAAGACTGATCAAGAATGAGCTACATTGATATGTACTTTTGTAAAATCTATTATAAATTGCAGAAAAATCACATGGACCTTTGCAAGTAGTCCCTGGAAAGATTTGACCTAATATTCATGAATGTTGCTTTGTAGTTAGGTTTGGATGGGCTTAATGAAGGAAAAACAAGTCTTTAATAGGCTGCTGTTTTGGGATAAAGTATGGAAATTCAACCTAGTAGTTTAATTAAATGTTTAAGGTGAATGGTAGCAAATTTTAATCTTGATTGGTATTCAAAACAGTTTTGAAGGGTAACTTGGTGTGAATGGGTTCAGGGCTGCAGTTGGGGATTTACTCTGTGTAAGTCCCCAATCTGCTTGTGTATCAATCAGATTCAATTGATGGTGCGGAATCTCAATCAATTGGATGATGCCAGATCTAAATAGAGAAGAAGTAGAAGAAGAATAATATGAATCTTCAATGTATTGATGAATGGAATGATGCTCCTTTACATGAGATTCACACACACACACACATACACTTAAGCTCCTTTCTCTCTCTCTTGTCCGTACACTTATCTACCACTCGTCACCCCTAACACCTCTATATAGGAAACATGGGTTGTACACGGGTTCACGACTGTGAACGGGTTTACGGCCGTACACACCAACCTAGCCGTGAACACAGCCGCAAACACATATTACACTACAGAAAAATATAGTTATCTAAAAAAGCAAAGTATAAACCATAATTTTAGACCCAACAATCTCCCCGTTAGTTTATAGCTTTCTTTTCTAACCGAACCAACAAACGCCCCCTAAAAGGTAGTTGGGTTTTTCTTGTCAATCTTCACCGGGAGGTTGGCTTTAGCATTAATCTTCAATTTCTTAACAACTTCAAGATAAAGTTGATGAATCTTCAACGAATGACTTCGTCTTGAGCAGTTGGCCTTTTCTTGAAAATTTGACTATAAACGCACATTGGGTGAGGAGGCTTCTTGATAAGATTCTTGAAAGATAGCGCTTTTAGCTTGAGTATCTTTAGAGACAGAACTAATCTTTTTTGATCACTTCAACAGGTTCAAAATAGCAACAAACTGATTGAGGAGGCTTCAATGCAACATGACACATAATCTTCAAGTCAGCTTCACCTTGCTTCTGGGGTTGAAGGATTGAATGTTGAAAGAATAATTTTCATTTCTTGCTCTTCCGAATGAGAATTCTTCGATGCTCACGGATGAAGCCTTGGCTCAGAAATCTCGATACACTCTCCATGAGTCTCATCTACATTTGAATTCACTTTTCAAGTCAAAACAAAACTAAAAGAAAACTTAGCACACAATATTTTTTGAATTTTTCATATTTTCTTGAAAAACAGAAAGAAAAATATTTTTGGATTTTTTATTTTTATGAACAAGAAATAAAACATAAACAACACTATTTTTGGATTTTTTATTTTTTTTATTTTAGTTTGATTTTTTTTAATTTTGTTTAATTCTCCCCCTAAATTTGTGCATAGAGGAAAACTATGAACAAATTTAATGAAAAAAAAAATATTTGACTAAATATAAGACATTTTTAGGATCAAAGTTGTGAGATAGTCTTAACTTTGTTTATCAGTACCTTCACCTTCATGAATAGATCTAGTCAATTGCCAGTATTGTGGTCCACTTAAACATGAAGAATATTGACAAACTTTTCTAAGTAAACCATTTAGCTGACGACGACCATGGGTATTGTTGTCCACTTAAATTAAGCAGTGAGATCTACATACAACCTCTAAATGGTTCAATTTTAGTTGCCCTAGAACGTGTTCCCCACTTCCTGATATACCCTGGTTATCAAGAACTTCCAAAGAACTCCTTACTTTAGGTGAGTAAACAATTATTAAGGAGGAAGTCAGGTTTAGAAATAGGTGCATATGTTGTGTCCCAGGACGGATCTCTTTCAATCATGCAGAGGGGAAAACATATGACTAACAGAGATAGAGGGATTGAGAGGTAGAATGTTGCATATGTTTTGTCCCATTTCGGATCTTCCGACCACACAGAGGGGACAACATATGGCTAACATATAGAAACAATTTCATAGATAAGGAGGTGTGTAGAATTAAAGTTTTATATGTTGAAATCAAGGTCGGATCTCTTCCAATCACACAAAGGAAGCAACATATGACTGACAGATAGAGAGCAAGAAAATAATTTCTATAGACGTAATTTTATTGGAATTCCGCGGTCGCCCCATCAATACCGAAATTAAGGACAAAGTTCGCACATCAAGGAAAAGATAATCCAAAGTTCTAGATACAGATCATTTAATGTATCCTCTAGGTTCCCTAGTTTATTTCACCGCTTAATCTACCTGAGCGTCGTATGGTCAGTTCAAACAATCCTATCTAAATCCACACTATCAAATCCTTCATGCCTACCAGCACATTGAACACAGAGTCTAGACAATTCAGATTCAGTCCCTTACACTGGTTAGACTGCCCATTATCACTTTCTTGATATCACTTCCCGAACAATACCTACTAAAAAAACTATAAGAAAGAAAATAATTATCTTCAAAACGAAACGGTGTAAGATACACTCAGGAGTATAGAGAAGAAACTCAAATTGTAAGTCGCCGATTGAATTTGCATCTAGATGATGTAAGACCAGCACGCATAATCTCAGAATAGATCCGAAAATTCTTCACATCGTTAATAACAAACCCATGAGTGATCCTTTCCTTTCTTCCCTTCCTGCAAAGGACACATAATCTCACATAAAGATCTGAGTGTTGCACAATTGAGAGATGTCCTCTATCATGTTCCTGGAATAGCCACTACCAACAAACCAAAGTCTGATGATATGCCTACATAGCTTCTTCAGCACAGAGCGAGATCAGTTGATCTTTGGAACATAGTCCATTTTCAAATTGGGTTGACCTTTTTCATCCTTGAAAGGTACTCTTTCCTATGACATATCCTGCTTATCACAAACAGAAGATGTAGAAATATTAGAATAATTAGAAGATTTGGGAGATTGAACCTTTGGTACCCATCTGTAGTTGGGTTTAACCCATTTCTTTTTCGAGCGGATGGGTGCCTCGACACTTGATTTTGAGCTTGATGTCGGCCATTGAGATGGCTTTGACCTAACTAGTCTTGTCTTCAGTGAAGCATCTCTTAGATTTGGTTTCTTAGCCGAATCTCCTTTCTTGTCCTTGGGATTTTGAGTTTTTTTCTTTTGCGCGTTCCAGTTGCCATTGTCTGAACGTGACCTTGAGGAGTTTCTTTTGAAGTATCTCCCTCTTGGTGCATTCTGCCAACCTTGTGCGTAGTAGGGAACATATGCGTGATTTGGATAGTTTCGGGCAATGTGTACAGGTGTTCCACAATGAAAACATGTCTTTTTCTTCACTGGGAAATTGTTTCTTCCAGCCCCTACTGGCATGCCTTTGCCTTTTTTCAGATTTATTATTCTTAGCAACTCCCTTTCTCTTTCCACATGAGCAAGTGCATGATTCAGGTTGTGTGACAGGTGTGCTAGTAACAAAAACATCAGAATTATTAGACACATAACCACAAGCAACTTTTGAAGCATTAGAATTAGACACATAATCATTACCAATCAAATCATCAGTTTTAGAAACAATATTATCTGAAACAAAAACATCCTTTTTTCAAAACAGAATTATTATTAGCACCATTCTCTCCAGACTCCTGCTTTCCCTGGCTTAAAGATGTATCTGCATGGGAAGTAGAAACATTAGTATCTAATTTCCTAGCACTCTTTTTTGTCGCCTGTTCAGCAGCTGGTTTACCATATACCATATATGGTTCTCTGTCAATCTTTTCTTTTGTTAAAGGATTAACATAATACGAATGATTAAATGGAGGAGGGACACTCTCATATCCTACACCTACTTGTTTCTAGTCTTTCCATTTCATTTGTTTTTCAATTATAGTTGCAGCCCTCTCACTTGACACATCGAATTTTTTGAAGTTAAAATCAGCATTTTGAAAACGAGTTTTGAATATGTCAAGTTCTGCAGTTATAGCAGCAAGTTTGCTTTTAATGTGATCATAGTTTACACACTTGTTGCTGTAATATTCTTGCAACTTTCTCAAATCTCTAGTTTTGGATTCAAAATTTTCTTTTAATGGTTTTTGTTCTTTCCTAATAGTACACCTCTCATATTTTAGATCCTCATTTTCTCTTTTAATCAACTCGATTTGTTCACGTAAAAACTTGACAGTCTTAATACAAGATTGAGAACAAGAAATTTCATTGACCAGGATGTTTGAGGAACTCATTTTTATTAAAAATGCCCTTTGACTATAAACGTCAAAAGTCAACCTTAAAAATCAAACTTAAAAACTCAAACTTGAAAAGTCAAACTTAAAAGTCGAACTGAAAAACTAAATTTGAAAATTTGAAAGTTAAACGAGATAGTCAAAGTTTGAATTCAAAGGTCAAGCTTGAAAGTCAAAGTCAAAATTTTAATTAAAATGTCAAAATTAAAAGTCAAAAATTAAAAACTAAAATTTTTGGTTGAAAATTGGATTTTAAAATTAAAAGAAATTGAATTTTGGGCTGAAAATGACAAATTTGCGAAATTAAAGGCGAAACAACGAATCTTTATGAATTAAAAAGGGAAGGAAAGGAACATCTAGAAAGCTAGATGAGTTGGTAAGGCGGAGGGAAGGAGTATGAAGACACCCAAGTTTGATTCCTGGCACCCTAAAAAATGTTTCCTATTTTTCCTGATATGCGTGTGAGGATGAGGTGTGTCACACCCCGAAACTGATGGCGGAAACGTTATGGGGCGGAGGACGTCATGTAAAGTATCACAACCAATGTACATAGCAAGCATAGTAAACACAACCAATACATTACATAGGAATATTTACATTTGTTTGAAAGCAAAATGATACATATTTTATATATACATCAGTATAACAAAAGTAAAGACGAGACTTCTATACGCTCCGTCTTCTCCAAAAGAACGCGGGATACATGTGTAACAAGAACCTAAGAATACAAGCATTTTTAAAATATCAGCATAAAGCTGGTAAGTTCATAAGCGGTTTGTTTCTAGTAAAAGAATAAGTTTCCTTTGGTTTTATGAAAAGGTGGTTATCCAAAAAAATCCCATATTTTCATATAAAAGAAGTTCAGTTATCCATTTGTTAAACAGCCTATTTATGAAAAGTTAAGTTATCCCAGGAAAAACCCTTCTTTTCCTTAAAAGTTGGTGGTTGGTTATCGATCCGGAATGAAGTGTACAAGTATCTACCATACTTGTAATGTTAAGTGAAGTTTCCTGAAATCCTGGTTAATCTTGAAAGGTACATTAGTTTTAACACGTATATAAAATATTAAGTAGGTAGTAAGCTAATTCCTAAGGGTATCAGTTCACTAGGTTCATTATTACTAAAATTAAATCTCCATTATCTAAGTTTGCAAGTTTTATAACCATACGATAAACTAGATATGGCAATAAGAAGTCCAGTATCATTTTATGTCACCCGTAGACCTGCTGGTCCCACTATAGCTAGCAGCAAGGTGCGGGGTAGTCAGCCCCGTATAGATCTATACACTCAAGTCACGTTCTCCCTCTAGGAGATTCTGGTTACAGGGGCGGTCCTCCACTCGTGTATCTTCGTGGAGTGTTACTAAGGACGTGTCTCCAATCTTAAAATAACGAATTTACAAGTAATAATACGAAAAATCCTATTTGATGAATGGCATGAAATCCTTTGTGAAATATAAAATATAACATTTTATAATGAGTTTCACAATTAGTTAGAAAACTAACTCTGCAAGTTAAACGGCTGGTAATATGATTTTCTGTGTTAAAAACATACTGAACATGTAAGTAAATCATACGAAATAATAAGTTTTAAGTACAAGTTTCCTTATACTTTTGCTTGTATCCCCCCCCCCCCCCCGTGAAAACATGAAAAACAGGGAAAAAGGTGTAGGGGCATGAACTCATTAGACGAGGATGTGCCGGGTAGGACTCTAGGTGTCAATTTAGGGTTTGAATACGCGCGAGGATCCTATGTAACATGAAGTGATACAAAATTGCATCTAATTAGACATTGAACCACTGATTAAGTAAGATAATACACTCTTATGCGCGAAAACACTTTATCTCAAGTGTTGGAAGTGATACGGGTTGCATCTAAGGAGTGTAGGGCCTTGATAAGGAGTTTACTCTTCAAGTGTAAACCCTTAGGGTGTTTACGGCCCAAAGACCATATCCCTCATGATTTTATGGCCGTAAACTCATTGGAGGGGTGTTTTTAGGTGTTCAATGGTCTTATATTGCACAAGGGAAGGTTCTAGGGTTGATTCAAGGGCTTAGGAAGTGATCGGGACTTGAAATGACCATGGAAATGGAGTTTACGGTTCTTGAAGGACCCTTGGAGAGTTTATTGTCGTAAACACATGGGTTTACGGCCGTAAACTCATGTGTGGCTCATTTTTGCATGATTTGGTGCATCACATGAAAGGATACAAGGTTCTAGGCACTTATGCAAGCTTTCGGACGTGTTCAAGGGCATTTTGACACCTTAAAAAGGTGTTTACGGTTCATGAATGTTCATGGACTGTAAAATCATGTTTACACCCTTAAAGACATGATTTTGGGGTTCTAAGTTAATGCATGTAAGTTTCTAAGTCATAGCTAAGCATTAGAAGTGGTTTAGAAGGGTTTTGGGGCTTTAACACCCCCTTATGGTAGTTTACGGTTTTGGGAGATGTTCCTCAACCATAAACGCACGGTTTTTGGGGTATTTGAATGGTTTAACCACGAATTTGCATGTATACAAAGCTAAACAACAAGTTAGGAAGGATTACTTACGATTTTGGAGCCTGAATGGGGTGTTTCTTGACCAAAATCCAACTTTTCTAGAAAGAGAGTAGAGAGAAAAAGCTCTAAGGGTGTGAAAAAGGTTCAAATGGTGACCACTCAACCCTTATATAGGGTTTCAGTTTGTGGTCAAGTGGGGATCCACCCAATACCGACGTTAAACGGAGTTTATGGTCGTACCCGATTAAATTGTCGTAACCCGACTTGGTCATAAACTAGAAATTTTCCAAAAGATTATCGAGGATGTTTCACATGATTTTATTTCATTTTGAAACTTAAGAAAATAAAAGAAAAACATCAATTGATTTGCCAAACCCAAAAGTTAACGGAAATTTTCAATAAAAATAAATTTTTATTAACAGAAATGGGTTAGTGCGACAGAATAAATTTCGGATTGTCACATCATCCCCCCGTTAGAGGAAATTTTGTCCTGAAATTTAGAATAAAGATACAAATCGTGGATTTGGAAAGAGATGGGGATATTTCTGCTTTATTGAGTCTTCGCGCTCCCAAGTGAATTTGGGTCCTCGCTTAGCATTCTAGCGAACCTTCACTATCGGGATGCGGCTTTGTTTTGTACGTTTGATCTCTCGATCCTTGATTTAGATTGGCTCTTCCATGAAGTTCAGGTTTTTGGTGATCTTGATTTCATCAAGAGGGATCACGAGAGTTTCGTCGGATAGGCACTTTTTGAGATTAGAGACATGGAATACTGGATGAATGTTGCCAAGTTCTTGAGGTAGTCGGAGTTTGTAGGATACAGAACCGATCCTAGCGAGGATCTCGAAAGGTCCTATGTACCTTGGGTTTAGTTTCCCACACTTTCCAAAGCATATCATGCCTTTCCAGGGTGAGACCTTCAACAGGACACGATCTCCAACCTAGAATTCCAAGGGTTTTCGTCGTTTATCGGCATAGCTCTTTTGTCTGTCTCGTGAAGCTTTTACTTGTTTTCGGATTTGGATGATCTTCTCGGTGGTTTCAGGGATGATTTCAGGACCAATGAGAGCACTATCGGGGACTCGACTCTTGGCTAGCTACGTGTCCCTACCTCGGCCCAACATAGAGGGGATCTGCACTTGCGACCGTAGTGGGCTTCGAACGAGGCAGCCTTGATACTGGTGTGGTAACTATTGTTATACGAGAAATCGATCAAGGGTAAATGAATGTCCCATGATTTTCTGAAATCGATGACACATGCTCTCAACATGTCTTCCAAGGTCTGGATAGTTATCTCACTCTGCCCATCTGTCTGAGGATGATAAGCTGTACACATATCCAGCTTAGTTCCAAGAGCTTTCTAAAGGGACTGCCAAAACCTTGAGGTAAACCTGCTATCTCAATCGGAGATAATAGAAACAGGTACACAATGCAGTCGGACTATCTCTTGAATGTAGATTTTCAGGAGCCTTTCCATCTTGAATGATTCTTTGATCGGTAGGAAGTGGGCGGATTTTGTCAAATGATCGACAATTACCCAAATGGTATCGTACCCACTTCCATTCAGGGTATCTTGGGCTGCTGGAGTAGACCTGAGGGTTTCTGGTATTCGACCTTTGCCTTGGCGCAAGTCAGACACTTGCCCACGAAGGTAGCGATTTCGGCTTTCATGTTTGGCCACCAGTGTAGCTTCTTGAGATCCAGGTACATCTTATCTAAACCTGGGTGAACGGATTATCTGGTCTTGTGAGCTTTGTTCATCATAATCTCCCTGATACCTCCGAATTTAGGGGTCCAGATCCGATTCATGAAACAATAGACTTTGTCACCTTTGATCTCAAGATTCTTATCCATTCCCCTCAAGGCTTCGTTCGATACGTTCTCTAGTTTTAGGGCTTCCAACTGTACTTCTCGGATCTATGCATATAAGTGGGAATGGATGGTCATTGACAATGTCTTCGCCTTGTTGCTTGAACTTTCCTTTCGGCTAAGGGCGTCTGCTACCACATTGGCCTTGTCGGGATGGTAGCGGATTTCGCACTCATAATCACTGAGCAACTCTACCCATCTTCGTTGTCTCATATTTAAGCCCTTCTGATTGAAGATGTGTTGTAGGATTTTATGGTCGGTGAAAATCGTGTACTTGGTTCCGTAGAGATAATGTCTCCAAATCTTTAGTGCGAAGACCACTGCTCCTAACTCCAGGTCATGAGTTGTGTAGTTGATTTCGTGTGCCTTCAATTGTCTCGAGGCATAAGCGATAACTTTTCCTCTCTGCATAAGCACACAACCTAAGCTTTGATTGGACGCATCGGAATAGACAACGAAATCCTCTGTCCCTTCGGGCAGGGACAGGATAGGTGTGATGTACAAGGCTCGCTTCAATGTTTGGAATGCAGTGTCCTGCTTTTCACTCCAACAAAGGGGTATACCTTTCTGTGTCAGAGTGGTTAAGGGTTTGGCGATCTTGGAAAATTTTTCAATAAATCTATGATAATAGCCGGCGAGACCCAAGAATTGACGAATTTCTATGGGTGTCTTCGGTGCCGACTAATTCTCAATCGCCTTGATTTTGGACGGGTCCACGTGTATACCCTGTTCGCTTACCACATGACCAAGGAAAGTTAGCTTCCGAATCCAGAATTCACACAAGGAGAATTTCACATATAGCTTCTCCGTCCTTAGGGTTTCCAACACTAATCTCAAGTGTTGTTTGTGATTTTCTTCGCTTCTGGAATAGACAAGTATGTCGTCAATGAATATGATAAAGAACTTGTCCAGAAAGGGGCGACACACCCGGTTCATCAGATCCATGAACACTGTTGGTGCGTTGGTTAAACCGAAGGGCATCACTACGAACTCGTAGTGACCATATCGAGTTCTGAATGCTGTCTTGGAAACATCACTCTCATGAACTCGAAGCTGATGGTAACCTGATCTAAGGTCTATTTTTGAGAAGTAGCTGGCTCCCGGAAGTTGATCGAAAAGGTCGTCTATTCGAGGAAGAGGATAATGGTTTTTGATGGTTAGCTTGTTCAATTAGCGGTATTCTATACACATCTGAAAGGATCCATCTTTCTTCTTTACAAACAATAGCGGGGCTCCCCAGGGTGAGGAACTCGGTCTGATGAACCCTTTAATAAGTAGCTAACTGAGCTGACTGGATAACTCTTGCATTTATGCTGGTGCTAATCGATATGGAGATTTGGTCACGGGGGTAGCTCCAGGGATTAGGTCGATGCGAAACTCAAATTGACGTTCGGGAGGAATTTCCGGGAGCTCTTCGGGAAAGACATCAAGAAAGTTGCAGACTTCGTGGATGCTCTCGAGGTCTTTAACTTCATGTTCCTCATTTATCATATGGGCTAGGAATGCATGGCACTCCTTTCGCAGAAACTTTTAGGCCTTGATGCATGAAATGATGTGAAGATTGGAACTAAGTTTATCGCCGTAAATCATGAGGATTTTACCAGAAGGAAGATTGAGGCCGATAGCTTTTTCATAACAAAGGATATCAGCATGATTGGGGCTCAACAAATCCATGCTAATGATAACATCAAAGCTCTTTATGGAAACTGGCATAAGGTCGATGGGAAAAGAATGATCGTTCAGGGTAAGGGTGCATCATAAGAATACATCGTTAGCGTTCTCTTTTTCACCGTTAGCCATCTCGACGGTAACCGTTTCGGTTAATGGTTGAGGACTATGTCTAAGAAGATGTTTGAATGAATGTCTAACAAAACTTCTTTCAGCACCAGCATCGAAAAGGATGCATGCATAAGAGTTGTCGAGAAGGAACGTACCCGTGACAACTGTGGGTTCGGCGACTGCCTCTTCTTGCCCCATAGTTAGAATTTTGCCGGTGTTGCCAGCTGTTGCTGCCTTGGGGCAGTTTCTCTTGTAATGACCTACCTCGCCGCAACCATAGCAGGCTTGACCGGCACCAGCTCCAGAACTTTGATTGGTTGGTTGGGCTGGCGCCTTGCAAAATCGAATCGTATGCCCTTTTTTACCACAGTTGGAGCATGAAAGTTCATGACATGGGCCAGAGGTGAGATGATGGTAGTTGCACCTGTCGCACCGAGGATGGGTACCACCATATCTACTGGTAGGTGCTTGAGTGGCAGGAGTAGCGGTAGGGGTAGTAGCAGCGTTGACTGCTACTGTTTGCTGTTTCTTTGAGGGTCCTTGCGAACCCTGACCCTTCCGTTTGTTCCAGAATTTCTTTCTATTTTCACCGCTGCCCTTAGTCGGATTAGGAGCAGTGGCCACTTCATTGAGTCGTCTCCATGATCGATCAGAGTTTGCGCCAGGCATTTAGCATTGTCGAAGGTGTCTGGCTTCGCACCCAAAACATTTCCTTTGGTTGGCTGGGTCAGCCCCGAGATAAATCTTTCAATCTTTTTACTTTCCGGGGTGACCATTCCCGTACATAGGAGCGCTAAGTCTTCAAACCTAGAAGTGTTAGTGGCAACATCGGAACCCTTCATCTTTAGGTTCCAGAGTTCATGCTCCAATTTCTGTATTTCGCCCCGTGGGCAGTACACAGCAAGTAGAATCTCCTTTATGCTCTCCCAACCCATAGCATTGGCTACTGGTAGGGTTATGGATTTGACTCGGCCATTCCACCAAGTCAAGGCTTTATCAGTGAAAGTGCAGGCGGCGAACTTCACCTTGTCAGGTGCCGAACAGAAACATATTTCGAAGATTGACTCGATCTTCTCGGACCATCGAGTCAGAGCAATAACACCTCCAGTGCCATTGAAATATGTGGGTTTCACGTTCATGAAATCTTTGTAGGAACACTCCTTCCGGTGTCCCTGACCACCTTCCTGGTTTTGGGGTTGAGTACCACCTCCTGGCCCGCCAGAGCCACCGGGGTTCATTTGTGACATAACACTAGCCACAGTAGCAGTAACGGCTGCTTGGAACATGGCGGGATCAAATAAAGAGGGAGGTGGTGGAAGAGGATTATTGTTCTTTGAGTTGGGTCTTTTCTTCGTTGGCATCTTGATCTAAAATGATCAAGAAAAAGAGGATGGTGAGTCCTCTAGATAGAATCAAGAGATATGAAACAAGAGATATCTCATTATGGCAGATAAAGTGTTCTACTAAGCAATAAAACAGGAAAGAGTTACCAAAGCAAGTAAAATATCGCTAAGGAAAGAATGAGTAGCAACACTTGGAATGAATTTCTATAACGAAGTTGACTCTAGAAAATACTCCCATAGTATTTTATGTTTTGCTACGACAATGACTCATTGCTTGGATATTTGTTAAGTTTTAGGCCTGATGTACACCACAGCCACTCCCAAGCACATGTTGGCCGTGCCTCGAAAGAATATAGTTAATCAGGCTGTATTGATCCTAGACACGACTACATAACTGCTCAGGTTTAACCGTGTTGTACAACACCCAATTACTTGTATTTTTTTCTACTCGGGGTTACGGTTTCTTGCGTTTAGATATACTTGTATACTTGGAGTAAAAATACTTATATTTTTAAAGTATACTTTTAGTTCAGAGCACTTTGGCCCCTTAGTGTTTATAGTTATATACCATGTAAGGTTCGATATACTTAGTTCACTATAAACAAGGCCTCTGATACCAATCTGTCACACCCCGAAACCAATGGTGGAAACGTTCCGGGGTGGAGGACGTCATGTAAGTATCACAACCAATGTACATAGCAAGCAAAGTAAACACAACCAATACATTACATAGGAATATTCACATTTGTTTGAAAGCAAAATGATACATATTTTATATATACATCAGTATAACAAAAGTAAAGACGAGACTTCTATACGCTCTGTCTTCTCCAAAAGAACGCGGGATACCTATCTAACGAGAACCTGAGAATACAAGCAGTTTTAAAATATCAGCATAAAGCTAGTGAGTTCATAAGCGGTTTGTTTCTGGTAAAAAAATAAGTTTCCTTTGGTTTTATGAAAAGGTTTTTATCCAAGAAAATCCCATATTTTCATATAAAAAAAGTTCAGTTATCCATTTGTTAAACAGCCTGTTTATGGAAAGTTAAGTTATCCCAGGAAAAACCCTTCTTTTCCTTAAAAGTTGGTGGTTGGTTATCGATCCGGAATGAAGTGTACAAGTATCTACCATACTTGTAATGTTAAGTGAAGTTTCCTAAAATCCTGGTTAATCTTGAAAGGTACATTAGTTTTAACACGTATATAAAATATTAAGTAGGTAGTAAGCTAATTCCTAAGGGTATCAGTTCACTAGGTTCATTATTACTAAAAGTAAATCTCCATTATCTAAGTTTGCAAGTTCTATAATCATACGATAAACTAGATATGGCAATAAGAAGTCCAGTATCATTTTATGTCACCCGTAGACCTGCTGGTCCCACTATAGCTAGCAGCAAGGTGCGGGATAGTCAGCCCCGTATAGATCTATACACTCAAGTCACGTTCTCCCTCTAGGAGATTCTGGTTACAGGGGCGGTCCTCCGCTCGTGTATCTTCGTGTAGTGTTACTAAGGACGTGTCTCCAATCTTAAAATAACGAATTTACAAGTAATAATACGAAAAATCCTATTTGATGAATGGCATGAAATCCTTTGTGAAATATAAAATATAACATTTTATAATGAGTTTCACAATTATTTTGAAAACTAACTCTGCAAGTTAAACGGTTGGTAATACGATTTTCTGTGTTAAAAACATACAGTTAATGTAAGTAAATCAAACGAAATAATAAGTTTTAAGTACAATTCTCCTTATACTTTTGCTTGTATTCCTCCCCTGAAAACATGAAAAACACGGAAAAAGGAGTAGGGGCATGAACTCACCTGATGAGGATGTGCCGGGTAGGACTCTAGGTGTCAATTCAGGGCTTGAATACGTGCGAGGATCCTATGTAACATGAAGTGATACACAATTGTATCTAATTAGACATTGAACCACTAATTAAGTAAGATAATACACTCCGATACGCGAAAACACTTTATCTCAAGTGTTGGAAGTGATACGGGTTGCATCTAAGGAATGTAGGGCCTTGATAAGGAGTTTACTCTTCAAGTGTAAACCCTTAGGGGCGTTTACGGCCCAAAGACCATATCCCCCATGAGTTTACGGCCATAAACTCATGGGTGGGGTGTTTTTGGGTGTTCAATGGTCTTATATTGCACAAGGGATGGTTTTAGTGTTGATTCAAGGGCTTTGGAAGTGATCGGGACTTGAAATGACCTTGGAAATGGAGTTTACGGTTCTTGAAGGACCCTTGGTGAGTTTACTGCCATAAACACATGGTTTTATGGCCGTAAACTCATGTGTGGCTCATTTTTTCATGATTTGGTGCATCACATGAAGGGATACAAGGATCTAGGCACTTATGCAAGCTTTTGGAGGTGTTCAACGTCATTTTGACACCTTAAAAAGGTGTTTACGGTTCAAGAATGTTCATGGACCGTAAACTCATTTTTACACCCTTAAATACATGATTTTGGGTTTCTAAGTTCATGCATGTAAGTTTTTAAGTCATTGCTAAGCATTAGAAGTGGTTTAGAAGGGTTTTGGGGCTTTAACACCCCCTTATGGTAGTTTACGGTTTTGGGAGATGTTCCTCAACCATAAACGCACGGTTTTTGGGGTATTTGAATGGTTTAACCTCGAATTTGCATGTATACAAAGCTAAACAACAAATTAGGAAGGATTACTTACGATTTTGGAGCTTGAATGGGGTGTTTCTTGACCAAAATCCAACTTTTCTAGAGAGAGAGTAGCGAGAGAAAGCTCTAAGGGTGTGAAAAAGGTTCAAATGGTGACCACTCAACCCTTATATAGGGTTTCAGTTTGAGGTCGAGTGGGGATCCACCCAATACCGACGTTAAACGGAGTTTATGGTCGTACCCGATTAAATTGTCGTAACCCGACTTGGTCGTAAACTAGAAATTTTCCAAAAGATTATCGAGGATGTTTCACATGATTTTATTTCGTTCCGACACTGAAGAAAATAAAATAAAAACATCAACTGATTTGCCTAACCCAAATGTTAACGGAAAATTTCAATAAAAATAAATTTTTATTAACGGAAATGGTTTACAGTGACGGAATAAATTTCAGGTTGTCAGAAGGTGCGAGGCTGTGATTGATATTGTTGGGTCGTAAACTCTGAAGCAGGACACATGAGTCTGGCCATACACCAAAGACCGAAAATCGAGGCTATAATCGTCCGAGAACCGTACACGTGCGAGGATGTTGAGCTGTAAACTGAAGACCGTAAACCGAGGCTTTAAACTACGAGGCTGTAAACTCACTTCGAGCCGTAAACCCTTCTTGGGCTGTACACCCTTCAAGGGCCATAAACCATTCAACAGATGCGAAGAAAAACAATGTTTTTCACACTTTTTTCTCCAAACTGTATAAAAAACTCGTTTTTATCAAAAACGCAAAGAACATGAGATTCACACACACACACACACACTTAAGCTCTTTTCTCTCTCTCTCTTGGCCGTACACTTATCTACCACTCCTCACCCCTAACACCTATATATATATATATATATATATATATATATATATATATATATATATATATATATATATATATATATATATATATATATATATATATATATATATATATATATATATATATATATATAGGAAACATGGGTCGTACACGGGTTCACAGCCGTAAACCCGTTTACGGCCGTACACACTAACCTAGCCGTGAATACAGCCGCAAACACATATTAAACTACATAAAAATACAGATGTCTAGAAAATCAATGTATAAACCATAATTTTAGACCCAAGACTCCGCTATTTGAGGTGACTTTTAATGGGTTTTAGCCTATGAACATTCCTATGTGCACATACAAAACCCTAATGCTTGGATCTAGGTTTCTCTAATTGAAAATACATTGAATCCAAGACTTCTAATGACTAATAGAGTATAATAACAATATGAAAACAGAGATTAGAAGTTTACCTTGAATCACTTGCTTGATCTTCTTGTCCTTGAAGCTTTAGAGTCACAATTGTCACTCCTCTAATGGTTTACAAACACCAAATAGCAAGAAGATGATTTAGGAGAGAGGAGAGGGGATGAAATCGGCCAGGGTTTCCTTCCAAACACACAAGTCACCGATTTCTATAACCCATAGGGTCTATTTATACTTGTAAGGCTCCTAGGGTTTTACCTTTAAACCCTAATTGGATAACTTAGGCCCTAAGCAATCCTAATCCCTTAATGATAAGCCTTTGGACAATTTCAAGGCCTATCCAATGACCCTAAAACCGGCCATTCTTTATCATAAGGGATTTCTAGCCTAAATTACAACTATCAAACAGTTGACAGTTTATACCCCTTTAATTAATTAATCTCTTTAAGTCACCAAATTAATTCCTAATTAATTTATGACTTATATTAATCAAATAACAATATTATTATTCCTTATATTATTCTTATAATATATTAATAATATTCCTTCTCTCATTATAAATCATCCTGTCAAGTTGCTATGGTGAAGGTAACCCAAAAGGACCATGTACAACTGGGTCAAATACTTGCCTAATATAGTTGCAGCCTTAGACACTATTCCAACAGTCTCCCACTTGGATAAGTCTAGTAACTATATGCACAAGTATATTCCGATTAGCAATTGTAGCTCTCAAAGACGCTGTCAAACTCTGATCTAATCAATCTTGTCCTTTAGATAAGGGATCGTACAGTCCTCTTTGTTCAGATATCATGCAGACATTTCTATGGAACCAATTGTCTAGCATTTGGTTTGTCGATCTCCGATTTGTTTGACATAGAACTTAATCGAACACATCAATTCAGTTCTGACCGGGCCCGACACATAAGTCAAATCAAATCATCGAGCGGCCGAGATATCACTTTTAACCTCTTAGGATAAAAGCAACAGATAAACTTCGACTTATATGCATTTACTTATTCACTAATTAATCATACACAACAATGCTTTTTATAACATCAAGTTACTGATGCGGTTTCGCATTATCAATGTACAACCAATTAACAAATAACAAACCATATATCTAGGTTTTAAGACCATATGATAATATCGTCTTGCGATCACCCCTTTTTATCATATTCCATAAGGTGATTCCAGTAAGCGCGGGTTTGTTCCAATGCTCAAAACTAGTTCATAAGCACTCATGAATGCTGCAACAATCTTTTGCTATGTCTAATACCATTTAGACAATCTACATACCAATTCATGACAATCTTCATTCATACCTACTTCCAAAATATGAACGATTGTGGACTATTTGAATAATTCGATTATTCTTAATAAACTTAATTATTCTGGAAGTCAAAACATGCAAAGTGAAACAATAGTTAAATGATTAACATAAGATAGTAACATTACTCATAAATAATACTCTTTTATTTAATCGTCAAATGTTAATTACATTTATCTATTACATGTTTCCAATACTATCTCATCTATACAAATATCATCCTTCATCCCAATACTCCTAGCACACTGCAAGTGCTTAACCCTACTCAGTGCCGTCGTAAGTGGATCTGCTGGGTTATCTTCTGATGATATCCTCTTCACAACGAGTTGTCCTTCTTCTACACGATGTCTAATAAAGTGGTATTTTCTGTCGATATGTCGAGATCTACCATGATCCCTTGGTTCCTTGGTCAAGGCAACCGCTCCTTCATTATCACAGAAAATCTCCATGGGCTCCTTTATGGCAGGTACAACTCCAAGATCACCAATGAAGTTCTTCAACCATATTGCCTCCTTTGACACCTCGCTCGCTGCAATGTACTCTGATTCGCACATTGAATCAGCTACGGTTTCCTGCTTGGAACTCTTCCAAGTCACTGCTCCTCCATTAAGAGTAAAGACCCAGCCCAACTGCGAACGGTACTTGTCTCGGTCGGTTTGAAAGTTGGCGTCACTATACCCTCGCACCTTCAATTCATCACTCCCTCCAAGGACTAAGAACCATTCCTTCGTCCTTCGAAGTTACTTAAGGATATTCTTGACCGCAATCCAATGGGCTCTGCTAGGATTCCCTTGATATCTACTAACCATGCTCAAAGAGAAGGCTACATCAGGGCGAGTACAAGTCATAGCATACATGATTGAGCCAACTGCAGAAGCGTATGGTACTCGGCTCATTTCTGCTATTTCAGCTTCGGTACTCGTACTTTGAGTCTTACTCAACTTGGCATTACTTTGTATTGGTAATTCTCCCTTCTTCGAGTTTTCCATACTAAAACATTTTAGTACTTTGTCTAAGTAAGTGTTCTGACTAACTCCTATTAGTCTCTTACTTCGCTCTCTCACTATCCTTATTCCCAAAATATAGGAAGCTTCTCCGAGGTCCTTCATAGCGAAGCACTTTCCGAGCCAGGACTTAACTTCCTGCAGAGTCGAGATGTCGTTTCCTATGAGCAGTATGTCATCGACATACAAAACGAGAAAGCTAACTATACCCCCACTGGCTTTGACATATACACATGATTCATCTTCGCTTCGTACAAATCCAAACTCTTTGACTTTCTCATCGAAGCAAATATTCCATCTGCGAGACACTTGCTTAAGTCCATAGATGGACTTCTCAAGCTTACACACTCTATTCGGATGCTTCGGATCAACAAAACCCTCTGGCTGAGCCATGTAAACATCCTCAGCCAACTTTCCGTTAAGGAAAGCGGTTTTGACATCCATTTGACAAATCTCATAATCATGAAATGCGGCAATAGCTAGCATAACTCTAATAGATTTAATCTTCGCAACTGGTGAGAAGGTCTCATCATAGTCAACTCCGGGAGTTTGAGTAAATCCCTTCGCAACCAATCGCACCTTGTATGTGTGTACGTTTCCATCCATGTCGGTCTTCTTCTTGAAGATCCATTTGCACTCCACGGTCTTACGTCCGGGCACATTAGCAACCAAATTCCAAACTTGGTTGTCATACATGGACTGGATCTCGTTGTCCATTGCCTCTTTCCATTTTACAAACTCCGGGCCTGCCATGGCTTCCTTAAAGCTATTAGGTTCATCTAGATTTATTAGTGTACCATCACTAATATACGTGTCCCCTTCGGTAGTAATAGGAAAGCCATAAAATTGGGGTTGAACTCTAACTCTTTCGGAACATCTAAGAGGGAAGGACTGGTCAATAGGTTCAACCGTAGTTTCCTCCTTGGGTTGAATGCCAGCGTAGAGGTTCTTTCATCTATCGACTCTTGAATCTCTTCAAGCTCGATTTGCCTCCCACTGTCTCTTTGGCTTATGAGTTCTCGCTCTCGGAAAACTCCTCTCCTCGCAACGAAGACTACATTGTCCTTCGTTCTATAGAAGAGATATCCAAAGGATTTCTGCGGGTAGCCGATGAAAATACATCGCTAACTACGAGGTTCGAGCTTGTCGTGAGTATCTCGTCTTAAGAAAGCCTCACAACCTCAAACCTTGATATGTGCTAATGAGGGAGCTTTCCCTGTCCACATCTCGTGAGATGTTTTGGCAACCTTCTTAGTAGGGACTCGGTTAAGGATATGGGCGGCAGTGTCTAAGGCATACCCCCAAAAAGAGATAGATAGTGAAGCACGACTCATCATAGAGCGAACCATGTCTAACAAGGTTCCATTATGCCTTTCTGCCACACCATTCAATTGTGGTGTCCTAGGTGGCGTCAATTGTGAAACTATTCCACACTCCATGAGATAGTCGTGGAATTCAAGACTTAGGTACTCTCCTCCTCGATCGGATCGAAGCATCTTGATTTTCCTACCTGATGAGATTTAAAACCTTTAAATCTATGAAGATCGATTAGATCTCAAACAGGCAAATAAATATAAAACTGTAAGAACACGAAAATAAGAAGAGACAAGTGTGAATCAAACTAGTCAAATGATTAAAATAAAATCCTCAGAAGAGCTCGATTAAGAACATCAACTGTAGAGGATTGGTAGGTTACAAGAACGATAAAAGAGATCTGGAAATACTATCGTTATGCTCTAGATAAATCGCTAAAATCATTAACCTAATATGCATGCAAGCATATACTTATATATTAAACATAAAGGGCTCTCGGTTGGACAGGCCCAAACCGGAATATAAAATAAATAAACTATCGAGCCCAACGACGCAACACTTCAAAATAATCTTCAGCCCAACACTACCCAATTGATTCTCCACTTCATTCTTGAACTCTTTGAACTTTTAAAATGTTTCTGACTTTTGCTTGATTAAGTAGATATACCCATATCTACTATAGTCATCGGCAAAAGTCACATAGAAGCGGTTCCCATCCTTAGTGGTTGATCTAAACGGTCCACATACATCGGTATGTATGAGGTCCAATAGACCCTCACCCCTTTCACATGTACTAGTGAAGGGTGACTTGGTCATCTTTCCAAGTAAACAAGACTCACATGTGTCATCTTCCCTAAGGTCAAATGACTCCAACACTCCATCCTTTTGGAGTTGGGCTATGCGCTTCTTGTTGACATGTCCAAGACGACAATGCCACAAGGATGATCTATCCATACTATTGGAAGAATCCATGCACAAAACATCATTTCCTAAGTTATCTACAATCATAACGGTTTCATAAATTCCATTACATGGTATAGCTTCAAAGTATAAGACACCATTTAGATAAGCATAAATAGAACCATTCTCATTATTAAAAGAAAATCTAAAACCTTGTCTAAACAAACCATGAAATGAAAAGATGTTTCTAGCCATTTCTGGCGAATAGCAACAATTTTTCAAATCTAAACACAAAGCATTCCTAAGCACTAAAGAATACACTCCAATCTTGGTCACAGGCGACGATCTTCTGTTCCCGATGATTAGATTAATTCTTCCATGCTCCACATCCCTATTTCTTCTTAGTCCCTGCAATTCAGAACAAATATGGTAACCACAACCGGTATCAAGGACCCAAGAAATAGCATGAGATGAATCGTTAGATTTAATTGTATAAATACTTGTGAAAGATGGCTTGATCTTTCCTTCCCTAATGGCTTGCAGGTAGTCCGGGCAGCTTCTCTTCCAATGCCCTATTTTATGGAAGTGGTGGCACTCTGCCTCCTTGGGGTTAGGGTTAGGCTTAGCGGGATCAACTTTGGTCCCACTAGAAGAGGAACCATCTCGGGACTTTCCCTTGCGGTGGCTCTTAGATGGAGCCTTCCTCTTTTTACCTCTCCCTTGCCCAATGGCCAAAACAGGAGCAGCTGGTGGATTGGGAGTGGGTGCAACAGACTTGTCCTTGAGATTGCTTTCAGCAACCCTAAGGAGACCTTGGAGCTTACTGATGGGTTTTGGTCAGAAGACATCCTATGTGCTCATACAAACCCTAATGCTTGGATCTAGGTTTCTCTATTGTACATGCAAGTTATCCAAGACTATAAACCCTAATTCTAGCATTCAAATAATCATATTAACATGATAATAGGTTTATAATGTTACCTTGATTGTTATGTAGCAATATCAATCCCAAATCTCCTTGTATTGACTTTGGAAGGCTTAGAGTCACAAGTGTCACTCCTCTAATGGTTTACAAACACCATAAGCAAGAGGATGAAGAGGAGAGAGGATGGAGGAGGCCCAAAACGTGTTCTAACCCTAGAAAAGAAGGTCCCCCACGTTTTTGAGCCTTAAGGGTTCTATATATAGTGAGGCTATTAGGGTTATCTAACAAGGAAACCCTAATTTGGTTGCTTAAGCCCTAAGCAACCCATAGACTCCTTTAATCAAGCCCTTGGACGATTTCCTTATGGGCTTCCCATAAGAATTCGTCCACCTCTTGATTTAAGACAATCCATGGCCCAAATTGCAATTATCTTATAATTACAATTCCAGTCCCTTAAGTTTAATTTAATATCTTTTAGTCACAAAACTAATTACCAATTAATTATTGACTAATATTAATTAAACAATATGATTTCTCCTTTAATATATTATTCTCATAATATATTAATAAATCATATTTAATCCTTTCTCTCCATAATTCATCCTATCAAGTTGCTTTGGTGAAGGCAACCCAAAAGGACCATGCACCATCGGGTCAAGTACATACCAAAATAGTTATGGACTTAGACACTAATCCAACAGCCTCCCACTTGGATAAGTCTAACAACTATTCTGCGTATAACTTCAAATCCTGATCTGCAATCGTAGCTTTCCAAAGTCGCTGTCAACTCTGATCATATCAGATACGCATGTCCTTAGATAAGGGATCATATATTCCTTCATTCTAGATATCATATGAGATATGATTTCAAATCATTCTCTTTGTACTATATCTCGATTCCCAATTTATGACGACTGACTAATTGAACAAATTAAATTAGCCCTAGCCCGGCCGAGCATTTACGTTTGTCATCACTAAATCATCGAGGGGCCCAAAGATATCGCTTCTATCCTACTTTGTATAAAAGGAATGGATAAACTTTGATACAATGCTTGCTTGCACTCACGCACCGAATCACACACAATAATATGTTTTATAACACCAAGTTACTAGTGCGTTTACATATTATCAATGTTCAACCGATTCGCAAGATACAACTCACACATCTCGGTTTCAAGAATATAAGATGTTATCGTCTCACCAATCACTCATGATACAATTCATGGAGTGATCCAAGTGAGCGTGGGTTTAATCCAATGCTCAAATCATATTCATAAGCACTCATGAACGTTGCAGCAAACATTTGCTTATGTCTAATACTCTTTTAGACAATCCACACACCAATTCACGACAGTCTTCATTCATATCTACTTCCAACATATGAACGACTGTGGCCCATTCGAATAATTCGATTATTCTTAATAAACTCAATTATTCTGGAAGTCAAAACATGCAAAGTGAAACACAAGAATAATACTAATCCCATATAGCCTCAAACCTTTGAGTATTAATAAAACACCTTTTATTTATCACCATATCGATTACTCATTATTTGTCGTTTCGGGTAATCAAGTCCTTACTTGAATTATTACACTTGTCCCATGCTCTTAGCATGTACTCAATGTTTACTTATGGTTCTTACTTTGTGAAATAGACCAAATTGAGCACATTTCCAATCACTCTCATTTCACAACTCCAAATCCTTTTCCATAAGTGAAAGAATATCAAATTCTTGCTACTTATAGAATATGCTAGATTCTAACATTCTATGCAATGATTATTTCGTAATGTCACTGCACCAAAGTCACAAAGATTATTGCCAATGATATTACAAAGTCCTCTATCGGAGATTGTTACAAGACAATTCCTTAGATATGATGTCTCTCACTCAAAGTACATTCCTTTGAACATCCTTTTGCATAAAGGTTTCTAATCTAGACATAGATTTTCAATATTCAATTCCCCATATGGACACGTTTCCATATTTTCCATATGACAACTCATTCTTAATAGAATTTTTTCTATTCATAATAATGTCGATATTGTCCATCCAATACCATGCTTCCAACTACTCACAAGCAACCAATCCTCGTCGAACTTTGGATTGTCCTTTGATAGTTGTTTAATTATTTTAGTCAAAACCAATTCTAGTCCCTTTTCCCTTTAAATGCGCTAGACATTTGGAAAAAATTTAGAATGGTCAAACATTAAAGCATTTGCAATCGATCCTATACCCGAAGCATATGGGACACGATGCATAATGTTTTATTTGCTATGTTCTCAAAATTCGAATTGTGAAGAGGAATGTCGTAATCATAATCGAAGTTTTAAGAACACACTATGTACCTTTGACTAAATTTATTAACATTCCACAACCTAAGCCTTTAGATTTGAAATGAAGCATAATATTCTCTCCCTTAATTATAGCAAAACAACTTTATAACCCTTACTACTTTGCAAGGTATAACTCTTGTTTTCTATAATTAATATTGCCAACTTGAAATACGTGCCTTAATAATCATACATTCATAACATTTATGCTCCCACTATCATGATGATTATTATAAAACATAACACTTATGCTCCCACTAGCTTCGACATGTATTCATAAACATCTTAACTTTCAGAAAAACAATGCTTATTGAATTTCTTAAGTTCATGTTTCTAATACTTAGTGCTTTGATAATCTTTTATCAAGGCTTCTTGAACTTATACAACTTTGCCTTAGATAGTTCATATGTGTGTCTAAACAATTAAGACTAATTTCCAAACCTCACAATTCAAATTATGGAAAGGGATACCATAACCATAATCAAATTTGAGAATGCAATTTTACAATCTCTATCTTCTTAAAATCTTTCTTAGTGAAAGCATTTCCTCACAATCATTTTCATGAAGGAGGAAATCTTATGACACTTAGATTTAAATGGTGTATGTGTTCCTATCCATGTGAATTTGTTAAAACCAAAGTTTACGACAAATTCAAACTCATATGGACCAAACTTTTTCTTAATCTTGATTTCTTGCCTTATGGTAGCACAGCTGCCCACCATGTCTTCCAAGTAGTTAAGCAGCTCACCCTTTCCTATCAATGTACCTTTCATTGATTAAGGTGCCTTGCCTTTTATGCGTTCAAAATGAGAACTCATAGGACTCATATGCATAATTAACTCAATTGGAATGGCATAGAAAACAAAATAGTGTCAACACGATAGGTTGTAAACCTCAACTCGTGTGCTAGTGATGATCGATAAGGTTTATTTGATTTGTTCTTGAAACCTTTCAAGACCATTAAGACTCCCACTGACTCCTTGACATATAAGATTCTCTTGTCAACAATCACTTCTTGACAAACAAATATTCAAGAGTTAGTGTAGTTTTTATCAAAACACTTCATAAATTGGTCTTAGTTGGTCTTTGTCTCATCCAAGGCATCACAACTTTCCACATTTGATGAATGTTATAAACCTTCTTAATATTTTTTCACTCAATGTTACAATCTTAACTTTAATACTTGTTTTGGAACGAAGTATGATTGACTTATTGATTTAACCATTTCTTTAATTCTTGATTCCTATTCTTAGACATACAATTGTACTAAGACTCACTTAGAGGATCAATTGAGATATGGTTCTTAATCATTAAGACCTATCATAAAGCATAAAAGCTACTCTCCCTTCTTCTTAGAATGGAGAAACTTTTATCTTTCTGCCTACTTGATTCTTCTTATTCGTTCTGCTATTGATCTAAACCCTTTAATCAATTCAGAATTACACTTAATCTTGTAAGTATAATCATATTTACTAAGCTTTTAGTAAATCATGACGAATATCTTTATTACTCTTATGGTGAACTTGATCAGCACACAACTTTATGTACTCGATCTCCTAGTCCTTCACTTGACACTTTGTCAACGAATTAGTCTAATTTCCAAATATGAAATTTCTCATTCATCGTGCAACCAAGTTGCATGATTCCAAGTTTCTGTCCAATTGAGATGAGAAACTCTCCCCATTTGGTAAATTCTCGACTTTCCATAAATAACATAATAAGAACCAAATCCATTATTGCTAATAATAGAAACATTTTAACATCAATTTTTCATACACGCCATTGTAAGGATAAATAAATAAAATTTAAAATCAAAATTTATTTTATTGAGGAAAAATTTTGTCCTTACAATGCAATTCATTGAAAAACTATGCTAATACATCTTTCTTAGCAATCTAATTCTAACTCTAAGTAGTAGCTCTAGAATCTAATCTTCAAGTAATGCGATCGAAATCCATTTCTTCACGGTTAGATTCTGCTCACTTCTTCCCTTAAGCTTTCTTTCTTTTCTTTGATCCCTCAAAACATCAACTGTAATCTTATCACATTATGTGTTCAGAATCTAGAATGAAGCTTAAAAGAGTTAGTCAATGGATTTTACCTAAATTAGAGCCATACGTTTCGATTCTCAAATCTCTTAGATCTCTTAGGTAAATATGGCAACTTCGTCTCCAATGCCCCTTCTCTTGGCAATAAAAGCAAATCGACTCTTTTGGAACAAGACATGGAACTACTTCAGACATCGCCTTTCTCTTATGATCAAATTTTTCGATCATTGCATGTCTTTCATTGCCATTGTCTATATCCATAGAGGTCTTGAATGCAGATTCACTAATCAACTTTGCTTTTCTATTGCGCCAAACCATTGCTGATTTAGCAGCAATAAGTATATAGGTGAGATCAATAAGGGTCACGTCGTGGTTCATCATATAGTACTCTCTTACGAACTCACTATACGAGTTGGGAAGTGACTGAAGAACCCAATCAACAACCATTTCCTCACAGACAACGGATCCCAACATTCTTAACCTATCAATGTGTGACTTCATCCCTAGGACGTGTGCACACACGGACTTTCCTTCTTTATGTTTACATGCCAAAAGGGCTTGAGTGATCTTGAACTTTTCAAGCCTTCGATCTTGTGGGTTAGGGAGAATAATTGGAGGAGGTATAGGAAGTGAAGCATGATTTCTTGTTCCTCGATTGAATCGTGTAATATCATCTTCACGTGGAATGCTTGTTCCACGGGATTTGGGAAAACCATAGTTGTCGAACTTTGACATCTACAATACGGGAGAAAACGAATTCAAATTAGTTGATTGATTGAGTCCTTAGTAATTCACCCAAATGAAATACTAAGTCTAGGACCCAACACAATATTCCACAACTCGGGAGAGGGATGCCATAACCCTAATTGCAGAATATTTGAAGGTAAGTGAATGACGATTCACTAATTTCCACCACGAAAAACGAAAAAGAAATTTAAGTTTTAAATCTATGAAAACTCCTAGATCCTTTGAGATTCATTGAACTTTCAATGGCATGTTTAAATCTCGATATGCCCCTCTAGTTTGTGACTGGGATGCCGAGGATCACAAAGCGGGTGTGAATAACCATGCAAACTTACATGGTGCCCTCACATGTTACAGTCACCTATTCGATGTGTT
Source organism: Lactuca sativa (assembly GCF_002870075.4). Classification (NCBI taxonomy): domain Eukaryota; kingdom Viridiplantae; phylum Streptophyta; class Magnoliopsida; order Asterales; family Asteraceae; genus Lactuca; species Lactuca sativa. The sequence continues at coordinate 303,756,736 of NC_056630.2, read as the reverse complement.
GGTAAACCACACACGCTCCACCGAACTATGACAAACATTGAGTCACCCTTTGCTACCTTTGCTTAGAACCAATTAGTGTGCCGGTAAACCACACACGCTCCACTAACGTCTTCGCAAGGGCACAAAGTGTAATTTCATGGAATTGCATCAATTCACTTTTGCCTAAGTAACTAAGATTGGTAATTTTATGAAAACATTTAGTTACTTTTATACTTTATTATACTTATAATGGAAGGTTTCGTCCTATCCTACCCGTTCGGCTAACGACCCTCCACTAGTCAAGAGTGCGGTGGGTAAGAGTGGATACCCATTCAATCGCCATTTTATAGGCAATTTCCTTAAACACCCCTTATAGACTAGCTTCGTGAATGAGGCCTACTAACGGTAAGACTGACTTTTACTCATACATATATATAATGTTAGAATTTTAATGTTATATATAGTATAGGGTGTATTTTATACTTTCAAAATACTAGGTGGTCTAATTTAACAATTATACTTTTAATTCAATTAAATTGTAAACCTAAACTTTTATGGATTTATTAAACTTCTTTTAATTATACACCTTAATTAATTAATAAAACCATAAGGGTGTGATTTGAATCTTTTCAAAACAATACTAGGGTTTTAGAATTTAACATTCCTAATTAAACTTTTAATCAACTTTTAAATTCCAAAACTTGAGGGAAAGTTTTGAAACATTTCAAAACATTAGGGTTTAGAATTTAAATATACATCAAATTAAACTATTAATCCAAAATTTTAAATTCCAAAACTTGAGGGCAAGTTTTTGAAACCTTTTTCAAAACATTAGGGTTTTAACTATTTAAATTTCAAAACAACAAAAGTTTTGGGTTCAAATTTAAACTATAAAACCTAAAGGGGAAAATATGAAACATTTCATAACATAAGGATCAAATAACAAATAATATAAATTAACAATTAATCACATAATTATCCATATTTGATTTATTCAATGATTTCATGCAAAACAATTAATTTAATCAAAATAATTAATCAATTATCACATAAGGAAACAATTATCTTATTAATTGATAAATATCTTTAATTAGATCAAGAATATAGTCAAATATATCATAAAATCGGATTTATATTGATCTAATATGATAAGGCAACTATCCATAAGCAAATACAGCAAGAAATCCCGGATAAAGCTCCATCTGACGCTCGAACTCCCCGAGTACCACACTGTACTCGCCGAGTTGAGACCTACTCGCCGAGTACACAGTGGTACTCACCGAGTTCAGGAGGCAGAACCACAAAAAACGAATTTTTCAAACATACAAGGCATCAATACAATAGAAACCAATCATGGCTCTAATACCACTGATGGGTTTTGGTCATAAGACATCCTATGTGTGCTCATACAAACCCTAATGCTTGGATCTAGGTTTCTCTATTGTACATGCAAGTTATCCAAGACTATAAACCCTAATTCTAGCATTCAAATAATCATATTAACATGATAATAGGTTTATAATTTTACCTTGATTGTTATGTAGCAATAACAATCCCAAATCTCCTTGTATTGACTTTGGAAGGCTTAGAGTCACAAGTGTCACTCCTCTAATGGTTTACAAACACCATAAGCAAGAGGATGAAGAGGAGAGAGGATGGAGGCTGCCCAAAACGTGTTCTAACCCTAGAAAAGAAGTTCCCCCACGTTTTTGAGCCTTAAGGGTTCTATATATAGTGAGGCTATTAGGGTTATCTGACAAGGAAACCCTAATTTGGTTGCTTAAGCCCTAAGCAACCCATAGACTCCTTTAATCAAGCCCTTGGACGATTTCCTTATGGGCTTCCCATAAGAATTCGTCCACCTCTTGATTTAAGACAATCCATGGCCCAAATTGCAATTATCTTATAATTACAATTCCAGTCCCTTAAGTTTAATTTAATATATTTTAGTCACAAAACTAATTACCAATTAATTATTGACTAATATTAATTAAACAATATGAATTCTTCTTTAATATATTATTCTCATAATATATTAATAAATCATATTTAATCATTTCTCTCCATAATTCATCCTATCAAGTTGCTTTGGTGAAGGCAACCCAAAAGGACCATGCACCATCGAGTCAAGTACATACCAAAATAGTTATGGACTTAGACACTAATCCAACACTTACTTAGGGTGACCTCTTCCTTGTTCATGTGGTAGGTCATCCTAAATTGGTTGTAGCTCGGAGGCAAAGAGTGAAGCACCATGTCAGTCGCAAAGTCTTCCCCAAAGTCAACATGCAACTTGCGAAGACGATCGACATACCTTTGCATCTTTTGCAGGTGCACGATAAGATATTCTCCATGACCCATCTTAGCAGAAATCATGTTAGCGAAAATCTTGTAACGCTCTTGCCTCGCGTTTTGGTGGTATCGCTCCAAAAATTCTTGGTGCATTTCATATGGATACATGTCCTCATAGGACTTTTGGAATTCGGAGTTCATGGTGGCTATCATGATGCAATGTACCTTCGTTGCATCATGCTCATGAGTTTCAAAAGCGGTGATTTCAGTCGGAGTAGCAATTTCTGGGTTGATCTTCTTGAGCTTCTCATCGAGGACATACTCTTTGTCCTCATAGCGAGCAATAGTGCGAATGTATCTTATCCATTCACTAATGTTCGTCCCATCTAAAGTCACCATTTGACAAAGGCTCATCAATGTGAATGAGCTTGCAGCAGCGTTGTTTGCATTTGACATCTACAAATAGAAAGGACAAAGATAGATTAGAATTTGAATCCCTAATAATTACTCAATAAGAAAATTAGGGCTAGGATCCAACAACAATATTTACACATTAGAAAAGGGATATCGTAATCTAACATGCAAACATTTTGAAGGTAAGTGAATGATGATTCACTAATTCTCCACCATAAAACATAACTTTAAGTCTAAATGTATTGAGAATTACTAGGTTTAGATGAGATTCATTGAAGCTTTTCAATGGCATGCTTAAATCTCGATATGCCCTTCTTGTTTGTGACTGGGATACCGAGGATCACAAAGTGGGTGTGAATTACCATGCAAATTCACATGGTGCCTTCATTGTAACAATCATCTATTCGACGTGCCGGTAAACCACACACGCTCCATCGAACTATGATAAACAATGAATCACCCTTCGCCACCTTTGCTTAGAACCAATTAGTGTGCCGGTAAACCACACACGCTCCACTAACTTCTTAGTAAGGGTGCAAAGTGTAATTTCATGGGATTGCATCAATTCACTTTTCCTAAAGTAACTAGGATTGGGAATTTAAAAAAAAAACATGTAGTTACTTTATAGGTTCATTATACTTATTAGTGAGGAGGGAGAGAGTTTCCCTATCCTACCCGTTCGGCTAACGACCCTCCACTGATCAAGCAAGCGGTGGGTGAGAGTGTCCACCTATTAAGCGCCATTTTATAGGCAGCAACCTTATACCCACCTTGTAGACCGGCTTCGTGAATGAGACCTACTAACGGTAAGACTAGCATTTTTAATTATACATACATATATATTAATCTTGTAATATTATATTAGTATAGGATTGAATTTTAAACTTGTAAAATTCTAAGGTTTGAAATTTGAATTTTCCTAAATTAAACTTTTAATCACAAAATATAAATTTCAAAACTTAAGGACAAGTTTTAAACTTTTTAAAAACATGAGGGATCAAATAACAAATAATCTAAATTAACATTTAATCACATAATTATCCATATTTGATTTATTTAATGATTTCTTGCAAAACAATTTACCAATTTAATAAAATTAATTAATCAATTATCACATAAGGAAATAAATATTTTAATAATTGATAAATATCTTCAATTAGGTCAAGAATATACTCATATATATCATAAAATCGGATTTATATTGATCTAATATGAAAAAGGCAAGTATCTCAAAGATAAACAGTAAGAAATCCCGAAGTTATCACTTTCTGACGCTCGAACTCGCCGAGTACCACCATGGGACTCGCCGAGTAGAGCAGGCAGAGAACAAAAAAACGAATTTTTAAGCAACAAATAAGCAATCTATGTATCAATTCAATAGAAACCAATCTACGCTTTGAAACCACTTATGGGTTTTAGCCATATGAACATTCCTATGTGCACATACAAAACCCTAATGCTTGGATCTAGGTTTCTCTAATTGAAAATATGTAACGCCCGCAAATCTGGGCTAGTCAAATTAGAGGCAATAGGGGTCGAAAACGACTTTTCGACAAAAAAAAATATTTAGAATAAATAATCTTAATCAAGTTTTAGAGTATGTTACAAGGTTTTCGTACATATAAAGAACGCCGAAAACCGAGTTATAACGAAGAAGTTATGACCCGTTGAAGTTTCGCGACGGAACCGGCACGATACCGGGAAGCGTAAATAGTGAATTTACGATAGAGCGAGATTTAGCCTTAGCGATCTAAACGAAAGTCGTAGAATATGTTAAACTAAGAACATCGATAAAAAGAACGCCCAAATCTGACTTCGTATGAGGAAGTTATGATTTTTCTAAGATTTAGCATAGCAGTGCACAGCCCGAAATCTGAATTTTAGATCGGTCGATTTTTAGCCGACGGGATCTAAATGAAAGTTGTAGTACTCGTAAATACCAACGCGTGGATATAAAGAACGTCGATAATAGAGCTCGTATGCAAAAGTTATGGAGGAAGCTTAGTCCCTACTTTTCGAGCGCGGCGAATTCGATACAGTTTTGTAAATCCAAGATAGAATGAGAATTAGCCAACGAGGTCTAAATGAGAGTTGAAGATCTCATTAATAGGAACTCAACGGCAAAAAGACAGACAAAAACGGAACTCGTATGCGAAAGTTATGGACGAAGCTTAGTCCCTACTTTTCGAGCGCGGCGAATTCGATACGGTTTTGTAAATCCGAGATAGAATGAGAATTAGCCAACGAGGTCTAAATGAAAGTTGAAGATCTCATTAATAGGAACTCAACAGTAAAAAGACAGACAAAAACGGAACTCGTATGCGAAAGTTATGGACGAAGCTTAGTCCCTACTTTTCGAGCGCGGCGAATTCGATACAGTTTTGTAAATCCGAGATAGAATGAGAATTAGCCAACGAGGTCTAAATGAAAGTTGAAGATCTCATTAATAGGAACTCAACAGTAAAAAGACAAACAAAAACGGAGCTCGTATGCAAAAGTTACGGACGAAGCTTGGAGACTACTTTACTATACACTTCCTATAAATACAAGAGTGAACTCCTCATATTTTCTTCACACCATAAGCCTTTCTTTCTCTCTCTAACTTCTCTCTAACCTCCCTAAACCCCTCCCAAGTCTAGGGAACCTCCCTATCACGAGAAGAAAGCCCCGGAGCGCCCGACGGCTCCGAGAAGAAAAGCTTTCGGCTCGGAAACGCTGCTCCAGCGAAGCCCGGTTTTTAATAAAAACCCGCTGTAAGTGAGCTACGCCTATAGTATATTTAATATAGATTTTATTTAATTATAGTAACATTGTTAGGACCTTAAAATAATTATTTAGGCTATTATTATGAGTTATATTGAGTGTTATTTAACGCTTATATAATAGTAATAATAGCTAGACTATTAAATTAGTCTCGTCAAGCGTTAGACTAAACTCTAGTGGTAATGATACTAGGTTTCGTCAAGGGATAATTGTTTTAAGAGTAACGAAGTGATGTCCGAGTGCCGACTCACCACCTTTCAAGTGAGTGCATGGTCCCTTTCATCTTACACATAGATATGAAGTATTTTAATATAAATTACGTGCTATGTGTGCATATTGTTTGAATACTTGTTGTCTATGCTGGATGAATGATTTATACATGTTTTAAATGATTTAAACTGTATATTTATTTTATATCTACAAATATGTTGGGATAAAACATGGGTAGATGAAATAGTTGGTGAGTGATGAAATAAAATAATGAGAGATAGGTGATGATAGGAAGATGATGATAATTAGGTGAGGATAGATAGGTGATTATGAATCGGTGATGTAGGATACTACAACCTTGTCCGACAATTTGGAGATGTAGTCATCTACTAGACTATAGATGGCGACCACGGACTATTATAGACAACCCCGTGGAAACACCAGCAGGCTAGTAACCTGTAGGTGATGAATTACGAGTTCAGGCGATGTTGTAACTACGTATTCATGCGACGATAGTCTAACCCTTATTATGAAGTACGAGTCCAGGCGATGTTGTGGCTACGTATTCGTGCGATGATAGACTAACCCTTATCATGATTTACAAGTCCAGGTGATGTTTTGGCTGCGTAATCATGCGATGATACCCTAACTCTTGCTAGACACATATTGAGGGAGTAATCCCCGGATTAGTATTGTCTATGCAATGTGGGCGATGATCCTTAGGTAAAGTTCGTAGGAACACTCAAATAAGGAAATACGATGTAAGGAGATGAGAAGTAAATATGATATAGGAGATGACCCTTGAGATAATATCCTTAGGGAAGACTAAAAGAAGATAATGGGGATGGGTAATTGGGTTGATTGTTTGATTGTTTAAACATAATAACTATATTATTGAGGGTTGAAAACCCTATGTACTCACCAGGTTTCCCAACCTGACCCACTCAGTTTATTTACATCACAGGTGACGATATGAAGTGACATTACACTGAGAGATTTAAAGAGATGTAGAACACTAGTGTAAATAATTGTAAGTTCTGTTTATGCTTATGTTTCTGTATTAACAATGACATCCCAAACATTTTAAAATGAAATAAATACGTTTCTTCGAAAATGTTTTAATAACGTATTTATCGTGTTTTTCTGGGAACAAATTCCGCAACATTTTTATGAAAAGAAGTACTCTGATTTTTATAAAGCATAAACAAAATCGGTCTTTTCTGGCCGTGATTTTGGGGATGTCACAAAATACATTGAATCCAAGACTTCTAATGACTAATAGAGTATAATAACAATATGAAAACAGAGATTAGAAGTTTACCTTGAATCACTTGCTTGATCTTCTTGTCCTTGAAGCTTTAGAGTCACAATTGTCACTCCTCTAATGGTTTACAAACACCAAATAGCAAGAAGATGATTTAGGAGAGAGGAGAGGGGATGAAATCGGCCAGGGTTTCCTTCCAAACACACAAGTCACCGATTTCTATAACCCATAGGGTCTATTTATACTTGTAAGGCTCCTAGGGTTTTACCTTTAAACCCTAATTGGATAACTTAGGCCCTAAGCAATCCTAATCCCTTAATGATAAGCCTTTGGACAATTTCAAGGCCTATCCAATGACCCTAAAACCGGCCATTCTTTATCATAAGGGATTTCTAGCCTAAATTACAACTATCAAACAGTTGACAGTTTATACCCCTTTAATTAATTAATCTCTTTTAAGTCACCAAATTAATTCCTAATTAATTTATGACTTATATTAATCATATAACAATATTATTATTCCTTATATTATTCTTATAATATATTAATAATATTCCTTCTCTCATTATAAATCATCCTGTCAAGTTGCTATTGTGAAGGCAACCCAAAAGGACCATGCACAACTGGGTCAAATACTTGTCTAATATAGTTGCAGCCTTAGACACTATTCCAACAACTTTCTCACTACAATGTGTGATGTGCACTCTTTGCTTTAGCTCATGTGTGCGATCGGATGTTTATGCATGTAGCACTAGTTTAGGTTAGTTTCTAGTGGGAGTATGATATTCGTTCATGTAATGAGGAATACGTAAAAGAGGGCTAAGTGTATCTAAGTGGGGTATCGGGCGTAAATATTGTGTCCCAAGGGCTTGAGAAACTGAGCAAGGGGGATCAAGTGTAGTCAGTGTGTCCCAATAAGTTTGGGTTTGGGGGATCATGATTAGCCAATGTGTCCCAAGGGCTCGATGTACTAATTAAGGGACTGAGACTAGCCGATGTGTCCCAATCGTGTATGTTTGTTTCTGATTCATTCTTTGAGATGTATATGTGGTTATGTGATTCATATTGTTGGTATATGTGTATTAGGGGTAATGATTATATGATACGATACTATGTATGTGTGAAATTCACTAAGCTTTGTGCTTACCCATTTTCCTTTAAAATTTTGTTTTCAGCAATAACATGTACTCATGATTGAAGGATGTAACAGTACACACTGGCTCGAGTTAGATTGTTGGTGTTTTTTATATTACAATTGTTTATGTGTTCTTGAATTTGGAAATTATAACTATTAACAGCTTTGAAACTAGATTGATCTTGGGGTGTGGTTTCAACTTATTTTGAATAAAAGATATGATTTGGTTTATTTATATGGTTTTAAAAAGTTAAATTTATTGCGAATTTTGGGATGTTACATAATGAAATCCTAGTTGTATCTTTTTTCTATATTGTTCATTACTTTATAAAAGGAATCTTTTTGACTATGAGAAAAAATGATGGAATTCAAATCAATTCAGATGCCTTAGGTGACATTAAGTTGTTAAAGCAAATTGGAAAGTTGAAGGAAGGGAAGCGTTGTGGCTTCTTGCAAAAACTATGTGTTATGAGCAATTCTAGAATATAATTTTTTTCAAATGTTATTAGAGATGAATTGACATGCTGCAGTTTGTATCACCGCAGTGATGTTTGTATTATGTTCTTATCTTCTCATGTTTCTTTGTATTGGGAAATAATTTCTTGGTTTCCTTTTCTTTCGTTAATATAGTGTAGTCGTTAAAAAAATTAGGTTTTCATATAGACCATTGGGTTTGATTGTATTTGTAGGCTTGATTGATTTTGTTACTTATGTTAATCATTGGTGAAGGGCTTTCACAATTTCCATATGCTTGGTTTTTTTACTAACATTAAGCTATACTTTCAATTTAGGACAAAAGATTCAGAGAGTATTAGTTAAAATGGTGATGATGGTAGTGTACATATGTTCATCAATGTTGGTTGCCAGCCACTTGAGAAGATAGAAATTGATGATGAGGGGGTTGTTAATCTTATCAGGAAAGGGGAACGGGAGAGGGGAAGATAATGTGTGCGTGTTGGGGGGGGGGGGGTAACACCCTGTTTTGATTTGTTTCATAATTTGGGGTCGTGAACCAAAGATCAAGTATCATATGGCTTCGGGCTTTGTGAAACAGAGGTTTAGACTCATTTGGATGTGGGTAATGTAGGTTATGGGTAACGAGAGTTCGGTTTGTGCTTTGGATCTTAAGGGTATAATGGTAAAAGTGATTGCTCGAGCCTTTTTAAAATTAAGGATTTTAGTTCGAGGTGTTTTAATTTAAAATTAATTAGATAAGGTTGTAGCGATCCTCAATACCTTTCCGTGGATATAAGGATCATAAAATACGGAGTTGGAATGAAGAAGTTATGACCATTTGAAGTTATAAGGGTTTTGGTCTAAGCCAAGTACACTGGGCATACTTGGCTGGGATGATCACGGAGTACCGTTGAGTACTCTGGAGGTACCTAGAGTATGCAATCTATACTCGAGTCAGATGCAAACCTTAATTTAGGGTGTTGGACACTATTTAAAGACCTTAACTCATTTCCAACCCTCAGTATCTTCAGCCTCCATACCATCTATCTCTAAATTTGAAAGTATAGCCCGATTTGGAAGGATATTGAGCCTTGGAGTAAGTTTTGGTGGATTTTTATGCATTTAGAAGAAGAACTCCTTGTAGAAGTGTTTGTTTCCTTGGAGCTTGTAGATCCAGTCCTTGTTAACCTTGATCTTTCTTCTGTGGCTATAAAGTATTAATCTTGATGGCTTTTTCATGTAGATCTAGTTTGGTTTATGGTTTGTTATGTTTTGGTCCCATGGTGGTTTCTTGTGAGTAGAAGTTACTTCAGAACCTTTAAGCATCATATTTTGTTCTTATTGAGGTCATTAAGTCATAAAAAATGGATCTTGATGAGTATAATCGTTCCATAAATTATTTGGTGGTCTTTAGATGAAGTTTGAGACTTACGGCTTCGGTTTGGATGCCATTAAGCCATGTAAAGTCATAAAGTTAGGAACTTTATGACTTGAGATATCCCTTAGAGGTTAGATCTGAGTTTGGACGTATGTATAAATGGTCACCAAGGGGGTATGATGGACGTATGTATGCATACGCTCAGTGTAATGAATGCTTTCTCTGATTCCTCATTTTGACGGGTTGTACTCTAAGCTTCATCATGCAGTATACGGAGCGTACTAGTCTGGTATGTAGGGTGTACTTGTAAGATGCTCTTATTGGGCCTTTTAGACCTTAGGTCTTTTGGGAGTTGGGGCACTAGTTGTTAGGTCAGATAGGGTAAAATTTTCTTTTACCCGTTGGAATGGTATAAAATGAATCGGACATTGCATTATGGGGAATTATCATAATTATTGACTAGGGAAACTTTGGTTGTTGTTAGTGTGAGGAACCCGATAGCAGCAACACATGTGTTACAATTATCTTAGATTGAGTTGAGTCTCCTCACCATACTCATGGGTCAAAGGCACCAATGTCAGCCCACTAGGATATGTTAAGTGCTTGTTGTCTTTGTAACTCTTGATGTATGTCTATATGCTTGTTTGTTACATGTATGTGGGGTGAAATGACCCAGTGGTGAAATAGACTCGATACAGCCTAAAGTTGACACACGAGTTGAAATAGACTCGGATGTGAAATACACTCGGGGGTGAAATAGACCTGGTACAACCTTGAGCTAAGATATGAGTTGGAATAGACTAGGGGTGAAATAGACTCGGTACAACCTTGAGCTATCATATATGTATGGTATGTGTTATTTTGTGGAACTCACTAAGCTTTGTGCTTAAAGTGTATGTTTATGGTTTTAGGTACTTCTGGTTCGAAAGGGAATGGACCGGATTGATCGCAATGCATCTACCCATGTTTCTGCATTTTATGATTTTGGGATTGTACTCTGATAACTATTTTCAATTTGACATGCTTTTAAATGGTTGATAAGAATAAATGGTGTTTATATGTTGAAATAAAAATGAGATTTTCACCTTATGGTTTTTGGGTCGTTACAAGTTGGTATCAAAGCCTTGCTTTGAGGGATTCACGCACACTTCGGGTTTGTCTGAACTCAAACTGAGGAATTGATAATCTTTCTGAAAGAAAATGAATTTTATAAAAAGATTTTAAAGAAGAAGGTGTGTGATGCGTGATTTCAGCTGAGCTAAAGTAATTGATTCCCAAAATACCCATACATGATTGTGATGTTATATATTATGAGAATTACATGCTAGATTAGGGATAAGGATCTACTCAGGATTCCATGCTAGGAGAGATGCAATTGTATGCATGTTGATTGAGATTTTAGAATTGCATGCTACTATGGATTTCAAATAATTGGGATAGATTGGCCTAATTACGTGATGCACTGGTTAGATTTTCCGATGCTCGGATGCTGCATGCTTTGTGCTTTGTGCGACTCATATTAATGTGAGAAAATTATTTCATGAATATGTTAAGTTGCATGTTGTGAAGATTAAATAAACATAGAGTGGCGGATTGACCCTATTACGCAGCTCTTGTCTGAGTCGAAGTGTTGTAGGATTGAGTCATTTACTTGAAGGATTATCTAAGCTTTGCTACATGTGATTGTATTCATGAAGTAGTTAGTTGATGTTAGTTGGAGTTCTTCAGCAGCTAATGGCAGGGTGATGATGATGAACCTACAAGAGCCTAAGAAGTATTTTAGTGGGTCTGGTTGCGTTGTTTAGCGAGTACTTGAAGTACCGATTTGAGAAGGTGACTTACAGGATTCAGGATAACTCTTGAGGAAAGTATGGATAAGTGTGGAAGGTGATATTGGACCCATACTACTGAAAGCACCAGATCCATACTCGAATCAAGGGGAGTCACGGATAATCTAGGAAGTCGATGGGATGAAGATTCCTTGAGTATGTTCTAGTTATAGTATGATTGCTTTTCATTATGGTGATAAGCACTCGTGGCGAAGGATCTGGTTCAGGCTCTACTGCTGGCATCGAGCCGATGGATGAGCGGATGCAGGGGTTCATCTCCTCAGAGATCACCCTTGGTATTTTGGAGCAGACTCTTGTGATTTTTGGTCCAATCAAGGAAGGGATCATGGAGATTATGCAAGGGCGTCAGAAAGCACACCGCATTGGGATTATATAGTTGCTAGATGAGCGAATATGGGCCTTTTGGACCGAGATCAGGACAGTACACTTGGGATCATAGACTCCCTTATTTTTGGAGAGATCTTTGTTTGTTCCGAAGTATGTGGAAGACGAGTAAATAAAGAAGGCGAGGTATCATGATATGTTGAGCGATGACATGAGTGAGCTTGTGAGCTTTTCAGGGTGTAACACCCTTAATTATATGATTTCTAGAGCCCGATAGTGGGATATTGATTTCGAGGAGCAGATTCAGACAACAGTGGGCTAGGTGAAGAGGCCCAGGTCTTAGGATTTGTGTTTGGGAGGCCAACAGGGTTGGGGTCGTTGTGCTAAATGTGGCAGACAAGGATGGGATGCTTCTGTTGCGTTCAGATGGGTCATTTTAGTAGGGATTGCCCTCGAGGATCCATTATGATGTGTTTTCACTGCAACTAAGTGGGCCACAAGAAGGCCGATTATCCGTAATTGATGAGGGGAGTAGTGAGGGCACCTTCTCTAGCCACTGATTACTAATAGTCGCAAGGGCAGAGTAGAGGTTCTTGTGACGAAGAGTCGAACATTACAATCATGGGCCAAAGAGATCCGAGTTCCACCAGTCAACGTTGCAGGTATGTGATGTATTAACTTCTTTCATTCCCTTATGAATAATTTTGTTTATGATTATTTGTTTGAGTGTGAGACGCTATGTGTGGTTTTTTTATGTCTCCATCAATAAATCATAATTCTTCTCATGATGGTTTGGACATTTTATTTTGAGAATATTCATATGCCATTTGGCATACCGAGAGTCGTGTTTAGTGGATATTCGAGTGAGCCAAATTTGGATTTTGATGTGGGAGGCATTGACCAACATCATAACAAGCTTAAAGTGGGGGAAGACCAGCAGTTGGTCCGATCGGCATATTCCAAGTTCACACCTTGGGAAGAATCTATAAGGTGGGTATGTCGGGTTAAAATGCAGGAGATGTAGGGGCTCATCTTGGTTTCAAGGCAATAAGGAATTGGTTTGATCGTGGGTGTAAGATCAGAAATTTCCAAGTTCACACCTTCTAAGCATGGTCAGTTGCAGGTTCACATAGGAGTTGCAGGTTGCTGAATTAGTTAGGTACATGTTTCGATAGCTGAAATTTTGGTTCTTCGTCAACCGATAAAGTCGTCGAGGACTTGTATTGGATTAAGTGGAAGTTGCTTGGGGATGTTGAGTTCATGAAGATACTAGGGTGTATTCATCTAATTTTAGAGTGTGTGCTTGCTAGGATTGGCTGGTCAAGTAATGCTAGTTCATGTAAGGCCAGGTTGTAGATAACTTTGGGTAGTAAGGTTGCCGGATGGATAGGATTATATCAATTGTGTTGTTGGAAGTGCCTACTCAACTCCAAGTAGGGGAGAATCGTTCATACTACGGGATGCACAAGAATGGATATCCAGGTTACCTTGTGCATCGGTGGTGGTGCATGGTGGGTATGTGATCAGGTTTAGGTTTAGGGTTGTGTTAGAGCCTTTCTGTCTGTTCTTGTCTGAGAAAGGCTTTGGGTTCGAAGCATAACCCAAACACTTGTTTGGGGTATAGTTTGATGCGGGTTCGACTCATGATTATTAAGATTGGTATGGTAGATGGACGGTAAGACCATGGGTTGGGTCCACGGCAGTTACGCAGGTGTTTTAAGACTACGGGGTGGCCATAACATTCACTAGATTGGCAGGTAGCGATAGAAGTGTTGCAAGATTGCGGGGAGGCGGTAACATTCATTAGATTGGCAGGTAGTAATAGAAGTGTTGTAAGACTGCAGGTTGGACTTAGTAATCACTAGATTCATAAGTAGCGGTGGAGGTGATGTAAGACTACGGGGGTGGCCGTAGCATACACTAAGTTGACAGGTGGTGATGGAAGAGTTGTAAGATTGAGGGGTGACCCATAGCATTGATCTAGTCCATGACCACTTGTGAAAGTGTGGTGATCTAAGATTTGCCTCATAGTTTCCTCTAGTTGAGATTAGGCCATGGCATGGCGGGTAGTAAGACTGTGGGAAGGCCACAATATTCATGTATGTAAGGAAGATTGTGGGCCGTATAAGGCCGGTGGTGATGTAAGACTATACATGCAACATTCATGCGTAGCAAAGTTGATTATGTTTCGTTGGTATAATGGTTGGTTATGTTATCCCCAGTTAGATCAGAAGGACTATTGGAGCCATTATCGTGAGTAGGCTAGGATAACTCTTGCCAAATAGACCGTCTTTTGGAGTCACATGGTGCGATGGTGCGTGAGGTGATCAGCCTCAACAACCCGTTAGAAATCCAATATGCTGGTTAAGTTGAACGTAAGTATGAGGCCAAGGAGGTCTCAATTATATCAAAAAATGTAATTTTGGGACAACAAGATGAGCCTGAGATGGTACCGATGACTGAGACTCGTGTTGGGAGTCACCTTGTTACTGAGTGAAAGGTTTCCAGTAGCGATGAATGGTCAGGGATTGTATTTCCAGTAGAAACAACAAAATAATTCAGGGTCGGAAGGGTTTACGTTGGGTTTCGGTTGTGAAGTGGAGTCGTATTGACAGTGATTCAGAATAGTTTTGTATGACGGGAAGTTAGATAACGTATTGGATTCATGGATTTCAGCTGAGTAGTGATGGATGTCCTTCATTAGTTATGGTTATTGGGACCAAGAATTCATTTATCATTAATATGTAAGTTCTACTAAGGATAGGGTTGATTATTAGAAGGCCCTCGTATGTTAGGGTCCACTTTTATCAGGGATCTGGATGAATTGGGTGAAGTGTCTGATTGCCTAGAAAGTAGCAAGGAGTGATTTCGAGGACGAAATCTAATTTAAGTGGGGGAGAGTTGTAACACCCTGTTTCGAGTCATTTCATAATTCAGGGCCATGGCCTGAGATCAAGTATCATTAGGCTTGATGCTTTGGAAAAGAGAGGTTTAGACCTATTTGGATGTGGGTAATGTATGTTACGAGAACCGAGAGTTCACTTTGTGCTTTGAAGCCCAAGGGAATAAGGGTGAAAGTGATGATTTGGGCCTTTCATTAGTTAAGGATTATAGTTTGTGGTGTTTTAAGTCAAAAGTAATTTGATACGGTTATAGAGCTCCTCAATACCTTTCCGTCGATATAAGGATCATCGAAAATGGAACTGGAACAAAGAAGTTATTACTATTTTAATTTATAAGGGTTTGGGCTAAGACGACTACATTGGGCGTACAAAGCATACAATGGGCGTACTAGTCTGGGATGATCGTGGAGTGCCATTGAGTATGCTGGGCATTCCTAGAGTATGCATGTCGTACTCGAGTTAGAAACAAACCCTAATTTCGGGTCTTGGACCCTATTTAAAGACCTTAACTCATTTCCAACCCAATTTATCTTCAACCTCCCTCACCTTAAACCCTAAATTCAAAACCCAAGACCCATTTGGAAGGATATTGAACCTTTGAGTGATTTTTGGTGGATTTTTTTGCACTTGGAAGAAGAAGAACTCCTTGGAGTAGTGTTGGTTGCCTTGGAGCTTGTAGATCTAGACCTTGTTCATCTTGATCTTTATTTTGGAGGTATAAAGCTTTAATCTTGATGGCTTTCTCATGTAGATCTATTTTGGGTTATGGTTTGTCATGTTTTGGTCCCATGGTGGTGGTTCTTATGAGTAGATGTTACTCCAGAATGTTTGAGCCTCATATTTGGTTCTGGTTGAGGTCATTAAGTCTTAAAAATTGGATGTTGATGAGTATAATCATTCCATGCATGAACTGTTGGTCTTTAGATGAAGTTTGAAACATAGGGATTTGGTTTGGAACCCATTAAGCAATTTAATGTCATAAAGTCATGAACTTTATGACTTAAGACATCCCTTAGAGGTTAGATCTGAGTTTGGACGTTATGGTGTTAAGCGTTAAGTCCTAAAAATAAGAAATTGTCACCAAGGGGGTACATGGGGGTGTACGTATGTGTTGGATTAGGTGTCTAAGCCGATAACTATAATTTGTATGTACTTGATCCGGTAGTAGCCTGGTCCATTTTAGGTTGCCTTCACCAGAACAATTTGATAGATGGATATTTGAGAAATAGGTTATTTTTGATTTATTAATATATTATAATAATAATATATTAATCGAGAAATCATATTATTTAATTAGTATTGATAAATAATTAATTTAGTGATCAAAAGAGACTAATTAAATTAACGGTGACTGATTATGTAAATCAGTGATACATATGGTTTGGGTAATGATCCATGATTGATTTGTGATCGGCTAAGCTTATGAGTTAGTCCATGAAATGTTAGTCCAAATCGAAGTCTTAGATCATAAGCATAAGTGTAAGAATTAGGGTTAAACATATGACTCTTGGAATTCTACACTATAAATGTATATCCTAAGCCCTAAAAATCGGACACCCTTGCATTCTAAGAAGAGCTAGCCGGTTTTAGAGTCTCATAAACATCTCTCATATACATGTAGTTGTTTATTGGTGTTTTTGACTTGTTTGAGGCATCACACTTGAGGTACTAAGCTCTTTTAAGGCCAAGATTCTACAAGCTACTACACAAGGTAATCTTCTAACTAGTTTTTATGATTCAAGTATCACCTGTGCATGCTAGTTAGGCTTCATGCTTTGGAAAATGAATATTGCATGTATAATTAGAGAAAACTTAGATCCAAAGCATTAGGGTTGTATATGCACCAGAGGAAAGTTAGAGTACATAAAACCAAACAGTATGTGTATGCCACCGTAATGCATGCTTTCCCCGATTCCTCATTGTCACTTGTTGTACTCAAAGTTTCAGCATGTACTATGCGGGGCGTACTCATTAGTTGCTCTTTTCTAGCCTTTTGGGTCATGGGTCTTTTGGGAGTTGGGCCATGAGTTTTTGGGTCAGATATGGGAAGGGTAAAATGGTATATTACCTGTTGGAATGATAGAAAATGAATTGGACCTTGGATTATGGGGAATTATCTTAATTATTGACTAGCAATAATTTGGTGGTGTTTAGTATGAGGAACCCGATAGTAGTAGTGTGTGTGTTTTGGTTATCTTGGATGGTGAGTCTCCTCACCATACTCGTGGGTCGAAGGCACCAATGCCGACCCACTAGGATATATTATGTGCTTGTCGTCTTTGTGACTCCTGATATATGTCTGTATACCTGTTTGTTACATGTATGTAGGGTGAAATACACCCAATACATCCTTGAGCAGACACGTGAGTTGAAATAGACTCGCGGTGGAATATGTGACATCCCCATTTTTCGCGGCAAGAAAAATACATATTTTGTTTATGCTTTATAATAAAATCAGAGTAACTTTTTAAAGAAAAGTGTTATGGAATTTGTTCCCAAAAAAACATGATAAATATGTAATCAAAGCATTTCTATGGAAATGTATTTTATTCATTTTAAAACTTTGGAAAGTTAACGTCAATACAGAAATATAAGCATAAACAGAACTTACATTCATTACACTAGTGATCTACAACTCTTTAATCTGTCGGTGTAGTGTAGCTTTATATCGACACCTAAGATACAAATAAACTGAGTGGGTTAGGTTGGGAAACCCGGTGAGTACATAAGGTTTTCAACCCATAATAATAAAGTTATTATGTTTCATCATCAAACAATTAACCCACTTACCTATCCCTACTATCTTCTTTATTTCTTAAGGATCTGCCCTAAGAATCATCTATCACTCATTCCTAATGGTTTTTTCCTATGGAATACGCACGAAGTCCATCATTGCAAGGGTTTATACAACATGCACTAAATCCATAGTTGTCAGGGCATCTAATAGCAGCAGAAACCTTCCTAGGCTAAGGCATCATAAATCAGTCCACTCTAGTCCTAATATGAATACCAAACCTAATCTAGCATGCATATCATATCATAACATATCTCATAACACATAATGTAAGAGTATTTTGGGAAATCACCGTTCGGGCGCTGGATGATCGTACACACTTCTTCTTTCTGTTTTTCTCAAACTCTTTTATTTCTTTAGAAAAACTGTTTATTTTATGAAAAACTACCTCAAATCTTCAGTTTGAGTTCAGACACGCCCGAAGGTGCATCTGAATCCCTCAAACCAAGGCTCTGATATCAACTTATAACAACATAAATTTCAAAACAATTTTTCACTTTTTAATAAAGTAATTTCATTCATAAAGGTTCTCAATTCTCAATGTCTCACATAACAAATCCATAAAATCACATCTAAAGATCAAATGTATAAAACTCCAATAGTGTGTACTGACCAAGCCGACACCTTCCCGCGATCCTCATTGTTACCTGAAACACATAACACAAACACTCTAAGCACAAGGCTTAGTGAGTTCCTCAAAATACCACATACCGTACATACGCCACTCGAGGATAAAGTATGACCCTCCGGTCGATGTGTCTCAGCGGAACGCTCTAGTCTCTTAGCTCGTTGGACCCTATGGTCCGGTCATAGCTCGTCGGACCCTTCGTTCCAGTCTGTATCGTTGAACCCTTCGGTCCGGTCTATATCGTTGAAACCTCCGGTCTGGTCTATACAACATACGGTATACATACAATCAAAATGCACATAGTCTCAAACATACACATAGCATACAAGACCCTTCAGCCTACACATAAATTCCACTCTAGGTAATGTATAGTGAGAATACTCACCTCGGGTATCTTGGATAATCTTGCACACGTACACACTGATCTAGCCCACGCCTAATCACATAAAAAGCACTCTCAAATAAATAATGGCTCTCAAAGGCTAGATTAAATCCACTCCTACAATCCCACAGAAGGGTAAAAGTCCATTTTACCCCTCCTAGACCCAAAAGTCCAATGGTTGACCATAACCCTGAAAGTCAACGAAAGTCAACAGGAGGCAGTACGCGGCATGTACCTTCTCTGTATGCAGGGCGTACGTCGGCGAACCATAATCGGGGTATCAACCCCTTACGTTGCGCGTATTGAGAGTTACACCCATCATAAGTCTCAGTTTCAGACTTTCCTTGGATTTTGGTCTTAAACGGTTAAGACACGCATTCAACTTTCAGATCTGACTTTCCCTAAGCCTATTATTCCATAAAGTCGGAACCTTTAAGCCTTTGCATGGTTGTAAAGGTCCCAAAACACTCTAATACCTTTCCTTCTTCCTCAAAATATCTAGATCTCATGCATCGCCCAATATTCATGACGAAGATAGTATTTTTATGAACATACAACTCTTATAATCCTGAAATATGGTAGATCTAGGCCAATGGAGACCATTTGCTCATAAAGTCTCCACCTTGGGACCAAAAACCCTCGAAATTGATCCAAAAAGCACGCACCACAAATGACAAGGAAAGTTTTGATCTTTTTACCTCAGAAAGAAGCTCCAACCCCTGAAAAACTCGGATCTACTCTTGTCCACTAACTTCTAGCTACCAAGATCGTTCCTCTTCTCTTTCACCACCTTGAAATGGCACTTTGAAGCTTAGAAGACAAACACACAGCTAGAAACGAAGGATGACTCTCTATTAGGGTTTCACTCTAAAAAATGGTGGCTGAGGATAAGGCCTTAGCATTCCTTTTATAGTGCACAAGTCATAAATTAGGGTTTACATCTGGGCCCGATATGCCCAATGTACCCTGGGTATGCCCAGCGTACCGAGTCACGTCCGCGTCCAACTTAAGCGCGCGAGTACGTGTGGCATACTCTTCAGTACGCGCGTTGTACTCACTTGCCTTAACATTTCATTTAGGGGGCTTAACTTGACAACTTGTAAAGAGGAGAAGGGTACAATAGACACACCTGAATTCATGATGTTACAATTCTGCCCCACAAGAACCAGACTTCGCCCTCGAAGTCTAATGCCGCAAACAACTCCGGATGCTGCTCCCGCATCTCTGACTCCGCATCTCTGACTCCGGCTCCGATGTTGCTATTGAACCTGAACCAGAGGCACCTAAATATCCTCCAACGGTACCACTACTGACTCGTCGGCTATACACTTCCTTAGTTGAGACACGTGGAAGGTAACATGAATTTGGCTCAACTCCGCAGGTAGCTCCAAACGATATGCTACCCTGTCCACCCTCGCGGACACTCTGAATGGACCGATGTTCTGGGGATCCAACGTGCCCATCTTCCTGAATCGGATCACTCCTTTCCAAGACGACACCTTCAGGAGTACAAAATCTCCGACCTGAAACTGGAGCTCGGTTTGTCGCCTATCCGCGAAACTTTTCTAGCGACTCTAAGCTGTCAACAACCTCTGCGTAACCTGTTGTATCTGCTCTGTCGTCTAAAACAATAACTCAGTGCTACCCCAACACTCGTTGCCCGACCTCTCCCTAGCAGATGGGAGTCCGACACCTCCTCCCATACAACAACTTAAAGGGAGGCATACCGATACTCGAATGGTGGTTGTTGTTATAGGAAAACTCAGCCAACGGCAAGTGTGTATCCCAACTTCCTTCGAAGTCCAACAGACATGCTCGGAGCATGTCCTCGAGCGTCTTGATCGTCCGTTCACTCTGCCTGTCCGTCTGTGGGTGGTATGCGGTACTGAAATGCAGCCTTGTGCCCAACTCCTCATGGAACTTCTTCCAGAATCTAGAAGTGAAACGTACATCCCGGTCTGACATAATTGAGATCTGCACTCCATGTCGCGATACTACCTCCCTCACATACAACTCTGCCAGCCTCTCAGCGGAAGAGCTCTCACTGATAGCAAGAAAGTGAGCGCTCTTCGTCAGCCGGTTGACGATCACCCAAATTGCATCGACACCCCTCGCGGTCCTCGGCAACTTGGTGATGAAATCCATAGAAATTTATTCCCACTTCCATTAGGGAATCTCAAGTGGCTGCAACTTGCCATGCGGATGCTGGTACTCGGTCTTAACCCTTCGACATGTCAAGCACCTCTCAACGAACCACACGACATCACTCTTTATACATGGCCACCAATACTCACTTTTCAGGTCTAAATACATCTTAGTGGCCCCGGAATGTATCTAGAATCTCGATCTATGTGCCTCCTCCATCAATGTGGCACGTGCCCCGCCTGCATACGACACCCAAATCCGACCCTTAAAGCTCATAAGCCCACGGCTATCGATAACGAACTCGAATATCTACCCGATCACCCGCTCTCTTTACGGTTCTCTGGTCTCACATCCTCTGCCTGGGCCTCCCAAATGGTGTCCCACACCATAGTCATTACCATCAACCTCATATAAATGTCTCGAATCGGGGCACTCTCCGCCCTATGGATCAGGGCATCAGCTACAACATTTGCTTTACCCGGATGGTACAGGATCTCACAATGGTAATCCTTTGCCATGTCCAACCATCTCCTCTAGCGCATGTTGAGATTGGGCTGATCCATCAAATACTTCAAGCTCTTGTGGTCCGTGTATATGGTACACCGAACCCCATACAAATAGTGACGCCAGATCTTGTGAGCGAACACTACTGCCCCCAACTCTAAATCGTGGGTGGGATACCACGCCTCATGAGGCTTCAGCTGCCTCGATGCATACGCTATCACATGACCCCTCTGCATAAGTACTGCACCTAACCCCGATACCGATACGTCACAGTACACCACAAAATCCTCTATCCCTTTGGAAGGGCTAACACCGGGGCTTCGCATAATCTCTGGCGAAGTGTCTCAAACGAGGTATGCTGCTCTGCACCCCATGAAAAAGCAACACCCTTCCGGGTCATCCTGGTGAGTGGCACGACGATCTTGGAGAAATCCCCGATAAATCTCCGATAATAGCTAGCCAATCCTAGAAAACTCCTGATCTCGGTGGATGATGTCAGCACCTCCCACCTCATACCTGCCTCAATCTTGGCCGGATCGACAAATATCCCATTCTGGTTGATGAGGTGTCCTAAGAACTGGACATCTCGTAACCAGAAATCGCACTTGGAGAATTTGGCGTAAAGCCTCTCCGATCTTAGAACTTTGAGGATCTCCCTCAAATGCTCCTCATGCTGCTCTCTAGATCTCTAATACACCAATATATCATCAATGAACACGATCACTGAACGATCCAATATCGGCCTGCACACCCTGTTCATGAGATCCATGAACGCCGCCGGTGCATTGGTGAGCCCGAAAGGCATCACCACGAACTCGTAATGCCCATAACGAGTCCTGAACGTATGATATCGAGACCTCAGATCAATCTTGGAGAACCAAAATGCTCCCTACAACTGATCGAACAAATCGTCGATCCTCGGTAATGGATAACGGTTCTTGGCCCTCAACTTGTTCAACTCCCGATAATCAATGCACATCCGGTGTCAACCATCCTTTTTCTTGACCAAAAGGATCAGCGCTCCCCATGGTGAGCTACTTGGTCTAATAAACCCCATCCCCAACAACTCCTGAAGCTGTGAGGATAACTCCTGCATCTCTGGCGGCGCAAGGTGATAAGGCGCCTTGGCGATAGGCGCTGCCCCTGGAACCAAATCGATGCAGAACTCTACCTGCCTCTCAGGAGGCACACCCGGCAACTCCTCGCTAAAAACATTCGGGAACCCGCACACTATCGGAACATCATCAATCGAACTCGGCCTCTCAGCGACCACTCGTGTATCCATCATATAGGCTACAAACCCACTACAGCCCTGTTGTAAACTCTGCCTCGCCTGGCAGCCGAACAAAATGATGACCCAGAACGGTTACCCTCGCTATAAACCGAAAGAACTCCCTCACTACGGTCTCGTATGGTCACCAGCTGTCACTCGTAGCAATAATCGCTCCAAATCTGCTCAACCAATCCATTCCTATGATGACACAGACATCTCCCATCGCAATCGGGACTAAATCAATTGGAAACTCAACGCCGGAAATCTCTAGTACACATCCTCGAATCACATCAGTGGCATACACTGCTCTCTTGTCAGCTATTGAAACTCGTGGAGGTCGACTCAATGCCTCCCGCTTGGGCACGGATGTGCTGATTAAACGCTAAAGACACAAATGAACGACTCGCACCCGAGTGAAATAACACCAAAGCAGGTATAGAGTTCACAAGAAAAGTATCTATGCATATCTTAATATAAGCACAACATCTCATAACTCAGCATAAATAAATGAAATAATACATACCAGCCATGACATCGGGCGCTGAGCGGACCTCATCCGCTGTCAACTGGAAGGCTCTCCCACGAGCCTTCGGTGCCTCGGCCTTCACCAGCCGAACCTCAGCAGCTCGGCCAGCAGGTGCAAATCCCTGTGTCGATACCTGCCGCAACTGTGGGCACTTGGCCCTCCGATGGATGGTCTGGTTGCAATGGAAGCAAACCGTGAATCCCTGGGGACAATCCCTCAGATAGTGCCCCTCCTTCCCACACTTGTAACACACCCCAAATCTACGTACTCCCTCATGGCTCTTGCTGCACTTCCCACAAGTGCGGCCCTTCGGACCCCCGAATCTCGAATCAGCGGGCTTTGCCCGCTTGGCTGCCGGCTGCGCCTGTGCCGGTCGCTTTTCCCTCCTCTGAGACCCGGCTTCCTGCCTGACCTGAGTCTCCAACTCAATCTCTCTCTTCCAGGCTTTTGCCTGGACCTCGGCAAATGTCTGGTATGACGAGTTTGTCACGAACTCACAAATATCCCTCCTCAATATGCTCAAGTACCGACTCATACGTGCCTGCTCAGTCGACACGTGCTCAGGGTAAAACAACGTCGTCTCATGAAACATCCTCGTAATCACCGTAACATACTCAGTTCCCTGCTTGAGGGACAAGAACTCCTGGGCTAGACGTTCCCTCTCCACAGGGGGAACATACTCATCTCAAAACATAATGGTGAACCTCTCCCACGTCACCGCAGTAAGCTCTGCAATAGAGAAGTCTGCCTTAACAAACTTGCACCAGTCCTTCGCCCTCGAGCGAAGCTGGTTAAGTGCAAACCGAACTCTCAAATGCTCCCGACACGAGCAAGTATAGAAACATCCCTCAATATCAAAAATCCATCTCACCGCAGCGATCGGATCCTGCATCCCGTCAAACTCTGGTGGCTTCGTGTTGCTGAACTCTCAGTACAGCAACGACTCACCCCCCTGCGGCCTTGCAGCAGCGACAGCTGCAGTGGCCGCAGCAAGAGTAGCATCAGAAAGAGCAGCTTAACGCTCGTCAAAAGTCTCGATCAGAGTGATCTTGATAAACCCAAACATCTCTGGTATCTCGGCTCGTATGGCAACAGCCACCTCCTCATGAATCAACCTGTGGATCTCCTCATCACTAACACCACTGCTCTCTGGCGTGTGACATGTCCCAACCATGATGTCACTATGAAATACAACACAAAAATATCAGAGATCTGCTTGAGCATACTCACACTCGATAACTCAACCCTACTTGTTCCCTAGTACCCTAAGGATTCTTACTTGGGCTGCGCACTGATACAATGTCTTTGGTAGTACGGGCCCTTATACTACCGTCCACACCGCATCAGTATTCACCCCAAGTCCTCCTCCTTGGATCCCAGATCACAAGTACTCTAAATCTCGATAGCATAGGTTACCCTTCGGTAGACCTCTCACAAGCTCGTCACTACTACCTACTCACTCTCAAGCATCTAATACCAGCAGAAATCTTCCTAGGCTAAGGCATCACAAATCAGGCCACTCTAGTCCTAATATGAATACCAAGCCTACTCTAGCAAGCATATCATATCATAACATATCTCATAACACATAATGAAAGGGTATTTTGGGAAATCGTCGTTCGGGTGCTGGCTGATCGCACACACTGCTTCTTTCTGTTTTTCATAAATTCTTTTACTTCTTTATAAAAATTGTTTATTTTATGAAAGACTACCTCAAATCCTCAGTTTGAGTTCAGACACACCCGAAGGTGCATCTGAATCCCTCAAACCAAGGCTCTGATACCAACTTGTAACAGCGTAAATTTAAAAAAAAATTTCACTTTTTAATAATGTAATTTCAGTCATAAAGGTTCTCAATTCTCAATGTCTCACATAACAAATCCATAAAATCACATCCCAAGGTCAAATGTATAAAACTCCAATAGTGTGTACTGATCATGCCGGCGCCTTCCCGCGATCCTCACTGGTACTTGAAACACATAACACAAACATTGTAAGCACAAGGCTTAGTGAGTTCCCCAAAATACCACATACCACACATACGCCACTCGAGGATAAAGTACGATCCTCCGGTCGATGTGTCTCAACGGGACCCTCTAGTCCCGTAGCTCGTTGGACCCTCTGGTCCTGCCATAGCTCGTCGGACCCTTCGAGCCAATCCGTATTGTTGGACCCTTCAGTCCGGTCTATATCGTTGAACCTTCTGGTCCGGTCTATACAACATATGGCATCCACACAATCAAAATGCACACAGTCTCAAACATACACATAGCATACAAGACCCTTCGGTCTACACATAAATACCACTCTAGGTAATGTATAGTGAGAATACTCACCTCGGGTATCTCGGATAATCTTGCACACGTACATACAGATCTAGCCCACGCCTAATCACATAAAAAGCACTCTCAAATAAATAATGGCTCTCAAAGGCTAGATTAAATCCACTCCTACAATCATACAGAAGGGTAAAAGTCCATTTTACCCCTCTTTGACCCAAAAGTCCATTGGTTGACCAAAACTCTAAAAGTCAACAGGAGGCAGTACGCGACACGTACCTTCTCTATACGCAGGGTGTACACCGGCGAACCATAATCGGGGTATCAACCCCGGACGCTGCGCGTACTGAGAGTTACACCCAACATAAGTCTCTGTTTCAGACTTTCCTTGGATTTTGGTCTTAAACTGTTAAGATACCCATTCAACTTTCAGATCTGACTTTCCCTAAGCCTCTTATTCCATTAAGTCGGAACCTTTAAGCCTTTGCATGGCTGTAAAGGTCCCAAAACACTCTAACACCTTTCCTTCTTCCTCAAAATATCTAGATCTCATGGATGGCCCAATATTCACGACCAAGATAGTATTTTTATGAACATACAACTCTTATAATCCTGAAATATGGTAGATCTAGGCCAATGGAGACCATTTTCTCATAAAGTCTCCACCATGGGACCAAAAACCCTCGAAATTGGTCCAAAAAGCACACACCACAAATGACAAGGAAAGTTTTGAGCTTTTTACCTCAGAAAGAAGCTCCAACCCCTGAAAAACTCGGATCTACTCTTGTCCACTAACTTCTAGCTCCCAAAATTGCTCCTCTTCTCTTTCACCACCTTGAAATGGCACTTTGAAGCTTAGAACACAAACATACACCTAGAAACGAAGGATGACTCTCTATTAGGGTTTCACTCTCAGAAATGGTGGTTGAGGATAAGGCCTTAGCATTCCTTTTATAGTGCACAAGTCACAAATTAGGGTTTACATCTGGGCCCGCTATGCCCAGCGTACCCTGGGTACGCCAAGCGTACCGAGTCGAGTCCGCGTCCAACTTAAGCATGCAAGTACGTGTGGCATACTCTTCAGTACGCCCAGCGTACTCACTTGCCTTAACATTTCATTTAGGGGGCTTAACTTGACAACTTGGAAAAAGGAGAAGAGTTCAAGAGACACACTTGAATTCGGGATGTTATATATATATATATATATATATATATATATATATATATATATATATATATATATATATATATATATATATATATATTTATATATATATATATATATACACATATATATATATATATATATATATATATATATATATCTTTACTATCTTATAAAACAAATCCCACTATTTCTAAAAATAGATTGAATAAAATAATAATATTTTTTTAATACGTCCAAATCATTAAGCTAATTATACAACTAATCACTGATAAAATAATTTTAAAATTTAAACAAACTCCTATAAATCTTCTCTTCCTTGGTTTTAACCAGATCTTTTTTCATCCAAATAAATACTTAACACCCTATAATTTGGTCATTTCATGAATTTTCTGTATTTTTAATATGACATGTTTCCTAAAACAAACTAATAATTGAATTGAAAATAATCATTCTCCATCGAATAGAAATTTATTGTCGAAACAAACTATATATATATATATATATATATATATATATATATATATATATATATATATATATATATATATATATGGTTATGATATTTTGTTTTCACTAACTATTGTGTGCCAGAATGCACATATCTGGACCAATGGATGAAATTAATCGATTGACATGATTTGAGGGTGTATGATATTACAATGGGATATCATGTACCGTATAATCACACAAATTTAGCAAAAATGTATTTTGGACAATTAAATACAATAATAAAAGAAAATATTCGGAATTTTAGGGATAATTAATTCTCCGAATTTTAAAATTATGATTTTTTTTTAATTAATTCCATTTTTACTCTAACGTAATTTGTAAGCATAACCGATTTTATTCTGTTAGAATATCTTTTTTGTTAGAATTATGCACTTTCAGAATTTTATTCTATTAGAATATTATTGAAGAATAAAAAAATTCTTGAATCTGAGGTTGAAAATAGCAACATTCTAATACATTCTTATACGTCCGAACTTAAATACAAATTCATACATATTCTTACAGACTAAAAGTCTTGTACATTTTAATATAATTACACACATTCTAAAAGAATATCAACAAAAACGAATAAAATTCTTAAAAAATAACAACATTATTAAAATGTGAGTATGATCAAACTTAATTTATTCTTCAAATTATCACTATTAGGTCTTCAACGTATTCTTCCAGCCATTCCTATCACAAATACAACAAAACTAATAGTTATTAAAAACATATTACTTGCAATTAACTATCACTTTAAAATACATTCTGCCAGAATACAAACATTCTAAAAAAATGGATTTATATAAATATGTTCTGATAGAATACACACATATCCATTCACACCTCATACTAAACTTTTACATCATAATAGACTAATTTCTTCTAAAAAAACAGCACCAACTGGATTTTTTTATACATTACAAGAGAAAAAATGTAAAGAAAACAACACTAATGGCATCCTACTAAGAATTACAAGGGTAATAATGCATAGATTCTTCAAAATCTTGATATATATTCTGGTAGAATACATAAAATATGGCAGAATACATGGGTGTTTTAGCAATATTTGCTTGGAAATTTCATCCTTACCACATACACAACTAGTCAAATACTTCACAAGTATGTTGATTGTAAAAATTACTAGAAAGTATGTTTTAAATATGGAATTAGTAAATTACTGCATATCCAACTGTAATAACCCGTTATTTCAGGTCAATGTAATTACCAAAAGTCGAGTCTTGTAACCTCTTTGTAAAGTAATAAGAATATCATCGAAAATGAAATGTTCAAAAAGCTCTGTTTGGGTACACTATGTGGTAGATATCATGATAAGGTTTCCAAAAATATAAAGAACACTAAAATTCGAGTTATAACAAAGGAGTTATGACCAATCAAAGATTCGTAACGCTACCGGTGAAGCGCTGTTAAGCATAAAACGAGAAATTTCAATAAAATACATTTTAGACTTAGGTATCTAAATGAAAGTCGTAGATATCTTTAAACCGCGAACATACATAAAAGGAACGCCCCAAATCTGACTTCGTATGAGGAAGTTATCATTATTCGAAGTTTCTGACCTAGTAGTAGACAGCTAAAAACTCGAAATAGAGATCGAGCGGTCTTTAGCCGACACAACCTAAATGAAATTTGAAGACCCCGACAATAGGAGTACAATAGTAAAAAGTCTGACGAAAATGGACATCAGATGAAGGAGTTATGGGATTTAATCAGAGTTTTCCAGGCTCAACCTGTTAAAAATAATATAATAAAAATAAATTCAAAATTAGCCGATGGAGTCTAAACGAGGGTTGTAGAGCCTTTTCACACCTACGCGTGAATATAAATAAGGTCGAAATCGGAGCTCATACGTGAAAGTTACGGATTTTACAAGTTCGGGACACAAAACCCAAGGCTGACTCAGCCTCACGGCATGAGGGGACCATGCTCACGACGTGAGCTCGTGACTGATGGGTTCCAGAGTGTCAGCCACGTCAACTCGTTGAAGAGGATCATGCTGACTCAGCCTCATGACGTGAGCAATCCAAAACTCACGACGTGAGACCCCCAAATCAGCCCCTATAAATAGAAGCTTAAGGGTGTTGGGTTTGGTGCTCATCTATTTCCATCTAAGTGTCGTTACTCTGCATGATTACCTCGATAAGCCTTCCCTAAGTCCCGGTTTTTCATACTTGAGTCCCGAAGGATGTTCTACACTCCCGAGATCCCCGAGAATCCCGAGATTTCAACTCTCTCTAGTCGAAGTTCTGCTCAATTCTTCTCTCGACTACTTCAAAACAACAACTTCAATCAAGTGAGTTCATACCCCCTTTTATACAATTTCAAATACTTTATAATGGACTTTTAGTACATTTCGGGGGAGAATACAAGTAAACACCCAGTTAATCCGAAGTCAAAACGTGAAAACTCTTGTTATACCTTGCTTGCATTAGATTTATACAAAATGCATAGTATCCAGGGTAGCCATCCTTGTTAAACCATTTTATGCATTCAAAGAACCTATGATTTATGCTTTTTCAAACATTGTGAAAGAGGATAAACATTGCATACAAAACTATCACTTTAATACAGACTTAGTTGAGAATCCGTGAGACGATTACATCTTTAATGCTACCTTTTTGTTAAAAGGTACTACCTAAAGTCCTGTCTATTATAACCAGAGTCTCTGTAACAGCCCGAAATTCCAAATATTGATATAATTATGATTTTGGGGTGTTTTAAGAGGGGACTCGGCGAGTTGGAGCCTAGACTCGCCGAGTAGGATCGCAGACCGGGTCGCGGGTTCGCGACTGGACTCGACGAGTCCAGATATGGACTCGGCGAGTGTGCGTTGTTCAGCGAAAACCCTAGCCGTTCAGGTTTGGGTCGTATATAATGCACTTATAGGTCGTCATTGTCCGTGTTTAGTCGACTGAGAAGAACCCTAAACGGCTGTGGGCATCTAGAGCAAGATTGAAGGATATTAGGGCCTTGAAGAAATTGTTGTGCAAGGAGGAGAAGAGCATTGGCTAAAGGAACAGCAAGGGATTCGAGTTCTGCAGT
This sequence comes from Lactuca sativa, assembly GCF_002870075.4. Lineage (NCBI taxonomy): Eukaryota > Viridiplantae > Streptophyta > Magnoliopsida > Asterales > Asteraceae > Lactuca > Lactuca sativa. The sequence goes on along the minus strand of NC_056630.2, from coordinate 303,726,514 downwards.
TTGGGGACACAGAGAGTGCGTTATTTAGGTAATATTTCGGATTCTTTCTGTTATGTTGATGTGTGCATGGATTTAGGGTTTATGGAACCCATTTGGTGATTAGATGAATTAGTACCTTGTTACCCAAACGACTATAACCCTGTATTAGGACCTTTAGAGGCCCAGAAGGTCCCATGCTTGTGTATTTCGGGACAAAACTTATCTCAGGAAGCAGTTTGATCGACTGCATGGCATGGACTCGCCGAGTCCGATGAACAGACTCGGCGAGTAGCTTGGAGATTGACTGGGACTCGTCGAGTTGTTCTTCAGACTCGGCGAGTGGAGTCGGGGTGGCCCCGCGATTCTTCCAGGAGGAACTCGTCGAGTAAAAAGGGGATACTCGCGTGTAGAAAGGGTGTCTTAAGGAATCGGTGAGTTAAGGGCGAGTGGACTCAGAGTCGTTGAACTCGGCGAGTCTTGGAGTGACTCGGTGAGTTAGGTCGCGGGTTGAGTGAAGTTCTGAGCATGGGGACTCGGCGACTCTTAGGGTTGACTCGGCGAGTAGGGTCAGTCAGGGGTTGACTTTGACCTTGTCTTTGACCAAGGATTGACCAGTGGTTCCAGGGGTATTTTGGTAATTGTTGATTACAGTTTGAGTTTAGTGCATTGGTGGCTGTCCAGAGGTGGAGATTGTATCAGTGATCGGAGCAGCTTGAGCTATCTGTTCAGTCGACAGTTTCGAGGTGAGTTATCCTCACTATATCGCTAGGGTTTATGGCACCAAGGCCGACCCTTTTATCGGATGGAAATCCGGGTAGTTGTCATTGCATGTTATGGGCCGGAAGGCATTGCTATGTGGACCGGAAGGTCATGGCCTGGAAAGGCGTATGTATGCATTCAGTATGTGGACTGATTCATAGGGTAATGTTATGCTAGTGACCGGCTAGATCGGTATCTTGATTAGAGTAATGCTACGTTATGTGATCTGTTGATCAATTGCTAACTGTGAACTGTTATATGATTATGTGTTATGCGTATGATTGCTAGATCTGGGGTGTGACCCGGTATGCAGGGTCGTTTTATGATTTGTTATGTTATGTATGCGTTTTATGCTATGGGCCGGAAGGCAATATGTTATGGGCCGGAAGGCAATATGTTATGGGCCGGAAGGCGATATGTATGGACCGGAAGGTCGTGGCCTGGAAGGGCGTATATGTGGTTGGTATATTGGGGGTATCTCACTAAGCTTTCGGGCTTACAGTTTTGGTTTTATGTTTCAGGTTCTCAGGAGTCTGTGGCAAGGCAAAGGCGTGATCGTACTGTTCCTCGCGTTGGTGTTTTATGATATGAACCTGGGAAATTACTCTGTTTAATAATGTATTGAAAACCTTTTTGCAACAATGTTAATAAAATGGGTGATTTTGAAAAGTTTTAATTGTTTTGAAATTTTGGATGTTACAAGTTGGTATCAGAGCCTTGGTTTGAGTGAATTGGGGAAACATTCGTGTGACTCCAGTCTCAAATCGTGGAGGATTTTAAAAAGAGAAATTAAAATGAGAAATTTAAAATGATTTTCAAATTTGGTAAAAGGAGGACGCGGAGGTACGATCAGCCGGAGCCAGTATGTAACCCCAAGATACCATACATGATATTTGTTTATTTGAGCTTGATAGCACAGCATGCTAGAGTTAGGCTAGGGATCTTCAGGAATTCATGATAATGTTGCCTGATTTGTGATGCCTGTAGCCTAGGGTCCCTTATGGGATATTCTCAGTGTTCCTCTAGTGGTGAAGGTTGATAGTTGTTATGCATGTTCCCAAGGGTATTGTGGTAGTACTTCATACAAATATGGGTAGGTGTGGAAGGTAGTATGGGCCGTACTACTGAAAGCACAGGACCCATACGCGTATCGGGGAAACCATGGTCTCTAGGGTAGGGTTGCGAGAGTTGGATCCCAGGATTTTGGGAAGTGTCTGAGATTGGTATGGTGTCTTCGGTATGGAGATTTCGAGGCATGATGATAGTGGATCCGGATCAGGATCGGGAGCTGGAGAGCGAGTTCCGGGTGGATCGATACTGTCGGAGGTTATCGATCAGACGAGCACGAGCGAGCGGGATGCGAGGATTCGCGAGATCCTGCATGATGAGGTTGCTGCATTGTTACGAGCTGAATAGCCGGAGTTGTTTGGGTCGATCAAGACCGCCATAATTGAGTATTTTGATGAGCGATATGCGGCTCTCGCAGAGACGGTTGCCGCGGCGGCTACAACGGCTGTAGCAGCGGCAAGGGGAGGAGCTAGTCGGGGTTTTCAGTATCGGGACTTCTATTATACGAAGTCTCCCACATTCGATAGGGTTCAGGACCCGATTGTTGCTATGAGATGGTTATCAGACGTGGAGGGGTATTTCTCCACGAGTTTATGCCCTGCTGATCAGAGGGTGAGGTGTGCTCTGAACCTGTTGAGGCTAGGAGCGAAGGATTGGTGGAGATTGACTACGAGGTCATTTTCCGATGCGCAGAGGGCTGTGGTTTCATGGGATCAATTCAGAGAGACGTTCAGCACTCGCTATGTTCCGCGGGATGAAAAGGAGAGATTGGCTCGGGAGTTCCTTGAGCTGAAGCAGGATTCGGAGTCGGTGACTGAGATCACCAAGATGTTTATTGAGAGGGCGATGTTTTGCCCTGAGTTCGCTTCGGAGCAAGCTCAGATGTCCCGATATCCGAGTATGCTCAAGGGGGATATCAGACAGTTCGTGTCTGCGCAGAGGTGCAAGACCTTGTTGGTGTTGTAGGAGGCCGCCATGCGGCGTGAGTTAGAGGTTGAGTTGCAGTTGCGTGAGCTGAGGCAGGCTCCGATACAGTCGCAGCCAGCGCCGAAACGGTCCAGTACCGTTGATGTTAGAGTGGGGGATCGGAGCGGCCACACTTGTGGGAAGTGTGGGAGGGGTCACACCGGAGTTGCTGGTCCGGTGGTGCATGCCGCAAGTGCGGAAAAGAGGGGCACTATGCGCGGGACTGTCTGCAGTCAGTGCCGATTCGGGATTTGAGGATTTGTTATCTGTGTCGGTAGGTTGGACATTTGAGGGTCAACTGTCCACAGCTTTCTGCAGGACCGGTGCAGGCTCTAGCACCGGCCACCTTGAGGAGTTCAGGAGGAGGACATGATGGAGCAGAGCCCCAAGGGCTCAGGGTCGTGCTTATCGGCTTGCGGCAGAGGGAGACGGAGCAGTGCCGGAGGCAGCTGCAGGTATGATGCTTTCTTGATGTCTTGATTGTCTTGCATTGATTGTGGCGTATTGTTTGTGCTGGTATCTTGTGTGGATTTCGATGCGGTATTCGTTGTTTCGCGGGTTTGGCATGGTTATGGATTGGTGCTTCAGGTTTTCGCTTTGGCATTCGTTGTTCCCTGATGGTTTGGTATGGTTATAGTTTGGTGTTTTGGTGCCGGTAGCCTTGTGCGGTTTTCGATGTGGTATTCATCCTTTGGCAGGTTGTGGGTTTGGTTACGGCTTATTGTTGGGAATTCCGTGGGTTATCGTCCGTGAGGGTTGTTAGTGGAGATGCGGCACTGGGTTGAATGTCGGGTAGCATCTGCAGTCGTAGAGTGGATAATTGAAAGACCGGATTCTTTTGAGCGGATTAACCAGGGAGGAGATGTGTTTTGCTGAGGGTTGCTTATGCTTGAGGGAAGCAGTCAGTGTGTAAGTGTTCTCTCTGTGCGGGGTTGTTCTGGAAGGTCGTTAATGGCGATCGGTGGCTGTGAGTCAGTGTTTTAAGTAGGGGAGAATTGGAGAATTATCCGGGAGATCGATGAGTATGTGAGGGTGCTTAGCTGTTGGGAGTCAGCAGTGTTGTCAGCGCAGAGTATAGGCCGACAAGAGCGAGTGTCGGGTATGCGGGGCGGGATACAGACCTAGGGCATTCGATTGTGGAGGCCTGAGAGAAGGTCGGGATCAAGCTTGAGTAAGTAACCGGGGTTATGCGATCAGAGTATTGGTATGTTTGAGGTACGTGATGGGTTGTACTGCATTAATCCCACGGGATTATATTGTGCATGTTTCTAGAGCTGGAACCGGAAGGTTCCCAGGGTTAGAACCTGAGGGTTCGCAGAGTTTGGGTGTACGGACCCACAGAGATATAGCCTCGAGTGGCTAGTAGGTGTTATGAGAGTCGGTCCAGTCATGCTGGAGACTCTGTTGGTATTGCTGGATCAGTATGAGATTGCGGATCGTGTATGTTGCAGTGTGATTGCATTGGAAGGTCTGGCCCCGGGTTAGAGATCTTGTTTAGCTGAGGCAGTGATTTTGATGAGCGGAGAGAGTGCATGGGATTTAGAGCCCCTGCAATGAGAACCAGAGTATGTGAATAGCAGTTACGCAAAAAGGGTGGAGTCGCTTGGGGCAAGCACCGTGGTACCGGTTGGAGTGGCATTATGGCCAAGAGGGTCCCTTGGAAGGAAAAGAGAAAGGTGTGTAACTCCGAAGGGGAGTGCAAGTCCACGAGAATGAAAGCTGCAGAGCAGAGTTATGGTTAGAGTATTTCGAGTATGGCTTCGAGCATCGTGTTCGCGGCAGCGAAGTAGGAACCCATCCGGTTTGGGGATGTCTGTGAGGCTCAGAAGGGATGCAGGGGGAGAGAGAATCTTAAATTCTCAGTGTGATTCTGATCAGAGTGTAGGGTGGATGTAGTGGTTCATCTTGGGAGATGTTCGAGAATATCATCAGTGTATCGGGTCTTCCAACCTGCGGGTGTTGGGGCTAGTTCAGCATGTGTATGTGATGGCAAGAGGAGAACTCGTGAGAGTTGCTCTGAGAGTGAGAATGGATCTCTTAGTCGGTCCGGAATGGAAAAGGTGGGCTTTGGATCGGGGATCCGGTGGTTCATGGTTTCCTAACCCTTATGGTTCGAGTGATCGTTGAGATTTAGAGCAGAGTTGCATCTTGGGTAATTTTCGGTTCAGAGAGTGATGTGCAGTACGGAGATCGTGCTTCAGTCAGCGGAGCAGATTCAGCAGGTTAGACAGAGGTTATTGACCGCCCAGAGCCGACAGGAAAAGTTATGCAGACAAACGCCGGTCCGAGCTTGAGTTTCAGGTCGGCGACCTTGTACTCCTGAAGACCTCTCCTTGGCGAGGAGTGATTCGATTCAGGAAGAGGGGCAAGTTGGGGCCCCGGTATATTGAGCCTTTTCATGTATTGCGGGGGTAGGCCGGGTGGCCTAACATTTGGAGTTGTCCACGGATTTGAGACAAATCCACGACATTTTTCATGTGTCGCAATTGAGAAAGTGTAAAGCCGATGAGTCGGCAGTGGTCCCATTAGAAGACATTCAGGTGGATGCGGGCCTGAATTATGCTGAGAGACCGGTGGTCATCAGAGATTGGAAGATCGAGGTTCTGAGGAATAAGGAGATACCTCTGGTGTTAGTTCAGTGGCAGCGCCGGAGGGGATCGGAAATGACCTGTGAGCCGGAGCGTGAGATGTGGGAGCAGCATCCGGAGCTATTTTCAGGGTGAGACTTCGAGGGCGAAGTCTAGTTCTAGTGGGGGAGAGTTGTAACAGCCCGAAATTCCAAATATTGATATAATTATGATTTTGGGGTGTTTTAAGAGGGGACTCGGCGAGTTGGAGCCTAGACTCGCCGAGTAGGATCGCAGACCGGGTCGCGGGTTCGCGACTAGACTCGACGAGTCCAGATATGGACTCGGCGAGTCTGCGCTGTTCAGCGAAAACCCTAGCCGTTCAAGTTTGGGTCGTATATAATGCATTTATAGGTCGTCATTGTCCGTCTTTAGTCAACTGAGAAGAACCCTAAACGGCTGTGGGCATCTAGAGCAAGATTGAAGGATATTAGGGCCTTGAAGAAATTGTTGTGCAAGGAGGAGAAGAGCTTTGGCTAAAGGAACATCAAGGGATTCGAGTTCTGTGGTTTGGGGACACAGAGAGTGCGTTATTCAGGTAATATTTCGGATTCTTTCTGTTATGTTGATGTGTGCATGGATTTAGGGTTTATGGAACCCATTTGGTGATTAGATGAATTAGTACCTTGTTACCCAAACGACTATAACCCTGTATTAGGACCTTTAGAGGCCCAGAAGGTCCCATGCTTGTGTATTTCGGGACAAAACTTATCTCAGGAAGCAGTTTGATCGACTGCATGGCATGGACTCGCCGAGTCCGATGAACAGACTCGGCGAGTAGCTTGGAGATTGACTGGGACTCGTCGAGTTGTTCTTCAGACTCGGCGAGTGGAGTCGGGATGGCCCCGCGATTCTTCCAGGAGGAACTCGTCGAGTAAAAAGGGGATACTCGACGTGTAGAAAGGGTGTCTTAAGGAATCGGTGAGTTAAGGGCGAGTGGACTCAGAGTCGTTGAACTCGGCGAGTCTTGGGGTGACTCGGCGAGTTAGGTCGCGGGTTGAGTGAAGTTCTGAGCATGGGGACTCGGCGACTCTTAGGGTTGACTCGGCGAGTAGGATCAGTCAGGGGTTGACTTTGACCTTGTCTTTGACTAAGGATTGACCAGTGGTTCCAGGGGTATTTTGGTAATTGTGGATTACTGTTTGAGTTCAGTGCATTGGTGGCTATCCAGAGGTGGAGATTGTATCAGTGATCGGAGCAGCTTGAGCTATCTGTTCAGTCGACAGTTTCGAGGTGAGTTATCATCACTATATCGCTAGGGTTTATGGCACCAAGGCCGACCCTTTTATCGGATGGGAATCCGGGTAGTTGTCATTGCATGTTATGGGCCGGAAGGCATTGCTATGTGGACCGGAAGGTCATGGCCTGGAAAGGCGTATGTATGCATTCAGTATGTGGACTGATTCGTAGGGTAATGTTATGCTAGTGACCGGCTAGACCGGTATCTTGATTAGAGTAATGCTACGTTATGTGATCTGTTGATCAATTGCTAACTGTGAACTGTTATATGATTATGTGTTATGCGTATGATTGCTAGATCTGGGGTGTGACCCGGTATGCAGGGTCGTTCTATGATTTGTTATGTTATGTATGCGTTTTATGCTATGGGCCGGAAGGCAATATGTTATGCGCCGGAAGGCAATATGTTATGGGCCGGAAGGCGATATGTATGGACCGGAAGGTCGTGGCCTGGAAGGGCGTATATGTGGTTGGTATATTGGGGGTATCTCACTAAGCTTTCGGGCTTACAGTTGTGGTTTTATGTTTCAGGTTCTCAGGAGTCTGTGGCAAGGCAAAGGCGTGATCGTACTGTTCCTCGCGTTGGTGTTTTATGATATGAACCTGGGAAATTACTCTGTTTAATAATGTATTGAAAACCTTTTTGCAACAATGTTAATAAAATGGGTGATTTTGAAAAGTTTTAATTGTTTTGAAATTTTGGATGTTACAGTCTCCCGTTAGGAGAGCATGTCAAATGTGTATAGATCTATATGGGAAGTCATGATCCCGCGCCCTGACTGTTAGCTACAGTCCTTTGGGTGACAGTTTGTCATAAATGTTTCGACGCCTGAAGACCATCGCTACAGGAATATTATGTTTAGTGTGGTTATAAAACTCTCCGGATAGACAATTATTATGGTATTCTGATTTATGAATGAGTAGCTATTAAAATTATTCTTCATCTAACAAGTGTGATCTTCTTATAGCTTTATTATATAAAACTATGCCTCAACCATTTAAGTATGTCAGTTGCTTGCGATTTTCGGACTTGGACATTAGAGACCGCCTGTTACTTTAGGAAAATAAGGGATTTCCTTGTATCCAAAACAATCAACTAATAGGAAAATAAGGGATTTTCCTGGTGCAACTATTTACAATTCACAACACGAACATTCATATGCATTTCATACTTTTATAAGATAATAAGGGATCTTCTTGGAAAACGCACAAACTTCGGAATGGCATACATTTTCTCAAAACCTCCTATGAACTCATCAACATAATTGTTGACACTTTTTCTTTGAAATAACTTGTATTCTCAGGGAACCGCTAAGCAGGTTTGGAAACCAACTTTTGGGGATTAACGCTCTGACGTTATTTACTTTTTTTGAATGATGTTTATGTATTTATCTTTTGAACATGTAAAAAATACAATTATGTAAATATTTTGAAACCTTTATATGTATGGTGGTGTGTACTTTCCTTACTATGATTTGTTATGATACTGGATATGACGTCTTCCGCCCCCGAATGTTTCCGCCATTCTGGTTTGGGGGTGTGACACCAAACCATAGATCAAATCACAAGAAACAAATTTAAATTTCACAGTACAAAATCAAGCAAATTAATAACACTTCAACATATAGTTCTTAACTTAATGATAAATCATGATATCAATAGTTCAAAAACCAAAGAGAACTTATAATACTTAGTGTATACTTCACGGTTTAACAGAAATTTTGGACAATACAAGAAATATGTTAATGTAAATTCATGGCCTTAAAAATGGTTGGAACACAATTCCTTCTAAAATTCAATAAATATGTTGAAGCAAAAAGTAAAACGAAATAAATAAATTGAAGGATTTTTTAATTGGAAGAAATCAACATTTTAATGGGTTCCCAAATTGGACCAACAATTTTATGCGTTTTTGTTTCTTTTTTTGGGACACAATTTAAAAGATACTGAAAAGAGGGAGGCCATAGAAGGAAGACAAATGCAGGAGGAAGACGCCACTAGACTTGGCGATGTGAATTCAATATTTTTTTGAAAAATAGCGTATCAATTAAAAAAGTAGAAACAATATGAAATTAGGGTTTACCTTCATTTAAGAAGAACATAGTCGACACATATATGTATCACTGGTAGAATTAAAACAAAGCTCTTTTCCGGTGAAGATTGCCCTAACGAAGGTGTAGGTGGCAATGGCGGGATCATTGATTCTGAAACCAATGTAGTGGAAATCGATTTCACAGAGGTTGGGTCAGTGGAATGTACGAACGAAACCCTACAGAGGGTGATGGTCGATGATTTTTGAGGTCGATCGTTTGAAGATAAAGAGGGGAGAAGAATAGGTTTTAGGAAGTTAACAAAATTACCATAATTAAATATGCAAAGATTATTATAATAACCTTAAATGATTTATTATTTCCGCAATTCTCATTGCTGCATACATGCACACAATAGTTGCTAGAAACATTTGAATCTAGCTCTCTCTCTCTCTCTCTCTTTCTCTCTCCATATATATATATATATATATATATATATATATATATATATATATATATATATATATATATATATATATATATATGGACGTAATATATATAAAATACTTCCGAAAAACTCTTTTTTTCGGAGCCTTTGGGCGCGCTGGGGCTTCCTTCTAGTGCTAGGGAGGTACCCTAGGCTTTAGGGGGTTAAGATAGTCTAGATAGAGTGTAGATAAAGCAAGAGAAGTTGGAAGATGTGAGAAAAACGCATGGCTTTAGACCTCTATTTATAGCTGCTGGACTTCGGATTACGTTGGGCATAGTATTCGGGTACGCGGGGCGTTCCTTTGTACACATGTGCATATATCTAATATTGGGATTATAATTATCTCAAAATTCGAAGATTCTTGTTTATAGTTTTGAGATTCAAAACTATTTAGAGAGTCCTATTGATCGATTACAATTGTTGGCAGATTGTAGAAACTTAATTGGACATTATTTGATCCTAATGTGAGAGATAGTGAAACCAATTACAACGGTCCAATATTTTACTATAAGCCAATCGAGGAGGTCAAATCATACATTACTCTTGTTATTGATACCATCGTCTCAATAGTCAATGTAACTACTCAAATCATTCAAACTATATTTTAAATAATCACGACCAACAACATACCATTCATTCACAAATTTCTTTTTCTAGTGTATGATTTTCTCCTGAGGTTGACTCTAATAGTTTTAAATACAAGAACTAGTTAATATGGGGGTTCAAACACTAGTTGTTCCAGGAACCTTTCAAATTTGGTGTTCTAGTTTAATTCTAACAGTTCGTGCTTCTAAAAAAAGATTATGATAACAGAACCAGTTGTCTCACCAGGTACAATGAACTTGTCTAATACCACAATGATCTGTTGAAAAAGAAACTAAACCACCTTCTAGAGCCTCATCAGAATGTCATCATCATCTATGCTGACTACTACAGTGCTGCCATGCAGATTATCTATTCTCCTGTTAAAATTGGTACAAAACATGTTATAATATTGCTACTGCTCCACGATTTACCATGTTATTGAGTAATTTAGTATCTTGATTTATGTTCTTGTTGGGATGGAATTCAAAAAATTTCAGGATTCACAAATCTGGTTTTGAAGTCGTGTTGTGGAGGTGGAGGCCCATACAACTACAACATCAATCCGTCGGCACAATGTGGACATGTACTTGCGACTGTGTGTGATGACCCGGATGCGTATGCTTACTGGGATGGAATACACTTTACAGAAGCTGAATATAGAATAATATTCAAGAGTTTATTTAAAGGCCAATATACTACACCCCGCTTTAATTCCTTGTGTCCTACACCTACACCTACATCAACATCACAAGTTGAAGTTGCTTTATCGGGATCACAAATACAACACTGACCTATCAGAGCATGGAAAGACATGTACTTGCCACTTAAAAGGCACTACAAATATTTCATAAATTGTTATTGTTTATGTAAGCTACATGCATAATTAAAATAAAATAAATGGCATACACTTGTTTAATGAAAAAAGTTGAATAAAATAGAATGCCTGTTAAGTAGTGTAACCATTCATTGGATTAAAATCAACCGTAACAGATGCCATGTAGGCATTTAATGGATATGGAGTCGGTTATGACCCAAAGCGGGCTGTTTCGTACTTTTTTTTAATGCAGGGGATATTTGGTACTTGTATTAAAATGTATGTGTTGTGATTGAAGTAGCTTTCTTGGCCAATTGTATAATTACGTAAATAATGAATCTATTGAATTTAATTACTTCAAAGAAAAAGAATATTAATTTCAAAAGTACAATAGTAATGGGCTTTTGGTTTAGAGGATGTTTTTGTAAGGAATTGGAATCCAAAGGAATTGTAATATGCCATTGGTTTGGTTGGATGGAAATGAAATGGAACTCCATTACATTTCTTTGCTATTTTACGTTAGATTTGTGAATATATCAAAGAAATTGGAATGTAAATTAATGTATGTTATAAGAAGAATGTGTTCGTGTTTTAATGGGTTTATGAGGAAAATTTTGTCTTTTAATGAACAAAAATGAACACTGGAATTCAAGCTAAGACAAGTTAAAAACATAATTTTCTTATAAATATAGAAATAAAAAGGGGTGTTTGAATGTGCACTTAAAACAGTATAGAGTGTTTGTCCAAAACAATTTTGGGTCAAAATAATCAGATTAAGAGAAAAACAGTAAAGGGAGTGAGTGACCTAAGAAAACTAATTGTTGCACTAACTTCACGTAATAATCATCCAAAAAAACCCTACAACAGCAAAGTAATAGGGGATTTCATGATTATTATCACCTTTAGACTTATTAGTGTCCACTGGGATACTTTTTAATTCAAAAAATTAGAGATTTTTTGCTTCGAAAGAGAATTTGGATAACCATAAAGTATCAACGATACACAAAAATTGTACTTTATTACAAACCAGAAAATAAGAGTCGGTTTTCTATCTTGGATATTAATTGAATGAACCCTTAAAATTCAATAAAATAAAAAATGGGCTCTAATGATGACACTAATAGA